>NC_137637.1:17415877-17710385 GCF_963383615.2 Lipophrys pholis
GTGTGTGTGTGTGTGTGTGTGTGTGTGTGTGTGTGTGTGTGTGTGTGTGTGTGTGTGCGTGCGTGTGTGTGTGTGTGTGTGTGTGTGTGTGTGTGTGTGTGTGTGTGTGTGTGTGTGTGTGTAGACATTTGAAAGCAACATGAAAATCTCTCCCACACCGTGACAACAGATTATCATGGGGTTTAAAATGTTTCCCGTCCATAATAATAATAATAATAATAATAATAATAATAATAATAATAATAATAATAATAATAATAATAATAATAATAATAATAATAATAATAATAATAATAATATGTAAATTGTAGTATAAGGCGTATAACAATGCTGCAGTATTTCTGTTCTAAAATAAAAACCAGCATGTTTTCATTATTCTTGCAATTTGTTTTGAAAGACTGAAAGATTGTATTCACTATCTAGTTCTTGTAAGAGCAATTTTAATATTATGGCAGTTTTAATACTAAGTCAATTAAATTGTAAAGTACAAGAAAATGTAAAAAAAAAATAGATCAATAAAAAAGCTCCACTTGTTGAGCTTTTTTTGGGGGGGGCAACAAAAATAAAATCTAACAAATTAGATTTTTTTTATTGTCCAAATCTGCAGAAAGACTTTGGACGCTCTGCATCAGTGATGCTCTTAATAAAGAGTGAAACCCTCAGCAAAATAACACAGAAACTGTTCTTACGTTTTATAATTTTTTTGTTGTTGTTGTTTTTTCAATCAAAAATCGATAGTTTTTTTCTTTAATCAATTCATTTATTTGTCTTTCGCAATTGTGTAGCCGATTTTGGTCCTCGGGCTGTATGTTTGACAGCCCGAGAATTAAATCAGAAACAAGAATCAGGAGCAGTGCGCATGGGTTTATATAAATTGTATACTAAAAATCATCACGCTTAATCGTGGCACATCAAATGTAATATTATGATTTGCATTGCCATGGCTATAAAAAGTTATGCATTGTTCCAAGGAGTTGTAAGTTGAGCCGCAGTTCTTGAATAACCTCAGTTCCCTGGGTGAGTTTTAAATTAACGCATTAATGATTGAACAGGATGTTCAATCATTAGACTGCTGCTGTGGTTAAAACCCAGGCAATCACAGCTGAACAACCACAACAAATCCACAAATTTGCCCCCCCCCCCAAAAAAAAATGTTTCTACCTGAGCACCAAATAAAACAACAATAACATAATTATTCAATAAAAGTTGAACATTGAAACATTAATATCATTTTCATCCATCCGCATCATTTTGAAAAGAGGGAAATAGTGTATCAAAGTGATTGTGCAGGACTGGCTCGGATGTTTCTCTGTGCAGACCCCCCTCCCCTCCCGTCCCTTCTTCTTTTCATCGGGCTCACTTCGGCCGGGCAGCGGTTTTTTTTCTGGACCGCGTACGGGTTTTCATCATCATCAGCGCGCGGATGCATTCATCGCGCCTGTCAGCCGAGGGGAAGGTGAGGGAGATGAATGGGGAATAAAGTTCAGTGCGCGGTGCGTCTGATGGACTTGGAGAGTTAATAATTTGGCATGCATCCCTTCTTTCCTCTCTCCTTCTCCTCTCTGCAGCCGCATGCGGCGGTTTGATGGCCGGAGCTTCACATGCATTTATCATCGTCAGCCGGCGAGCCTTCACATTTGGACTCTTTATTTCTCTGCCGGGCTGCTGTTTTTCCTGCCGTTCAGAGAGCTTCAGACACACTGCTGCGACTGGAAAATATTTAAACACTGCTAAAAAAAAAAAAAAGCTAAATATTAAAATGGTAGATGTTTGAAAAATCCTATTCTAAAAACAAATATTAATCCTCCACTCCACCGTCTTTTAACCGGACACTTCTGCCCATTTGTTTATAATAAAAAAAAAAATCTTGCCTAAACTATTTTCAAGATTTATATGAAATCAAATCTCTTGCTTTGTTTTTGGTTGGTGATGGCGGAGACCTACACAACATGACTTGTGGATTTTGGACACATCCACCTGCCACCTCTGTGCGCAGTGTGAATGGCGCCCTGAAGCTTAAATGACCGTGAGCCATTGTTACTAGAGGCAGCAAAAGTGGCCCGATCCGCCCGATTGCGCTAATTTCTTTGAAATAGGATACATTATGTATAATGACGCAGACCTTGGACCCGACAGCCGACTGATCCTTTCATATATATATATATTTTTTTTTTTAGGGTGCATCGATAAGTCGCTATCAAATGAATTAAAACCCCTCTAAAGATGATCTGTATTTCTGCAGATCTCTCCTCAGCGGTCATAAATTTGGAAAACGGCTTCTCCGACTTCATCGTTACTGACAATGCCGGAGTTCTTTTAATGCCCCACATAGGCACAAATTACCCATAAATTTAAAAAAAATAATAATAATAATACAAAAAAAGAGTGAGATTTAGGAGCAATACTCACACGTGCGATGCCATTGCCCCCAGACGAAAGTCATTTAGTGGCACCAAGTACAAATATTTTGCCTGGAAAATGCCTTTTGACATCCACTCTGCCTTTTATGTCTTTACAGTCTTAAATTGACAGAGCTCGCATGAAAAGGGTTAAGACAACTTTGAGAGGAGGCAACAATGGGCCTTTGTCTGCTTTTCCCTGCCTCCTGACCGGGAATCAAAGGTAGTTTATAAAGTTAAATAAAGGCCCGCAGAGTCTTACAGTTGTTTTGTATCTCGACTCGGCCCTCATTTGTTGCCTTGGGATTTAAATAAAACGGTATGGTAATCGTCTTCTCCATGGCATATCAGTCTTCTTAAAAGGGGCCTGTGTTTGGGATGCTAATTGCCAGCAGCAACATTGTTTTCCAGCACCGCTGCCCCTTCTGTTCACAAGGCAAATAAACTGGAAACAATGACACAGCAACAACCGGAGACGACAATCAGGTTAAATGTAGGTTCATTAAAATCGGTTTCTGGTTGAGATCACATCCGAACAGTCGGGTTCAGTTTTAAGGGATAAAAAATAGGGTTGTGTGGAAAAGATGAGTGGCTTGCACATTATATAAAGCATTTTCTTTATGGAGAAAATATAGATTATGCAGGTTTTTTTTTTGGGGGGGGGGTAGATAAAGTGATTTAAATGTCCAATATTCAGGATGATTAATAACCTCAATCTTTAGATTGTTTCATTTGGAGGATTGATTTCTGGGAGAAAAAAAAGAGTCTGTGGAAAAATAGGAGCACGGTAATGCGTCTCATGTGTGTCTGTTTGTGTTTACGCGGAGCCGCTTAACGAGCGGACGTCGCAGGACGGCTGAAGCTGAAGCGGAGGAGCCTTCAGACAAGACCTGCGAGCCACCAGATTCCGGTGGAGTACTTCAAAGCGCGCTGGCTCGCACGCGCGCACGCATGGGCGGGTAGCGACGTGGCGTTGAGGAAATGATAAATGAATATCTGTGTGTTGGGTTTTTCATGAGCCGCTTATCTGATCTTAAAAAGCGGTGAAGGAGATCTGTGGCTCCCATTAGAATATGAATAAAGTGTGCGAAGGAAATGCCACCGGACCTGCCTGTTGTGTCGGAGAAACTATAGTGGACACATCATCCCAAATATTCAAATGTCAATTAGGCAATTGCATTCAACATAATCCAGGCTTACTATTTTTTGTTGTTGTTTTTTTGACTATATGAGGCAAAACTATTAAAACCTTGTCACCTCTATCTTCTTAATGTTTAACAGCAGCTACCAACTTATAAATGAATGGTAACACACATATGAAACTTTTTAGTATGATAGATAGATAGATAGATAGATAGATAGATAGATAGATAGATAGATAGATAGATAGATAGATAGATAGATAGATAGATAGATAGATATGTCTTTATTTATACATTTTTATGTATAAATGATTGTAATAAACAAAATTACAAATATTATAAATTTCATAAGTCCAAATAGTCATTAGAAATTTGCAGTTATCCATAAATTAAATATTGGGGGAGATGATTAAGTGGTCTTTTACCCCCAAACATACCTTGTGATTTTGGCCTGCGTCTTCTTTGAATTTTAAATTAGTAATACGTAAAATAGGTTGTTAGTGAATATATATGCAGACCAAAAAACTTAAACGACTTTACTCTGTACAAGGAAAAAAAAATCAACAAGCGGTTTTTTGAGGAGCCAGACATGATATCCTTTATTGGTTTTTAACTGGGATCCAACACCCCTTGTCCTCTCCTGATTTCCACTTATGATCCGCATTCTCCTGAACATCAGCGCATCTCAAACAGATCTGTGTATCTTGGGAAACACTTGCACAGAGGAATCCTTTTCAGCTCGGAGGAACCGGTGGGCGCTGACCTTTTCCTTCTGAGGAGCCTACTATTACACGACCGCGGCGCTCATTTGAATAGATGGAAATAGCGTGCGATCGGCTGAGAAAAAGCTAATTTTTCAGGCTGAATGGCTCAGTGTCCCTGGGCCAGGGCGGATAGAGGAGGAGGCGGTGCTGCTCTCTCGGTGCGGGTTCAACTTTTTCAATAGTCTCCCTAAAGTGCAGCGCTTTGATCGGGCCGCTGCTGGCGCCTAAAAACAACATAACTTGTCTGCCCATTAGAGAGACTGACAAATCGTGACAGATTGTTTATGCCTGGCAATTAGCGACGCAGACTGTATCCTGAGAACGGACTACAGCGCAGGAAAAGGTGGACCTGATCGATTTTCACTCCGAGATTTGTGAAACCAATTTAAAGCTCTTTTTTTTTTTTTTTTTGAACGCTAACCAAAAAAAATGTAAAGCATGCGTGAATTCAGTGAAGGATATGCACTTTTTTCCCCCCCACACTTCAAACGTACAGAATCGACATATTTCCTACAGGCGATAACAATAAAACAATCCACTTTACGCGCAGTGCAGATGATGAGAGGGTACCATCGATGGACAGGTAAATCACCAAGACACTTCTGGGTTGAACCTCTCCATTGGCTCCACGCCGCTGCCTCCCCTCGCACATCATTTTCGACTTTAATGGTTGTAGTCAAGGGGGGGGGGGGGGGGGGATAAAAAAAATCCAACTGATCCCTCCCCCAAGCCCCATAATTACCCCCAAATGACTGCGAGGGTCTGAGTGTTTCAATCTGATTAGAGTCCCGCGGCCATCAATAAACAGCGCGCGCTGCGCTACGCAGCGCTGCGCAGCGAGGAACGCGTCGTACGAAGTGTTGTGCGGCTCCACAAACTCACTCTCACCGCATGAGCCGGTGGACAAAAGTCAGAAGTGGATGTGGATCTTGTCAAAATGTTTAAAACTGGGAAAACGTGAGAGACATTTTTTTAACAAACAAAGAAAAATTAATAACAGTGGAGACGCACATCTGACTCCATACTGCGCTCCATACTGGAAAACAACTTTATCACACGTTGAGATAATATTTGGAGGAGTTTTTCTTGATGAAACTGCGATCCATTAAAGCGTTGTGTGTTGATGTTTATCTAAAGTTGGTTGTTATAAAATGTCATTATTGTTACACCCCCCCCCCCCCCCCCCCCCCCCCCCCCCCCCCCCCCCCGCCACCGCACCCCTTTCCTCGCACAGAGCCCAGCCCATCTCCACGCTGATTGGCCGCTTCTCTCTCCGCGTCCGCCTTATCACAGCCCTGCGCCCCCAATGTGGCCACATAAACATGAGGATACCGTCACCTTAAGGCGCATCGTAGCAAGCCAGCAAAATCAGCCATTCCCACGATATCCCAGGAGAGTTACCCGGTCCTTCCAGCAGTGCCAGCCGAACCTGTATGGCCCCATCGACCACCATGTCAGCTGTGCCCGCTGCTTTGAAAACTGAAGCTCTCTCTCCACGCTCGGTTCTCGTCAACAGAAGCGACATGCAGACCAGCCTGAGCACCGGAGAGGACACCGGGAAGCCGAAAGTGGCTATCCTGCCGTTCAGCGTGGAGGCACTGATGGCTGACAGGAAGCCCAGCAGAGAGGTGCCGTCCCCGGACGCGCTGTCCGTGGCCGGGACGTCACAAGTAGTGGGAAAAGGGGCTCGGGTGGGCTCCTTTGGTAGTCTGGATACTTCAGTTCCCGGGTTACCGATGAGTTCTTCCTTTTCGGTGGGAGACATCATGAACATGCCGGACGACGTGCTGATTAAACCCGAGAGCCCGGACTGTAAAGACAGGTCTTCGTGGATACAAAGTCCCCGCTTTTCCCCCACGCCTCCAAGTAAGTTCAGCTTTTGGTACGCAGTCATAGATCACGTAAACATTTAATCCGACAATTATAAAATGTTTCTAGGTTGTTTTGCTCGGCTTAATTTATACTACAACAGTGATAAAGACTTTCTTCCAGTGTCGGTGTGTTTTACGCATCCGATCCGAACTTCCGTTCTGTGCGCTTTTTGGCACGGCGCATTTACAATCCGGGTTTTTAAAATAAAGCGTTTTGCCTCCTCACAGGAAGACTGAGTCCCCCTGCATGCCCACTGCGCAAACACAAGACGAACAGAAAACCCCGGACCCCCTTCACCACGTCCCAGCTGCTGGCCCTGGAGAGAAAGTTCCGCCAGAAGCAGTACCTTTCCATCGCCGAGCGCGCAGAGTTCTCCAGTTCCCTCAACTTGACGGAAACCCAAGTTAAAATCTGGTTTCAGAACAGGAGAGCCAAAGCCAAGCGCCTGCAAGAAGCAGAACTTGAAAAACTGAAAATGGCAGCTAAGCCCATGCTGCCTCCAGCTTTCGGGATTTCCTTTCCTCTCGGTGCTCACGTCCCCGCGTCCTACGCCGGCTCGCATCCGTTCCAGAGGCACTCGCTGCCGGTTTCTCCCGTCGGACTGTACGCCGCTCATGTCGGATACAGTATGTACCACCTTGCTTGATGCAGGGACGGAGGACGAGGGGCATCGCGCAGTGGGAAACAAGGGGGTAAGACTACTTTGTGAGGGGCCCCGAGAGAAATGGAGAGAGAGAAAGAAAGAAAGAGGTGACACTGTACAAGTAAAGTATCATCCTGGTGGTGAGGTCAGTGTCATAGCTTGTCAGGGGTCCAAGCAGGCCCGCTTCAGAGGACCTTTGAAGTTAATCCACTTCTCTTGACCTCTCCAGTAAGTTCACAGCACCGCAAAAACAATCCAGCTCAGAGTCACGTCATCTGAGTCTTAAATCTTTTTGGGTTTTTTTACATAGAAAAGAACTCGAAATTTCAACATTTGAGAAAAAAAGTAAATGTGACACTAAATGGCTTTAAGGTGGAAATTTTTGCGGTGCAGACTTGGAAGAAAGACTTAGTGCCAGTAGCCTTATGAATGGACTTTAAAGTACATGGACAGTAAAGCTGAGCGCCCCAGAGTGTCCAAGACATCCTACTTTTTCCCCACAGCCAGTTAAAAGGGTCAACTTTGGCCTATCAGCATTACCCCCCCCCCCCCCCCCCCCCCAAAAAAAAGAAAGAAACCCATATCATTCTTTGCATTCATATCAATGCGTAACTAATGGGTTTGTGAATCCAGTGTCAACGAGTGCTCTTTGTGAGTTTGGCGAACCGCAAACTTTTGTTTTGTTTCCTTCTTCCTTCTTTTAAATAACAGCACTGTCTGTTGTCGGATTGATTCCCTTCGGAAGGGATGTGTGTACTGTAAAATAATGTATATTTGAAGAATATCCTCATTTATATTATGAATATATTTGTGACATAACTTAACAATAAATTGTTTATTCTTTTTCATGAAAAGATTTGTTCGTTTTGACTGACTCTTGCGCCAGAGTTCAACATTTGAAGATGCTTTAGAATAATCGGGCTTTACGAATAGATTTTGTGAAATGAGAGAGGAAGTAATCCTGTATTGACTTTGAAACAATATAATTTTAAACAATAATGACAGCATGAATTAAATATGAACGTTTTTAAAGTCACTGAGAAGACTAAAGACCATACCAGTTTGTATAAAAGATCCCAGTTCCTTCATTTGGCATGAAAATTTTTTTTTTAATTGAAGCTGTCACATTTCTGGACAGCCTTGAATTTTAACTTGTCACATGTTATTTAGTGGGATTCCTACAGCTGTCGCTTATTGCTCCGGAACAACTAACCTAGACTTTGTTGGCGCCAGGAGAGTTTAGGGGTGGAGATAGGGGAGGGTGGGGTGGGAGGTGGGGGACAACCAGTTGCGCTGACTTCAAAAACTCACCGATAAATTTTGGAGATTGCCACTCTGGGCTAAATTGCTCGTAAACAATCCACCAGGGTGTCATTATGTGTGTTTAGGGTGTAAAATGAGCCAGGTGACACCACATTATGGAGAATACAGGGTGTTAGGGGCCCATGTGCCGATCCACATATAAACATGTTGCATTGTTGGAGCGGAGAGTCGTTTGGTGCCATCAGGAAGACTTAAATGACAAAACAGGGATCAGATAGGGGGGAAATTACAGGCCACTCCACAGCCGTTTTAAAGGCTTTCTCCTGACTTCCCTGCCATTCAGGCAGGGGTTAAACGCGAGTAAAATAATTGCTGTAATGAGCAAAGGCAATCTGCCGCAGACAGAGGCCGGCTCCAGCGAGGCTGTAGCTCCAGGCAAGGCGGAACTTTTATCATTCCTAAAATGTCAACGGGGGACTGGGACGGGCAACACTTCTCTGCACACATTTCCTCCTCAGCTCTCAAAAAGCCGCTGTCCTCCAACACACACTTTGATTTGTTCGGGTACTCTCGGAAATGCGCGCGTTTGATAAAAACTGAAAATCACCTTTCAAATTTTTTATTAATATTACATCTTCGGGTTATATTTCCTGAGAACTTCACTTGAGTTCATAATGTTTTGTTTAGGCTATTTGATGTCCTTTCCTCGGATAATCCCTTCTCAGATTTATCCATGAGGCACGAATTAATACATAATCCCTGACAATGAGTTTAAATCACACGGATGATTGGTCTATCTGAAAGAGGAGAAACTTGACACAAAGGAGCCAAAGGGGATCAGTCCACTCTTTTAAACTCTTTCACTCTTTTGTCCCCCAGCTCTCAGACTTGCCAAGAGCCAAACAGAAAACAAAAGTCACTTGTTTATATCATCCAAAAGATCACAGGAGGCAGTTTGACTCTGCAGTAAAACCCCTTGATCCCCAAGAAAAGAAAAAGGGTTATTAGGAGCCGCCTCGTATATGTGATGGTTAAAGAAAAGGACTTAAACCTTTAGACTTCCCAGGTACGTCTGAAAGAACTAACGTAAACTCTCCACACTTTGGGACAGACATGACGTGTTTTAAGGTTAGATATAAAAACATCTCCATTGTTTCACTGCACATGAGCTCCAATTAAGCTTCTTTTGTTTCTTTCTTTTTTATTATTTACATTTTTTTTTACCTCTTTTCAGTTAGTTAACAGTTCTTTACATATTCTCAATTATTATTATTATAACTCAATTATTTGGCCAGAAAGCACGAAGTTGATCTGATAGAAAAAATATAAATATTTTGCAAATCTGAACCGCTTTAAAAAAGTGCAGCCAGGGTGATATCACTTTTTCTAACTTGAATACAAAACAAGCGTTTCCCTAAACGTTGCCCTGTTATGGATAAACGTTCCTCTTACGTTTTAAAGACCATAAAACTTTTTTTAGATACCACACCACCACCTTCTGTTCACAGTCGGAGTGGCAGAATACAGACTTGTTCCGTTTGACCTCGCAAAAACAATCCAACAAATTAATTTCTTTCTAATTGTTGATTCTGGTCTTACTGGTCAAATCCGTCTGGTTCGGGTTGAATAAATAGGCTACATTCATGATTGCGATACAAGCAATTAAGACACCATCTGTGATTAATCTTTTTTTAATCAATCGAAATGTTACATGACTTCATCAACGAGTGGAAATGATTAAAATTTTAAAATATTATTAAAACTACACCACAACCCGGAATCACTTGAAGGCATCCAAACGTAATAAAAACCTTAAATTGAAAATGTAACTAACATACAAATGTACCTACAGGCATTACGCACCGCTCTTTTTACCCCCCTGAAGCTGCAGGCCTGTGCAAAGTATCCTAAAGCCAGATTCAGCATTAATAATGCAGCATGCATGTTATAAATCAGGCTTCAGAAGATAGACATCATCACCAATTTCTTGCGGCTGTCGATACCGAATAAAGCAATAAAGAGCTGCGCGCTGCCAGATGTGCTCATCTGGACTTCACAGGAACATCACAGGCTGTTCAGGGAGACTCACACAGCCAGAGTCCAGAGAGAAACGTGGAGATGTGAATGCATGATTTAATCGGGAATAGTGAGGAAGAGGCTGGCATAAAGTGAAGCGGCTGTATTTCATTAAAAACAACAAAAAAAAAAAGATAAAACAGTGCAGAGAACAGTGGATCACTCATTATTCTGTTTATCAGAAGCATATTTCATGTGTCATGGAGCACGGGTACCCACCAAGAGTTAAAACTGTGAGATCACCAGAAAGTGATGAAAATGAAGGCTATGATGTCCCTCTATAATATACAAACATTTGAATGCATGTCTTTATTATTTGTTCAGTTTTCACAGTCATAATTTAATGATTAGGTCGGAAATGTCCTCTTGGTTATACTGATCCCAGTACAGTACAGGTTCTTCGATCTATTCAACTGAAAACCTGCAGCATCCCAGTGCAACATTAATTCATCAAAAACCCTTTAATAGCTTCTAAATGAAAGCTACTATATTTCCTATTCAGACATTAATTCAGACGTTTTATTTCCTCTTTCTGATGCAATGAAGCGATAATAAAATATAAAATCAGTGATAAATATGTCCGTGAAGGCACACGGGGTTTACAGTAAGATCAAATCAATTAAAGCTGAGCTATATAGCTTGGCTAGAAGCAAACTGCAAGCTTTATTATTAAGTTATGAAATTAGGTTACACATGTTCAGGTGATGTTTACACTGTTCTGAAGAATTCCCCTAGGGGGCAGCAGTGTCTGCGTGCGTAAAGGATGGGCAGTAAAAATCCGACTTTGGGATCGCTGTTACACACAGACGTATTAATAGATGTATTTGTTTCTCTTTCTGAGGAGTCCCCGCGTGACCCTCTTGGGTATGACAATCCTTTCAGGGAATAACACAGATGAGAACTTTCAGGAGACATATATCTGTACATGTTGAACTTTAAAACGCAAGTCTGCGTCCAGATCTACTGAGACGCGTAATCGGTGCAACTAGTGCGCAGTGGGCCAGTCATCCCATGGAATTCGGGGGAGGAGGGAGCATTTTCTTATGCGCACTAATGAGGCAACATTTCTTTTAAGATGCAATAAAACCGCTAAATGTGATGGAAAATTGCCTTAAAGGCTCATAAACATGACGGCATCACAAAATGCATCGCCGGGACTTTAATGTGCAGGGGTTTGTGATGTGTCCTTTACAAGGGATTTCATTTCAACAAAGCAGAGAACTGTTCCTGTCACCCTTAGGCAAAGTTGCGCGTTTTAATGCGTGGCATTGAGCATTTTGGTGTTGTGTCACAGAACATAAATTAGTTCAATCACCTGGCCGCCTGCCGTTTAAGTGCCCTGCGCTCACTTTTGGCCTTAAAAGAGAGTGGATTCTGCGACCCTGTAATGATGATTAATAAGCACAGCAATTAGGCTTTATAAGCGCACTGTGCGCCGGTTTCTTAACAAGCCACATGCTGCTGACTAACGCTGATGTCTGCGCAAGCTGAGTTAATACGCTGGGAGGCCTTCCGAGCTGATGGAGCGCAACTGAACCACCGAGACTGCTGGTTTGAAAGAAACAGGGATCATTGCGACATGAATTCAGTCAACATTAATCATTCAAATGATTAGAAAACCATTAGTGGTATGGTTCCCCCCCCCCCCCCCCCCCCCCCCTCCTGTTAATATTGTTATTGTCAATATTATTAGTGGTAATAGTATTTTTGAATTCTTTCTTTTACCGGGAAAGTGAATATATTTGTAAACCTAGATTTTATGAAAACGAATGAATTGTTGGTCATAGGCCAGATTCAGGGGAATTTAAAGAAACAATTTGAAATTATACCGCCCATCAATGAAACTGGAAGTATTCTCCTGCTGAAACTTAAACAAAAGTCTTCAACTTCACAGATTTCTATTAGTGGACTAATAATTGCTTCTATGAACTTTTCTTTGTACATGTGGTTTCAGCTATTTCTCAGATTTTAAATGTGATTTTAAAAATGAATAAAAAGGAAACAAACTTTGACTCTATGAAATATTCAAATATTGTAACTCACTGTATTATTCATTTTAATGATTTAAATGCTCGAATTATGAAGACTACAAAGTAACAAAAGCTTGATATTGTTTAGTTTACGCCGAATAAATTCAAGACTTTTGTTTGCTGCGTTACAATTCAGATGCACCTGTAATTTGATTAACTTTAACATGTTAATTCAACAATATACTAAATGGAAAATTAATTGAAATACCCTTCAACAATGCTGGGCTGGAAGGTTAAACTTTGTATTTTTGTATTTTTTGTATTATTTTTTGTATATTTAAAGTATTACAATGTGTCCTATCAAAATCTTGAATGGCAGAGCACAAACCTTCCACTTTTCCACAAGTTTAAAACCTTTCCTGCATTCAAATGCTGCTCTTCATCTCACAGAATTGTAACTGAGCAGATGTTTGACTCTTTGAAACTGTCTGTGGTCGTTACGAGGTGCAGAGTTTGGCAGCGGGCGAATCTTCCCAGGGATGTCTCACATTAATATGCAAATAAAAAACTCAGAGTACAATGGTTGCTAAGAGATAGAGTAAATACAGTACAAGCAAAATATGTGACAGACACTCTTTTAAGTTGCCTCCTGTCAATCATACAGTTGTAAAATGTCAATAATCTCAAAATTGTTTCCCCCACTTGTAGTTTTGTCCAAAGCCTGAATCCCAAGTGGTTGCTTCTTAGCTGCACAGTTCCTGTGATCCTGGTAGACAATCTTCATGATGGGTGGACATAACGTATGCCATGACATCATTAGATTGGAATAAAAATATTTGATTATTCCAAACGGACATTCTTGTGAAGAAGCCTGTGGGCCTGATGTACTAAACAGGTAAGACAGGGATCCACATATGCAAATTCAATACGAAACACAAACAATGGAGCCTTTGCTGAACAGTATGTTCTAGAAGACTGCCACACCAGGCAGTTATTCGCCTTTAATAGATATAAAATTTTAGCCCACAAGGTGTGGTACATGGGAGGGAGCGATTGTTTGCAAAGATAATCTTACTCTACCAAAAGTTTTCAAAGCAACCGATTAATCATGCAGACAAGAGAACCGTGACAGTTTTATGGTTTCTCTCATTAAGCCTCTCATTGTTGAATCGCCTTCGTTATGAATCAACAAGCAGAGATGTTTAATATGCTGTCGCCGTGTACACTCTGAAGCTTTATCACATCTGTCAATCAGAGCTTATTTGTCAGAGTATAAAAATGAAGGATCGTTGTCACTGTTTATATCTGAAACGAGGCGTGACAAAAGGTTTTATAAAGCACTTTGATGGCTGGCCTCCCTTCCAAAACTGGACTGAAACCATATTGATTTCAAGCCAAATGAACTTGATTCCACCTTTACTCCACCTTGAAGTTCACTGTGATCAAATTTTTGTTTACAAAGGATGACAGACCACGAAGAAGCCACTGCACAATCACCTGACATGACGAAAGGTACGTTCATCACATTAAACACAATAAGAGATATTAAGATACATAAAATATACCTGATATATTCATAATGATAGCTTTGAATGTATTTATGAATATGGGTGTATCTGGCCTTTGACGTAAAGCCTCTTCAATGACAGTGTGAGAATAGATTGTAGAAGGAATCAGTTTGTTCTCTAATCCTTCCAAGCCTTTGGTACATCAGAGTGCAACCACTTGAAAGAGTGCAGCTTGTGGCCGATAGAGTGAATAAATTGGAGATAGAACTATAACAGGGCTGTTTTTTTTTTTTTTTTTAATGTAGCAGACTTTATTTAGCACATCAACACAGGCAAATATAGCACCAATGTGGTTTACACCACTTTTGTCTTGATGTCTTGGTAATAAAAAATGATTCAATCGTCCTGAACAGCCAGAGTTTAACATGTTTTTTTTTTTAAAAAAGGTTATGGGTGAATTTGCAGATGTGACTTCATCATCAAAAGACAAAAACAAAAAACCTGTATATCTGAAGACACCCACATCTTTCTTTGAAAATAATAGCAATTTCTGCTTGATTCAGATGAGATCGTAATGTTTGGGTACAGTGGACATAATACAACACCGAAGCTTGTGACACAGCACTCAAAGTAGATCAGCATTAACCACAAGCATAATTAAAATGATTTAAAGCGGGAATTTTCTTCACAAATGTAAACTTGTTCAGATTTTGTGGTATGATACATAATTGTAAAAGAAAATCCTTTTCTGTCATCTACATGTTGTTCTTGACACTAAAAGAAAAACTTGGATTTACAGTTTAAGCCTTCATTTTCTGAGTTTGGCCTTCTTGTGATTAGACCGGGTTGTCAGGACACCCTAAAGTAGAATAAGTTTGATGCCTCTTGTCTAAATAGTTTCTTGATTCCAAAAAATACAATAAACCTTTAATTCAAAAGAAAGCCTTCTTCATGCAGTGAGCGCAATTTGGACACCAGGGGGCAGCAAAGACCACGACGCAGGCAGCAGTTTGATCAGACTTGCGTCACTGGCTCCCTTTGTTTTTCTAAGTTTCAAAAGTAACGCGTAATGGCGCGAAATAAATACAATGAAAAAGAAAGTATTTGTATCTTTATAGAGGCTACAGTATTCAGACCAGTGAGTAATTGTTGTTTATATTGAATGTTTCTCACTAACTTCCCTTTGCATCAATATTGTATCTGTTTTATATTCCTGACCTTTATTGTGTGTCATTCACTTTGCCCAGCCAAGAAAGATTTACAGTAAGAAAAACTTCTTTCCTTGCTGTGCGTATTGATAATAAACTCTTTGACTTCTCTGTATGTAGAGTCAGAGGTGCTTTGTGTAAAAGACACATTTCTTCATTTGAGACTGAACATGTCAACATACAAACATGTTCATTGTGGTTGGTGGAGGGTTTTTACTATAGCTTTTATGTAAACAGCAATAATAAATAGTGGTCCTCCCCCTCGGATGAGTCCATGTGATAGAAGAAAGTAATTAATTGAATGTTAAAGTGGAAAGTTGCTTGTGTTGAAATATGAATTTCATAAAAGGGGGAGTCTACTTATCCCCCCATCGGACATGAGCCAGAACCTTTTCTTTCTTTCTTTCTTTCTTTCTTTCTTTCTTTCTTTCTTTCTTTCTTTCTTTCTTTTGAATTTGTTAACCAAAAGTGGCCAGGACACATCTTTGAAAGAAGAAAACATAAAATGTGAAACACGATTACAGGTTTTTATTACATGTCGGACATACTGAATAATTATTGTAAAGATACATAGACATAACACTCCTATTCCAGCGGTGGTTTCATAATATCACATTCAGTTTGCGTAAGGTCCTGAAAACATTTTCTTCAGGCAGGCAGCAGTTAGAACTCCTTTGCTATAAAACGTTGTGTACTTAAGAAACCCCAGGAAGAGAAACACTGTATATCTCAGTGTGAGAAGGCAGTACATCGGACATTAATTTCTTACACAACATTCATAACCACCATGTTCACCTCCTCAGATGTTTACAAAACGCTGCACAGTGCTTCTTTTAGTTGCGCTGGTCTGACTACAGGTTAAGACAACAAAACATATTTCTCCTAATGGCACGTGGACTTTTGATCAGGTCTGGTAAGTAAGCTGTGGTTAGGCATGACTCACAAGCATCTCTTATTGGTTTATTATTTCAAGGTTTTTCATCGGCATGGTTGGCATTCAGCAAATTTCCTGTGGAAAGTTCTGCTCTCTTTGCTGGAATGTAAACCACACATGTACACTAACAGGTTCTGCAGCCGACGTAGGTACGACATGAAGCGGTCCTGTGTCCATGCTGCATCTGATACAATAGCAGGGCGATGTGCATACTGTACATGCTCTACCAGTCTGCACACTGGAGTGTTCAGCCCAGTGTATATCTGTGAGGGTCTTGATCTCTCATCTCTCGTCCTCCTGCAGTAGCTGAAGCCGGTCCTCTGCATAGTAAGGCCGGCTGTGCCCGGTGTCAATGGCCTCGCAGTCATCAGTGAAGAAGACCAAATCCTGCCACCAGAACAAAACACACAAGGTCAAGCTGCTGTCAAGCTGCTGATGGCATGGGAAAGAGTGTGATGAGACCAAACACACTCTGCGGAGGCTCTCACCCGATAACAGATTCTGGTGATGATGGTGTGCAGATTCTGGACTTTGCGCTTCAGCAGCACCATCCTGGGACGTTCTCGGCAGTACTGGTCCGGATGGTTCAACACCACGTAGAGAAAGTCCCGCAATTTGGTGGTGACGCATGCGTTCTACAGAGAGAGGAACCAATCTTTATAAAAAAATCTTTAAAACGGAACCTAATCTTTGTGATGTACTTATTTTTATTGTGAAATTCACGTATGACACATCAACAGCAATGACCTGTAGGTGAGCTGGAAGCAGATATCTTTAGGTTGAACTTGTTTCTGACCTGCTTGATGTCATTTTACAAATTGTGAAGGACAACTAAAAAAAACAGCACTTTTTTCAAACAAATTGTCTTATTAACTAATTAACTAATTAACACTGACATTACTTTTACTGCATGTTGGTGGAGGGAGAGCAGTGGGGGTCTGGACACACACATCCATGCCCTTGGTGTTGGTAGAATAGGAATAGTATATACCATGTAATAAATCAGAACATCAACACCTATTCAAACAATGGTGGCAGTTTTGAAATTGGAAAGAAAATGATTGATCTAAGTACTTGCGGCTCTATATGTTGTTGATATTATGAAACATTAAGTAAAAGTGAATGGTACACTTTAAACTAACTTTTCTGCTCCATTTTATTCCAATATTGACACAGAAATACATCTAAAAGTTGTGAAATTGTATTACATATTGAAGCATGACGTAAAGATTCGCAGATGAACTTGAACTAACATTGTACACGCCTTCCAAAAGTGTCGTTTCTACTTACGTGCACGTCGAGGAAGATCGTAGGAAGAACCAGAGCGCAGGCTTTCTGCAACCCAACAAACGTCATCGTTAAATCAGACCCGCTGGAGTCTCAGTGCAAGTCAGCGCATGGGAAGTGGCGTTTGCATACCGTGCGGTGATAGTTGTGTATTTTATCCAGCAGCGTCATGATCTCCTTGCTCAGGCCGAGCGACCTGGAGTAGCAGGTCGGAGGCGCGCACTCCGACAGACGCGCGAGGCTGAAGACGCACAGCAGCGCGGCGAGCCCGAGCCTCATCATCATCACGGTGGTCCCACACAGTCCTCCTCTCAGCTGCTCCTACAGTCGTCCAAGTAGGACCAGAGGAGGACCGGCAGCACATTTAAAGATGGAAAAAAGAAAAAAGAAAAAAAAAAGGTCTGAGGATGACGTGGAGGCGCGCGCGGGGGAAAACATGTGGGGTCCACGGTGGTTGAGGAGAGCAAATCAGGGCTGCGCGCACGAAATATGGGCCAAAATACAGGCGGTGGGCCATCTGATGAAACGTTTTGGAGCTCATTTTCTAAAACAAATAAAAACCGGCTGTACATGTTGAAGTATGTGAGGAGAGTCAGGTCGCTGGATGTGTTGTTACTTCAAATAAAACGCAAGCTGCGAGTCTTCAGGGGAAATCAGGGAGAAGGATTTTCTACCATGATTGGATCATTTGAGAGGAAATCATGATTAAAAACAATCTATCTATCTATCTATCTATCTATCTATCTATCTATCTATCTATCTATCGATCTATCTATCTATCTATCTATCTATCTATCTATATTTAAATGTAGTAAAACCCAACCAACGTTAACAGTTGTGACAGTTGCAGACGACATACAAAGGTCACTAAATATTTCAAACATTACAAGCATGTGACTTTATGACCATGAATCTCACTACCTATTCACAACCTTCCAATTTGACCAACATTAGACGTTTGGCATTGAACTAAAGAAATCCTGCTTGATGTGAACCGAAGCCTGAGCTGCCTCAGAGTCGAGGGGCTGGGGGAGATCAGCCTCACACTTTTTAAACCCTACTGTTGTTAACATACAGTATAGACAACAGCAAAAGCACTGCATTTCATTACCACGCGTCTTTTAAACAGAAGAAGGGACACAAACCTTAAATGGAACCACTGGACTAAAATCTGTATTCATGAATTCAAGTTTTAAAGGATGTTCAAGACATCCAGACTCTTCATTTGCCTTCATGTGTTTTCTGTCTCTGGAATAGTGATCAAGTGTTTGAGAGGATCTGAGTTGAATGATAACCAGCATTTTAACCTATTTCTGACCTCCACGTCCGAGAACACATGAGAAACAACTGCTAACAGGGTAAGTGAGCTGCCTTTACTTAAAAAACAAAGCCAGATGCTACAAACACTTGGAGGAGTACAGAAAAATGTGCTACAAAACTACCAATTTGTTTTGGATGTTAGTGGACTACATCATAAAACAGACAGCACAATATTTTTTAAAAGTCTCAAGGCAGGTTTGCTGGAGCCACTGAGCTTTTCTTCAGATTGAGGAAATTCCTCTTCTTCTTCCTTTTGGGAACATCTGCAGAGTCACATGATTCAGGTGGGTCTCGAAACACAAACAGCCGTTCTCCAGAAGCAAAACTGCAGGCGGAGGCTGCGGCCGCGTGTCCCTCTGCTGCGCTGTGTAATGCTTCTTTCACCGTGCCACTGGGTTTTTGTTGTGCGTCGTCACCGTGCTGCCGCTCACCAGGCAAGGCCGATTCATAAATAAACTCCTGTGTTTTTGTCAAACTGTTGTCCTTTTCTTTCTCCTGAAGCAGCAGAGGTTTAGCATCTCTTGGACGCGGGAGACGGGATCCGGGGAGCAGTTTTTCCATCAGACCTTGCATGTTTTCCCGGAGTCTGAGGACAAAGGAGCTTTTGTTAGTGCTGGAGTATTTTAGTGTGTGTGCGTGTGTGTGTGTGTGTGTGTGTGTGTGTGTGTGTGTGTGTGTGTGTGTGTGTGTGTGTGTGCGTGTGTGTCTCTCAGCCAAGCCACGACCCTCCTCTGATGAAAGGCATATTTCACTTGAATTAGAGGTTTGTCATCAATGCTGGTGACCGCGGAACTACAAAATTACTCCAGCATCATGTTCCTAACATGGCCGATGGAAAAAAGAGAACTTTATCAAACTCACCTCTCTTTTTCTGCGGCGCAGCACGTCACGTCTGGGATGCTTTTCTGCAGGATATCGTCTCTCAGTTTGACAGGAAGACTTCTGCTAAACTCCCCGCCAGACCTGGTCAAAGGGGCATCGACATCGTGTGAAGCGACACAACCTCTGCAAATAATGTTCACGCAGGCCGAGTAACTGACTCAGCAATAATGATAAGTTACAAATGAGTGTCACGTAATCTTTTCATTGAAGTATTACAGGTTAGACGCGACAAGCAGACAGACAACATTGTGCTCTTGTCCTTTGTGTCCCAAAAGTATCTTAATTACTGGTTTCACGGATGACACGAAAGACGCGATTGTAACCACATTTTTAATGGGATATCTTTGTTATTACTCTGTAATTACTTAATATTAACAGCTTGGAAATCTAGGTGAAGGTGTTTGACTTTAAATCCTACCAGTCAATGTTTAATATTCAGATGAGACAACTCTCCCCAGATATTAATGGATAAACTATCAGACTGGGTCAGACTGAGGTAGACGTCATTAGCAATCAATATGACGCTTGTTTACAAAAAAACAACAACAGCTACATCTCATAATAGCGTTTAAGACAGTATCAGGATTGGTTTGACTAAAGCACGGTTTGAGAATGTTACCATACATTTTTAATTAGCTGTTAAATCCACTTCCAGCCAGAAGTGAGCATTTGGGAAAATGATTTTGAACTTGCGGTTTTTCTTTAGAGCATGAACACATTCTTTATCATGCTCAAATGTATCTATGTAACCATTTCTTTTAGCTTTTGGGCGGTTAAAAACACAGTTATCTTAGTTGCAACGGACTGAGGACATGGATTTGTGACGCTTTACGGACTTAAACTGTTCATGATCGACATCTCAAAATGACAGCAGCTCGGCTGATCTAGATGGACGACTTAAACGGACAATGTCATTTCCCTGCTTGAATGATAAACAACTCACATGAAATCTCTTGATTTAGATTTAAAGCCGCTGTTAGAAACGAATGGACTCGATTCCAAAAAGCAGGAAAAAGGCAGTTGAAGTAGAGAACGAAACCACATGTCGTGCATGTTGTTCCGAACATTTTCACTCCCTTGTCTTTAGGCCAGGCAGCCTGGATCCAAAGCAACCTCATGCATGAGACATTTATTCATCGGCACAGTAATCCAAACTCAGCAGGGGCCAGACATGACTGTCCCAGGCTATCAGGAAGAGAAGGAAATGAAATGATGAGTACAATAATTTATCTCTCCATCTTGGTTTGGGGAAAAAGACCCTAGTGAAGAAGATATACTCAAAGCAGCATTTGTTCCTTCGATTCATGACAGTACCAGGACGTGGCCGACCTTCAACCAGCTGCTCTCGAATCAATGATTTCATTTAATCACTTTGTTTAGAAAACTCTGCTGTTAAAACTCAAAATGCTGAGACCCCGGCCGTGGACTTCAGGCAAAACCACTTTGACTGCGTCAGAGCTGCTGTACTCATTGAAGACATGAAGATAACACAAACTGAGACACACTAGTTGACGACCAAATCCGATTTTGTTAGTCAATAAGCCATTTTGGTTGGATATCTTCCTCGGTAAACATGTAATGTGAACCACTGAAGAAGCCAGGTCACGCCGTGAGACAGTCCCAAAGAGTTTCCTCACACACAGTAACAGCAAAACTAAGTTCACAACTTTTCCAGGACAAACAAATTCCTTCCAGCATTACCAGAGGTAATGGACTGCTGCACTACGGGACTGTGACTTGGCATGCAGATCAGAGAGAGTCCAAGAATCATTGGCCAAATCGAAGGCTTTTCAAAACTGTTCAATTGTCCCAGGAGAGGTTCTTTCTGAGCAGAAACTCCTTTTCCAGGAAAAGAGGAAAATCAACGCTTGGAATGCAACACGCAAGGCAAAAATACTATCTTTAGTGTTATTGCACCAGAGAGAAAAGTCACTGGGATTTTAACCACTGCCAGGGCGTCAAAACAAGATTTTCAGAACCCCGAGAAAACCAGAATAAGACTCGACAGAGTACCTCAGCAATTGCAACTTTCTTTTATTTATTTCAGAAGCTTCTGTATGCTGGTGTGACGCTGTCCCTGCCAATGTTTCACTTCTTTTCTCAAAGCCAATAAAAGGGGGGGGGGGGTGCAATGGAAAAAAGAGTGGGAACAACTACTCTCGACAACGCAAACTATATTTTCCAGGAAATAAAACCCTGAGCGTGCTTCTTACCCAGAATGCTCCTGCTCCGCGGAAATAGGGTGCTGTTTCGGGCAGAGAACGTCAGTGATGGAGAGGAGCTCGCTCTCCGGCAGCGTTGGGAGGAGAAACCGCAGAGCCTCCAGGAGAACCTCTGCAGAGACCTGACTCTGCTTCACCAGCCGAGACGCAAACTCCAAATCCTGAACGGAAAAGGAAAACGTTACACCTGGAGGACAGCTTTCTGCTGTTTCCAGACATTTTCTGTTGCTCCTTTCTGAATGAAGTCGAACCTGGTCACAGTTTGCATACAGTTTCTTGAGCTCCACTTGTTCTTTCAGATCTTCCATGGCCTGACTGTTGGCGGTCAGTACTTGAAACCTGAAAACACAACGCAATTTCTTCAGTGTAAAATATTTTACGGTTGGCGTCTACTCCCATTGAATGCAGTAGTCCCTTTGACCGCTCACCTCTCAGCAATTAGAGCGAGGACCTGTTCACGTTTGTAAAACGACCCCTGAAGGATGGATGTCATCCGAGAATCCAGCTGAAGCTGAAACATGTTTTCCTCCTCCTCCTCCTCCTCCTCCTCCTTGTGCTGATCTTTATCAGAGGCCTCTGTTTTGGACGAGCCGTCTAACTCCGACCTCTCCTTCTGAAGCTGCTGCTCTGCTTCCTCCAAGCCCTGCGGCGAATTAACTCTTTTAATTAAAGTTGAATCAACTCTCTTACCAAGTTCACAGGAGTAAGACGTCAAATTAAAGCTTCCCCTGCAAGACCGCAGGGTTTCAATGTCGTCACGTGCTTCATAGACATCAGCAGTCATCCACAGTTTGAACACAGGTTGCCCACGAGTGAAGAACTGCCTACCAAGCAGTGGCTCTGGATACTCTGAGCCATGTCTTGCGTCTCTTGGTTTTTTCTCTCTCTGAGCAGCTGGATGAGCATACTGTGCAGGGTGAGCATCGCTCTGGTGGTCTCCAAAACCTTGGTCCTCCTCTCGGCTTTCTGGTAGTGGATGGCAGCCATCTGCGTGGCCAGGCCACCTGCCTGAGAGTGCAGAGCGTCCTCTCTCTCCCTCTGCATGTCCTCCAACACCTGCCAGCACGTGAGAAGATTTGCTTCAAGCCACAAAAACCACCTCTTTCATAATCCTGACGGCCAAACTGAGCAAAAACCATCGTGGAGTTTGAGGATTGCGGTTTGTATCTTCATGATTAATAGATGCTTTTGATACATTATAAAACACACGGAAGGACGTGGAGGCTCTTAAAAGAGACTTAAGCTGAAGGCCAATGGAAAGTGATCAATAAGAAAAAGCCTTGCCTTGTTCATCACTCCACTCTCCATCTCTTTCTCCTTCTCAAACAGCTGGATCCTCTCCTCCAGCCTTTTCTGGAATCGCAGTAGGTCAGACGTGTCTGCTTTTTGTCTGGCCTCACTGGGTTTCCCCTTGGACGGCGCATTCGTCTGCAAGAAACCACAAGACCCACAAGGCGGTTGGGAAAAGGCCTCCGAGCTCACTGTTATGATGTGATTAGAAATGAAACCACTCTGCGGAGCCCTGTATTATTTCTGCATAACAATGTGCACTCAAGCAGCAGCCACACAATTGAGGCAGATAGCAGTGTGGTTTCCACTGGCGGTCATCGTCCCCTTTTTCTTTTCTGTTTCAAAACAGCACAATTATATTTTACTTCAAAACAGAGAGGTTTCTTCCTTTGAATACAAAAAGTATTTATAGCTGCAGGCATTGACAAAAAGTGGGGAAGAATAAAGCTTCTCTCAATGAACTGGAAGCACCAGGTAGTTCAAAAGCTCTTTAACTACCTGGTGGTGGTGGTGTTGTTGTGGGGGGGGGGGGGATTTTAACCCTTGTTAAAATCTAAGATGAGATACTAAGATTTCAATCCATAATTGATTCTCAGGTTGAATAAAACATTTTTTTTAAATGTCTCTCATACTGTCGCCAATGAAGTCCAGGAGTGATTTTAAAAAGCCATCATTAAATTTGATCCTTCAAGTCGAGTGTTGGACTCTGATTGTTGTACATTGGCTCCTGTTCATGACTTTCATGGATAGTATGTCCGGTAGGCGTCGTGTGTGGGGCTGGGGTATGGTATCTCTGCTCTTTGTCACTGTACAAATGCCCTCCACTACGTAGGGGGGCATTTCATACAAGTCAACAACTCCAACATGAATCCTCAGTTCTTGAGTATGGTATTCATACTAAGACTTGGACTGACAGTCGGGGAACAATGCAGGCTACAGTCTTGGCTGTGGAACAACGTATCAACTTTCCTCTCACAGATCATCCAGAAAGACAGGATGTTTGATAATCCAGTCCAGATGAGTTTGAAAAACATTTTTGAACACCTCGAAGGTGAATTCACATTCTGTCATACAAACAAATGACATATGGTCTTCAGGCGGAGGAGGAGGAGTTTAATTATCACAGGATTGTATTCATGTGTGATGGAGAGAGGAAACTGGGCCGTAAAACAAAGATCTCCATTCAAAGCTCTGTCTGCATTCCCACCCTGACATTTCTTATAGAACGAGATCTCAGGGAAAAAGGTTTTCTCCACAGGGTGGCGGTCTGAACGGTGAGGAGTTCAGGGATACAGGAGGAGGCCGAGGTCTGTGGATTCTCAGGATTCCTCCACATTAGTCTGTAGAGTTGTTTTTTGGTATCTGGTGTAGATGCCTCCTGGTTACCTCCTGCTGGTGGTGTTTCAGGGACCGCAAAGTAGGAACAGGCCTGAGAGGCTGGTCCAGGAGTCACGGATGCAATAATATCACTCAGTTCTCAGTTGGCCGGGAAATGGCTCAGGATCCCTCCTAATGAGCATTAGTTTGTTTTGGGGACAGGGATATCAGAGCTTCTCTGCCTTCTATATTGAACCCTAAGCCCATGTGAATTAAATTGAAAAAGACAAATAAATGCCAACGGTGACAAACAATCTTTTGATAGTAATAGTTCAACACACCAGCATCAAAAGAGCTAATAAAGTGAATTCTGCTGTATGTGTGTCATTTATTCACCATCTGTTTCTCGCCTTCTTTCCTCCACACCGTCAGGGCTGCGTGGAGTTTACTTCTGGAGATGGCATGGGGCAGCACCAGGCAGCGGTCTATGACAGACAGACACTTCTGAAACTCCAGTTTCATCCTCAGCCTGTCATCTTCAGACAGAGCGAGCTGGGACAAAGTCAAACACCTGAGACGGAGAGAAGACGTCATCACAGAGAAATGCACATTGATTCCACTTACCATGAGTTTTATTATCTATCTAAACATTATGGTTTTAGTGCTCCATCACCCAATACTTGTCATCCCACACAATATAATACATTATATATGACTATAATAAAGGCTGAATGGTGATATTGATCTTGTGCCTCAGTGACTGGTAGTAGAAATCTGAGCCAAAGTCAAAGCATTCCACTGATACAATAGTTGTTAAAGATAATAATAATAATAATACATGTCAATGTAAAACATAGCCTTCAGCCTACATGTGTTTCCAGGGTGGAGGTATGACAATACTGTGTCACATGAACACATGACAATGTAATTACTACATACAGTAGACAGTTATAATTCCATCTATTATTAACCTGAACATTGGAACCAACAACATATTTCCAACTTTCTAAAACTCTTTCTTTTTGTAAAACTTTCCTAAATGTGTTTTTCCATTTCTTTATTTCTCCTTCTGAAATATCTGATTATGGGTGCAACAAACACAGCTTTTGTGAACAATAGCTCACTAATATGACGTGGCTTGTGTCATTATCTCACTGACCTGAAAAAATCTCTGCAGCTCGCCCTGAGCTCTTTCTGTTCCTGCAGCTCTGCCTTCATGCTCTCCTGCAGAGCTTCCCTGGTGCAGCTCAGAGTGCGTAAAGCAGCCTTGCCTTCCTGGTGCAGTCTTTCCTGGCCCTGCAGGAGAGTACTGGCTCCTTGTCCTGAGGCCTGTGCCTGCGCTGCGTCAGGTTCCACCGGCAGCAGGGAGCGCTGCGCCCCCGGAGGGAGGAGCGTCAGCACAGCCTGGGTTGCAGAAGGCTGGATGGCCTTGGCATCTGCTATGGCAGTCTGGCTCACGTGCATGGTCATCTAAAGAGCAGACAAGGGTTAAACCACAGATAGTCAAGCTGGGTCCGACTGGGTCTTTCCGGTGATTGGGTGATATAACTGACTGATGTGTAGTTTTAGGGTGGAACCTTGCGAATGTCTGCTGCTGCCTCTTCATCCAGGTTGTTAATCAGCTCTGCCAGCTCCAAGCTGTGAGCGGTCAGTAGATTCTGCCAGCAGTTCAGGTGTTGTGCTACTTCCACCTTCTCCTCGAGACCTTTAGACAGAACTGACAAGTCCTTCTGTCTCTGTTTGTGGACCCTCACCTGGACAGAGCAGAGAGCAGGAGAAATAGCCACCACGATGTGATCTGTGGTTGTCAGTCCACAGCAGATATACTTGTGATGACCTCACCATCTCGGAGATAAGCTCCCTCCTCTTCTTAATCAGCCCACAGCGCATGGCTCTTCTCTCTTGGTTCAGTGCCTCATCAAGCCTCTGCCTGACCATCAACAGCTCTTTCTGAGCGTTCTCCTGCAGCTGGTCGAGCTGCTCTGCAGGCCCACAGCTCCCTCTGGTGGACAAAACAACATAAAGACGAATAAAACCACAGATGACCAAAACGGGGAAGAATCAACATTATTATGATGCAATGCAGAGTATATGTTGAATTATGCATGTTTGCTTACTTTTAGGTGAAAAACACATTTTAAAAATATTTTGTTCATCTGCATTTCATATACGTGTTATTTTAAGTTATAAACAGAATAAAAAAAAAAACAAAGTATAAAACTGATCATTTTGAATTCGTTTTTAAATACAAAATGGAGATATAAGAACATCAGAGATCAGACAGAACAACTGGAATTATTATCTTTATTTATTTGGTATGGTACAAATATATATGTCTCTCAGCATGAGAGGATCAGTTGACCACCTCTGCAGTATACACAAAACGCTCCTACCTCCTGATGTGAGTGAACCAGCTGTCCAAGTTGCTGGAGGTGCTGGTGAAGGTGTCAGAGATCAGGCTGTTGAGGCTGTGGAGGCTGTGCACTAAGAACTTCCTCTGTGCGCTGCGTTCAGCCAGCACATAGCGCTGATTGGCAAGGATGACATCTAGCACCTCCTCGAGCTGATCCTGGACAGCACGCATCAAACAATGATACTATTCATCAGGTTATAATTCCCTTTTCTATGTTCACATGTTGAATATCAATTGATGACTATTGACTGTTTTATCTCTTAATGTCTAACTCCAAACAATGCCACTCCACCTGGCAAGTGAAGTAATCATGCTGAAGACTCTTAGCTGTGCACTTCTCCAACTCTCCCATCCTGGTGGCCTCCTCCAGCTCCTCAGAGAAGATCTTGTGCAGCTCTACCCGTCGCCATTCAATGATCTGCCTCTGGACCTTTGCCGATGCTTCTTCATGTCGGACCAACAAGCTGCGCTGCAGGCGACTCTGGCTCAGTTTGTGGAGTTTCTCCAGAAGGACACTGCACTGCAGGAGCTCCTGGTGACATACATGAAGGAACTTTACAGTATTGTGACGATATTTCATAAAAGCAACAATACTGCGTAGTAGATATTTCTCTTGTTAGTCAGTAGAAATTCCATCCATCCATTCAATTTTTATACCACTTATCCTGTACAGGGTCGCGGGGTCAGTAGACATTATTATTTAGAAAAACCAATTACACAAATAAAACAAAAACCCATATATAGATTTACCTGCTGGTCTGCATGCTGACACAGCAGCTCAGCTTGAGCCTTCTCCGCAGCCTCCCTGCGATGCTCCGCCTCCATTTCTTCCCGAGTTTCCAGGTTACACTGACCAGCCAGGGCAGCCATGCGGGCCCCTCTCTCCTCCTTCAGGCGCCCCTCCATCCCCAGCAGCTGGCCGTGGAGCACGCTGAGCAGCCTCTGCTGGGCCCTGGTGCTCGCCTGGCCCCGTGCTCGCAGCCCACCGAGCAGGGAGGACATCACATCCTTGTAAATCTGAATCCGCGTGGCTTCCAGGTTATTGGTGGCGTGCAGCAGTGTTGACATTTCAAGGCTTGGAGGGATTGAAGTGGTTTTAGTTCAGATATACAGAGACAGATTATCTTCACGGTAAATACAGGTTCAATAAGTAATAAAATAAATGTCACAGCGTTCTTTGGGTTCCACAGCTTTCTCTTATCGTTAAGTTTTATTGGTGACTCTTGGTTGTGTGTTTTTTTCTGGATTATCACCTATTATGGACCGGTGACCTGCTGTATACATCTCGCCTATTTCATTATTTACAAAAGATGAATGAAGAAAAGCATGGGAATGGAAGTAATAGATTATTCGGAAAATCCCAGAAGCAAGTGGGATTGTAAATCGACATGAGAAACTGCATTTCTCAATGATGAACTGTGTAATAAACCCACCTCATCGCAAGAAGCCTTCACCAGCATAACCTACATTAGCTTAGCCTGCGTAGCCGTCAATCTACCAAAACAGTGGTATTTTCATATGTGCAGAGGTGACTTCTCAAAAATATTGACTTTACGAGCATCAGTTAAGCCATGCGGTAGATTATATGAGAGAAACAAAGCTCGTCTTGTGGAACTCACACGTATCTTGATGTCATATGAAAATTTCAATCTGGAAAGTGGGAATGACCTCAAAACTTTCCAAGTTCCCAGCTGATGGACACACCGATAGTCCTTTTAGTGTTGACTCACTTTTCCAGAGCTTGGTGCATGTTCTGGGGATCCTCTAGTACCATAATGTCCACCATCTTATCTTCAAACGCTGCCTCGTCCTTAACCGTCTCACTCAGGTCGCAGTCTGCATATTCGGGGTCGGAATCGCCTCTGTTTCTCTGAAAAAATGAAAAATAACTGATGTAATCAATAAGACAGTAAACATGACTAAAGATTAAGAAAAAGTTAAGTATATTTATAGAAAAAAAATGGTTAATTAAACTGTACTTTACTGTTGATAGTCTAACAACACTATAATAGCAGACGTAGAAATGTGAATTTTACTTATGATAACAGTTTGTTGTTGCTATTGACTGAAAAAAAATGCTTGGTGTTTTAAAGTTTGTGATACCCGTTGTTGAAGAAGGCTCAGTCTGGCTCTGGGACCGATCAGGTTCGTGACCAGAAACCCCAACGATAGCAGCAGTAACATGACAAAGAAGCCCGCAACAAACCCAGCAAAATGGACTCCGTGGTTCGGAAAAATCTAAAAGAGGTGGGCAGTTACGTCAGATTTTCCGTTAAGACTGTTTTATTTAAACCATAGAAATCACAAACATGTGACGCCGAGTGCTGCAGCTGTGTTTCCAGTCGAGGATCCATCTGAAACGTACCCGGTCGGTGGAATTCACCCTCAGAGTCATATTAGCTGTTAAAGGGCCAAACATGCTGACATCATTCTGTGGAATGAAGAAAACAAAACCATGTTACACTGCAAAAGTACTGACACAGTGGAATTTTTAAAAAAAGTAGTTGTAGGTTATCAAAAATGTTTGCCGATAGATGTTTCAGCGATATGACGCGCATGAATAAGTACCTGCGAGGCATTGGAGAAGGTGAGAAAAGCAGGAAGGTCGAGGACTTCACTCCTGTGACTCCTCACATGAGCGGTGTAGTTTACAATAATGTGGGAACCAGCTTGAAAAGTATGAAAACACAATGTCAACGTCTGAAAAGACAGTATAGCAACACAATCAAACTGTTGACGTACTATATTCAAATGAAACTCTGTCTAACTAGTTGTTCTGACTCTCAAACATACCGATCAGTGAATCGATAGTAAACGTCTGGTAGCCTTTTTCCACCACCCGGCCTTCAGTTTTTACAGGCACGATCCCTGAAATGGAGTCCCGGACGGCCACCTGAGACAGGTTGGTGCCACCGACAGGACCCAAGTTGTGGATCAGGAGGAAGAAGGTCAGCTGAGGCGGATGAGTGTCCAGCTTCACCTGAGGGCAGGTCACATGATTGAGGAGGAGACATATAAAGGTCGACAGCACATTCATACACGGACTGCGCGGTCGATGATACAAGCTTGGAGAAAGAAACGCTGATCTACCTGAGCACACTTTTGAAATTTCACACCAAACGCCGACGGAGGAGGCGGCACACTCTGAACCTGCACAGCCAATTAAAACAATGTTATTGCCTCATGCATTGTAACGTTAAACGCCTGTAGACAACGGTGTAGTTAAAAATGAAGTAACACACCTGAGGCAGAGACAGTCCAGGGCTGAATCTGGTGAGCGCGCTTCTGCTGCTCCTGATATGCATGATGTCTGACATGTAGCTGAGCAAAGAGTGTCCCCACGGGCCAGAGGGGGCCGAAGCCGGGAGGGGGCCAGGGCCGGTCACTTCGGTTATACCTATTGTGCAAATACAGAGGGTTCCAACACTTTTACCAACCGATGCAGCCATGCACAAGAGACTGAAATGTATTGTATGCACATCAGAACCAATATAACAAACCTAATGTAGCACGGCAGTCACATACTGTATCTTTGTTTTTGTACCGTAAAGTTTGCACGTCTTCCTCTGAATGAAGTGTCAATGAGTTATTTTACTGTTCCGTGTAAAATGCTGAATTGTAGATTATTTCTGCAGTTGCATCAGCCTAAACGTTATTTCTCTATGTGGACCATAAAGTACATTGTAGTGCGTATTCGGGAACGCACCGTTTATGCAGTAAACAATGAATAAACATAGATAAGCACACACACCATCCATCCTCGGAGCTTGTTTCCCTCCCGAGTCATGCTGCACTGCACGTGTTGTGGACAGGCTCTGCTAAATAGAAAAAGGATGTTTGCTGTTACACATTTAATGTGATTTCTTGTGCAATGTTGCAAGACTCTCTCAAAACAATGGTGTCTAAATGGCTGACACGGTTTTGCTTCACATCGAGCTTACAAGTACCAGATTACAAATACTCATTTCCGTTATCAACTTGTATTTCTGGGAATTCGTACTTTTGAAGGACATCATTTTCTACACATTCCAGTGTAATTTACACCAGGTGATCTACATCATATTCGCGAAGAATATTTTTGTGAAATATGTAGTAGACAAAAGAGAAATAAAAAAAAGTCAGACATTGCATATATAAAGAACATATCTGCAAATATCCCCAAATTTAGGTTTTTAGGATAATATGAACAACAGTGATGCTATAATTATGCCTATCTGCATGCCTTATACATACACTCATAGATACTAACTCAAAAAAGGAGTGAAAAGTTAAAATAACTTTTTTAATTCCACCCTAACAAAGAGGGAGCTTCACTAACTTTTTCTATAATAACTATAGTTTGACTTGAACACATGTCACTCTGCTGATAAATGATGCATACAAGATATGAACGTCATGTACAATTAACAACTGACTGTCCGTAAAAAAGGAAATAATTATTTTTCCAAACCTTTGGATCTGTATTTATAAGATAAGATAACCATTTATTTTTCCCACAACGAGGGAAATCTGCACTGCTACAGCAGCAAGTGGACAACAATAAAAGAGTGGCTATATATATATATATATAGTAAACAATAAGATAAAAACAAGATAATACCTGAGACAATATTTAACATTCTTGCATGATACTGTTGTTAGTGTTTGGAAAACTACCTGAGATGTTGTTATTATTGCACACATTATATCTACACACGTGAGAACAGGAATTAGAATTCTGAGAATAAGAAGCTGTAATAACACATTTATGAACCATCTTCAGCGGAGACGTGATCTTAAGAGGAACAGAGGCTAAAAAACCTCCAGCTTTCTGGAGCTCCTCACCTCATGTTTCTGTGAGAGAGGGGCCGCTGCGGTGCGCCGTGAAGCGTCCTCGGAGGTACAGTTCTTACAGAGACGAAGCTGGCGTCCAGCCGACACGTCGTGACAACAGACCCAGAGAAACAGACGCAGGCAGACGAGGATGTTCAGGAGCAACGACCGTATGGAGACGCCCTTCACCGGGGAGTGGACCCGCAGCATTCGACCGCCGAGCAGAGCCGCTAGCTATCGCTCCGCATTGTCTTGTGTAACGTTCTCCCCCGTCTCGCTGAAGAAAGTGTTGAAAGAGAGCATCTTCTGTGTCCTGTCAGCCGCTGGACAGGAACAGAGCGTGCCGTCCCGACGAGTTATAGGCCAACAAATGAGCCATGATCTCCACAGCAGAACAAGTTATGGAGGAAGAAAAAAAAGAAATATAAAAAAATAAAAAACTTGGGAAGAAAAGAAAAAATTCCAAGGCAAACAAAAGACATAGGATGATTTCCGCTTTTACCTTTCAATGTAAGAGATGGCACGTACAATTATTGTTCTTGTTTTGGGGTTTTACATCTTTAAATATTTGAAAAAAACAAAAGCACACATTTTCATGGAATTCAGTGTGCATAATAGTTTTACATACAGTCATAAATCACAATTTCAAAAACTTTCTGAACCGCTGCCTAGGAAATGTGCTAATACGGTGAAAAGTAAACAGCGGACTTCCGGGTCCTGTCAGCTAGCTTGACTGTTTTTACTCGTCTCCTAAATCTTACGCACCCACTGGACGAAGACGTACAATAAGTTTAGTTTTTTTTCGTGAGAAGTTTTACGCATCACATGTGAGCTTTTTAAGGCATTTTTAGAGGAAGAGAAAACATGCAAAAGTACGTGGATGTGGGGTTTTATATACAAGACGCGAACTTTTAGAGGCGTTCTGCTCTGAAGAAGCTGGACATGATGGAGGACTGCGGGACGGACGTTCTGGTCAGTTTTGCCGAGTCTCTGCACGTCTACAGCGGCCTGCTGACAGCAGCCACGGTGTGTGGAGGATTGTCGGGGATTCTCGCGGCTGCGCTTCTATACGTCTTCTGCCTGAAGCCTCTGCTACTGACCAGACAAGTGAGCTCCACAATGCTGCAATGATCCTCTTGCCATTCACCCCGATCACGGTCTCACAACATGCGCGTTCCTCTCTGCTTCCCCTTCAGGGTCACAACGCCAGGAAGCTGCTCGAACCCGAAGATGGAGATCTGTACGACAACCACAGTGACTTAGTGAGCAACAGCAGGAAGGAGGCTCCAAGTGGCACCAATAAGGACAAAGTATTTACTCCTCACTGCACCAAAACACCGACAGACTGCTGTTGGAGCTTTGCAACTAGTGATGCAGCTGACACTTGATCTGCACTTATGAAATTATCATTACTTTTTCACCCTGTTTGCTGATTTACCAGGAGAAGAAGCAGCCACCCATGAACAGTGATGTGGCTGCATTTGCATCAAGAGCAAAGGTGGTTTACCCCATCAACCAAAAGTACAGAGTAAGTTCACAACTGGTATCATATGTCTAAATAGTGGAACAGAAGTACTTTTTGTTTGAATTTTACAAAGCTATTAGATGGTCCTGCCTTTGTATTTTCTGATCAATCTTGTTCCACGAATAACTATGAATCAGTGGCGTTAAACATATGGCCCAAAATTGGGAGAGGGTTCATTTGTGATCTTTGTATGCAGGACCAGCTTGCATAGTTAAAAAAAAAAAAAACCCACATCATAATGAAAACTTCAGTAAACAAAACATCCTATTTCAAAATATTCACTGTTGAACTGAGTCATAAAGACTGATATGTCAAGAAAATTGCTAAACATTGGCTTGAGTTGACATTAGAAAGGAAGAACTTGATTGGAGGAACTTGAATCAGCTTGTTTAGCTTCTAATCTATGAGTTTTACGCTCAATGTATGAAAGTGGCAGCACAGTACCTTCCTTGTTACTAGTGAAGTAGCATTAGCATTGTGCAAAAAATGTAATATTACACTTAAAATCAAATTGGTTTTTAACTTCTAAACTAAATTGGACACAGCTGCAAGAAATTGTGTTGCTTATTTATATAAGTAGTGGTTTATTCAGTCAAACAGATACAAAAAGAATGAAAAATAAACAAATGCAAGAATGAAGAAAACAAACAAACAAACAAAGCAAAGCAAACAAACAAGCAGAGGTAGACCGAAAAGTTGAAGTTCAACGTATTATGCCTCACCCCGTACACAATACACAAAAAGCTTCTGCAATTGGTGTAACAGAACCAAAAACAACAAACAAAACTTGCATTTTCTTTGCCTTTCCTGAGATTCTTATCATAAAATGTCCTCTAAGGGAACACAGTTGCTCCTAATCTAAGCTCTTTGTCTACGATGCCTATAAGCATATGCAGGTGCTTTCCTGAGCAATATAGACTAGAATCATTAGCATATGATATACAATCAACTTTTTCCAGCATATTACATGCATCATTTATATATATATATACAGTATACACACACACACACACACACACACACACACACACACACACACACACACACACACACACATATATATAAAAGTTGGGCCCCAATATAGAGCCTGGTGGAACTCCATGTGTGATAGTCTCTTTATTGGAATCATCATTATGTATATGCACATACTGGTTCCTATTTGCTGAGGTAGCTTTCCAGCCAAGTGTAAGCAGTACCCCTGACACCATACTTCTGAAGATTTCTTAAGAGTAGTGTTTGTTCTATCGTGTCAAAAGCCTTGCTTAAGTCAATGAAGACACCCACAGTACATTCTCTATTATCTATTGCTGTTGCCATATCCTCAGCAAGAGCCATGACTGCCATCAGGGTGGTGTTCTGTGTCGGATCACTTGCTGAGAGACCTTTTCTGGGCTTTGGACTTTTTGTAGAATTTGATGAAAGATGCTGAACACAGGAAGATGATCATTTATATCATTAATAAGTAATCCAGCTGTTATTTCACTCCCAATTTCATTAGTGAGTATATTATCTATTAATGTCACTGTATTAATTGTATAATTTTGAATATAGACACAGATCAGAAGCAAGTTCTTCTGTTAGTGTGTGTCAGTGGATGTGATTTTAGAACGAGAAACAGTAACCGATGCAAACATTTAACTTCTAGTGGTTATTAACAGAAATCAGCAGAGCATGCTTATGTAATCACTTCAACAGTGCCCCACTCGCGACTGATGACTTTTTCTTGTGCCCGGCAGCCTTTAGCAGACGGAGCGTCGAACCCGTCACTCCACGAGCACTCAAAGTTGCCAGCGATGCCTAACGAGGACTCCTGCTCCTCCACGGACGGCGAGTCTCTGAGCCAAGAGCAGGACAACGACGACAGCAGCCAGTTCATCTCCTCATCGCTGGTCCCCAAAAGCCTGCAGAACCAGAGTTTCAACAGGGTTTCTCATTATGCGCACACGCTGATGCAGACGGGGTAGGCTGAGCCTTAAACACACAACATGAACCTCTTCGTGAAAATACACGCGCAACTTTTTCTCTGTGAGTAACTTTTGTCTGATTGCTCCAGTTTTGAAGGAAGGATCAGCCTTTACTGCTTGGCCCTGCAGGATATACAGCATCACTGCACTCAACTTCAGGAAGAAAAATATCTGGTGAGCTTTGATATTTGCACGCACTGGCCGTTCTTAAGAAATGCTTAAATTTGTACTTTCATTTTTACTTTAGATTTTTCTGCAAATGCTGAAATTGACTCTCAGCAGTCGGTTTCCAAAAGACAAAAACGATGCAGACTTTTCCAAGAACATCCTGCAGATGCAAGAGAAAGTAAGAGGAAGAGTTGTGTTCCTTTCATGCTTGCATGCACAATGGGTTGTGTCTGCACTTGTCGGTTTTCTGCGTGAGTCGGACAATGAAATGTCACCACTTATCCTTTTAGGAAATAAGTGAGTTGAGAAAACAGTTGCCAACAGGCCAAGCTGTCAACGAGAAGAGTCGTGACGCTTCCTGCACGCTTGAAGAAATTGAAAGAGCTCAGAAAGATCTCCTGGAACGTGGCATTCAAACAGTAATAAAAGAAAGCAGACTAATGAATAGTTTCAAAATCTGCGGTTTTCAACTTGTGCTAATTAATGTCCGTGTCTCTCCACAGTCCAGAAGCTTCAGCAGACAGGTGGAGGATTTGTGCCAACATCTTCTGAAGAAGACCAGCATTTTCTCCCCAGATGAAGCACAGGAAGTAATTCTCTCTCTCACTGAGACACTTCTGTTAGTGGAGACGCACCTGATGAAGGTACAAGAAGCTGATCTTAAGGTAAAGCGGCATTAACTGGTTTCCATGAGTCATATCCTTATCTCATTGTGTGAGGACTGATTGATTGAACATTTTAATTTCTCAGAGGATACAACAGAAGCTGTTGTGGTGGGAGGAAGTCACAGGGCTGGTTCAATCCCAGCCTGCCTTGCTGAGGGGGGAAGTGTCTCTGAGGCAGGCTTTGATCGCCACAGCGCTGGAGCAGCTGACGGGCGACGACGTCTTGCGATTCAGTCACATGGAGAGGATACTCTCGGAGATTCAGGCTGCTCTTACTGAAGGTCTTCAGCAGTGCAGTGACGGTGAGGGGGAGAGACCGGGAATGGATTTAACCTCGCCTGATAAGACTTAAAACTCACTCTGTCATCAGAAGAGAAGGTGGTGGAGCATTTTATGAACAGCATTTTGTCAATCAAGAAAGACAAGAAAAAAAATAAAAATGATTGTGATAACAGTAAAGACTGACAAGCTGTGTGTAGATGTGCTTTCCATCTATACTCAAAGAATTTCCAGTGGCAGATAGTAATGAATGGACACGTAACCTACTTTCAACTTAAATTAAATAGACCGTTTTCTAAGTATCCCTTTTAGCTCCTTAAATAAGGCCAGGCTCTTCTAGGACAGTACTGAACATTTTTGCCTCTCACACTCTTATTCAATCTCTTTCTGCCAAAGAAAACCTCTACAGCAGTCCTTACATGTGCTCATGAACTGGTCACAGTGATGTCATACACACCGCTTTTGTTTTGTGCTCATGTTTGTGTGTTGTGGTCACAAGATTTGTTCTATAAATACTGTTCATTGCTTATATAGTATATGTATCATATCATTATAATGATATTTAGGATGCCTGGATCTATATTGGTTTTTTGGTCATTGAATTATCAAATAAATATGCAATTGCTTTTGTTCCTTTTCAAATTTTCTAGACATCATTTACAATTTAGGAGTTATAGTTATAAGAAACACACATGTTTAATCCTGTCAGTGGGGGTAGAGTGGGAATATAAGGGTTGATTAATTACTGATTATTTAGGGTTATATGATTATAATTATATTCATCCTGCTCATCTAAAAGTTCAATATTTGTGTTCCAGAGTGTGGCAGGAAAATAACCGATCTTGTGAACGAGAAGTGCAGCAAAAAGGAGTCCAAGAGGAAAAAGCTTGAGAGAAGCCAGTCCAAAGAGAGGAGTCGCACACTGGAACAGCGGCAGATGCACAGTGACCCACAGGAGCTCTCCAAGGTCACAACATTTTTCTCCCGTATGTCAGTGTGAACCGGGGATCACTGTGACCTGATAAATAGGCCAGAAGCTTCCTGAAAGTACTTCTTATAAATATGGTGTAGCTGTGAGCGCTTCCTGGTTTATATTTGTGTTTTGCTTCTGGAGTGACTTCTCAGCTTGACAAATTATGTTACGTAAGGACTTAACGCCAAATGTATATCTGCTGGGAACTAAATCTGGGCTGGCATCTACCTCAGACGTACCAGGAGCTCCTGATGAAGCAGAGGCAGCAGATCTGTGACTTGGAGCTGCAGCAGGACAACAGGGTGGCGGAAGCCCTTTGTGACCTGTGGAAGGTGAACGTGTGAATATTCATGTTTATATCACTGTGCATGCTTGTGGTTGCAAATCAGTCGGGTATAATCGTGTATCTTTCAGAAACTTCGTGGCTCATGGTCCAAGAAGCTCGGGGATCTCGCCAAGGACCGGTTTCTTGCGTCGGTTCGGGCCCAGACGAAGCTGTCAGCTGAACACTGTGACAAACTTTGGTTGGACCTGGAGCAGGAGCTGGCTGCTCTGCTGCAGCAGGCGGAGGGCACCACCAGACAGCAGCTGGACAACATCAAGGCCCAGCTGGATAGAGATGATCAGGTACACGTGCTGCAGTAGATCAGAGACATTTGATCAGTTCCTTACTTAACTAGCGTCTCCTTGTGTAGGTATGGAGTGAAGGGATTGTTTTGGTGCAGTCCTGCCTGAGACATCTGAGTGAAGAACAGATGAAGATCCTCCAGGATATCGTAGCCAGACAGCGCTACACACTCAACAGGTGAATCTCAGAAACCTGTCGCAAAGTATTTGAAGCACGTCGATAATGTAAATCAAACCGTTTTCAGGCTGACGGCAGATTCAAAACACCGCTACCTTCGATTTGGCTATAAACGCACGTGGAGCATTGAGATCAATGTTTATGGGCCTAATAACAACATCGTGGAATTTGATCTTTCTTCTAGTCAAATGGGGCTGCTGATCAGGAAGAAACATGAGCACCTGTTGGTGGCGGTGCAGAGGTACTTTGTGGTCAGGCACTTTAGTCTGCACATGCTGAAGGAGATGAGACTGTCCAAGCTGAAGGCACTCTCACAGACTGATTTCAGAGCTCTGCTGATGGAAGATCCCTGCAAAAGCCAACCCTGTGCGAACTCATCCCTCAAGGTAGGAGATAATGTATGACAGACTACGGGATCTGGATCTGAGGAGCTGTTGTGCAACTATTCTGTATTACTGTAACAATCAACGTATGAGTACCTAGCATTTTAATGAATGATAGTGACTGTTTACTGACATTGACAGAATAGCAATGCCAGCCTGGCAGAGAGGCATCTGGGGCCTGAGAGTCAGCTGTTGGAGAACAGCGTCCAGCAGGAGTTCCTGTCCGAGCTGGAGACGGGAACAGAACTCCTTCAGAGCCACGCACAGGTGCTGCTAGGCAATGCCCTCAGCCACACCATCCAACTGATGAGTAGTCACTCGTACAGTGGGTCGCAGACCTGCCCTAAACAGGACGACGACTTAAAGGTGAGTGGAAGTGGTTTTAGTTCCATTTGATTTAAAAATAAATTCAATGAGCTGCAATCATTTGAAAAGCTTTTTATGACCAAAGTGTTTTTTTTGTTTTTTTTTACCCAAGCATCACCTGATAGAGGCTGCTGCAGAGAGTGTTTATGTGACCAAAGACTCTCTCGCTGCCCTGGTTCAGAGCTACTATTCAAACCTGGCGGACATCACAAAGAAACTCCCACAGAATCAGGGTGAGACAACAATCAAAGACCCCAAGACATATATATTGTACTTCTGTGTGAGGTCTTTATGACTCCTTAAACCTGTACGAATAACCTAGTTATGTTGTTATTAATGTAATTTAAACATTCTGGAATTAGACCTGCAATAGCACTGTGGATTAAGGTGACCTTTTAATCTGGTACCATATATTACAGGGCAAAGCTTAGACTTAAGAGTATTACACAAGTCACTGAGATGTTACCAGCTACAAATGTCATTGTCAAATTAGTTCAAATCACCAGGTTATGTTACATGAACTGAATTTAGATTCATGCAATGTGTGGTACAACATTTGAGAATGAACTTTTTCCTGAAATTCTCGTCAGTGTGAACCTGAGCTCCACTATAAAAGCATATGTTTTTACTGTACATGTACAAGTCGATATAGACTTCTAAAAGCATACTGATTTGTGGTGTTTGGTATATTTGAGATTTTTTAGGTGCGGTCACATTTTATAAATGTGCCAAGGTCATTTGAGATTACATGAAACCAACATGGACGGTTTATTACCGATTTTTAATTTTCCCATCTTGGCAAACCTCATTAGTGACTGACCCTCAAACAATATTTTTAACTTTCAACTTTACTGCCGTCATATTCTTCCTTCAGATGTGAGTGAGAAGCAGGACAGCAGCAGCCAGCTGAACAGAGCGCTACTGCGGGAGCTGGTGAACTGGGGCAAAAAACCTGCGTCCGCAGAGTTCCAGCAGAGGTACAATTAACACGGGCAGTGCTGTTCTTTTTGGATAGACTTTTCACTTAGATCTCATTGAAGTTGATGTTTCTGTGCGGGTTTTTTTTTATACATTAGAGTTGAACTGCACAAGAGGAAGGTGTTGGATCAGTGTGATTTGGATCGAGAGATGATTTATGACAAACTAAGGCAGAGGAAAGCAGCTCAGGATGAAGTCATGGAAAGGATCAAAGAAGAGTCCCAGGTTAGTGTGCTGCATGTATACGCTATATCTCAACTGGATTACAGAATACATTTTAAAACTTTATTTCCTTGTGAACACTGTTTTGTTTTGTCCATTAGGAGGCAGAAGAACGCTTTATAACTGAGCTGGCAGCACTGGCCCGAATACCTGTTCTCCACAGTCCACATCCAGAACCTAGTGATGAGGACGACAACACTGGTGAGCTACTTCTAGCTTTAACAATATGGCTGCTGTTTTAATGTACTGTCTGTACCAATCCACCATTTTCTGACATTTATGACGTTTTTCTCAAAAGGTGATCAGAGCGCCAGGATTTTGGACCTGCTGGCTTTGAACCCAGCTTTAGATCCTGCCCTGAATCCTTCACTGACTCCAAGTTTTGTTACTCCAGTGGTGAAAACTAAACCAAAGAAGAAAAGAGAACGCGACTCTCATCTCAGCTGATAACTTACCAGTGTGTTCATACAAAACTACCCTGTGAAAAGTTTACTTTCATTTCTATAATCTGTACCTCAGCAAGCCCGTTTTTGTTATATGTATTTGTAAAGTATTAAATAATCTGTCTCTCTTTTCTATATTAATGTCTTGATAAAATAATGTGACAACAATATTTTTAATAAAGTATTGGTAAAGATGCCATGACATCATCCATCTGTTCATCTTCCATACTGCTTTATCCGTGTCAGGGTTGCAGGAGGCTAAACATCCATATCAGGGCTAACAGAGAAACACTCAGTCAATTTAAAAGACATCTTCTTATTGTTCCAGCCTTTTCTACTTACCCTGTTAAGGATTGCCACGGTAGATCATATCTGCTCCATCTCCTGCATATCCTTCATCACTGGCATTCCTCTTCTCCTGCATGGCAGCTCCATCCTCAGTATCATTTCCGCTTTGTAGCTATTATCTGTAATATGTACATAATAAATCAATTTTAACCTCATCTCTCTCACTTTCCCACCAAACTGTCCACCATGAGTAAAATGCATGTTTTTGGTCTGTGGGATGAAATCAGAGTACCCAGAGAAAACATGCACAAGAATGCCTCCAACCCCCAAATCAAATAAGACCGTTTCAGTTTTGACAATGCAATCCATTCCGTGATCATTTTTCAAAAGTAAAAAGCACTATGACCCAATTCCTTTTGAAGGATAAACTAGAACTTAATGTATTCTAAAACACAATTTTGTGAGGCTCCATGCCGTTTATTGTTGCGATACACATTTGTACCACCAGATGGTGTATGGAGTCACTCAAAGCACTATGGAAGAAAAATTCATAAAAACGTTATTCTAAAGAGCATTGCTCCTACACAGTGGTGTAGTGTACTCATTAATAATTACAGGTGATCACCATTTAACCACAAAAAGGGCAGCGAGCAGGATTGAGTAGCTTACAAACTTAAGTCAAATAAATTAGTTTGCATAAGAAGGTTCAAGCACAGATTTTATGAAGAGCTGGCTCATGTTCCATACAATGTGAAGCACTCCAAATACCAACCAAAACATAAAGGCTTGGACTCATCACCGCCACCTATTGTTCAATTATGGCATGACTCAAGTTTAATGCAATGCCAATTAAAAATATCTTTAATAATATCTTTTTATAATCATACTCTGAAACAATGCACCACCTAAAAAATTGTAAATGTGTCAACTTTTATTTTGCATCCAGCAAAAAGAACAAACAAGCAACAGGCCTCACAGTAATGCATCACTGCCTATACCTGCACCCATATTGCTTTTCAAACTAGGGCTCATTCACTGCATTGATTCCTGAGTACAGGAGATGATGGATGCCCTCCTCAGTGAGTTGTCAGATGAATTAGAGATGTCCACTCTGATTGCAGCAGAGTGCTACTACTCAACAATGAAAGCCTTGCCCCTCTCTTGGTCTAATGGGGTCTTAAGTACAAGCCTTTATGGATTATAATGTAGAGTAATGGTGAAAAGTCTGTGAAGGCTGAAGTCTGGTAGGCAGCTCTGTGTGTGTGTGCAGCAATGCAGCAGGCAATTTAGCCTGGACCTTATGGTTTACTGTCAGTTTGGACGTTTAGGAGTGTCAATTAGCAGACATCAATTTTTAATCGCCCCCTTTATTTGCATGCTCAACTTGCACACATAGCCAATTATGGCAATGGCACCCTGAGAAAATATGCCTTCGATTCGGACCCCCTCAAACCCGTCGGACTCAGGAGCACGCCTCTGCTCCCATGTATCAATCAGAGACGCATTGGCTTTCCAAGTGTCGTGGGCTGATCTGTGGCGAGGGGAAAACCGTTTGGATGTATTTTCAGGTCCCGTAGGGGACTGCAGGGACTTGTGGGAAGATGACCTGATTTCTAATTTTCTCCTCTGCTGCCTGGGCTGTAGGCTATACTCGCTGCTCCAAACACAGAAGCTCGTGAAACCCGTGTTGTAGGTTGAGCCGAGCCGTTTGGAGGATGGCCTCGCTGTTTGCGTAAATCTGGATTTTTTTTTTGATGGATGCAAGTGCAACTGTGATTCTTTACCGGTAGATTCAGGTAAGTGGGGGGAGAAAACCCAAGTATGACCTAAACCTGAGATATTTATTGATTGCAATGCTTACAACCTCAATTTTACTTGCAGCAGTATCGTGTCATTGTTATTGTTCAAACCCTGACACACAAACCCAGAAGGTGACCCAGAGCGCAAAACCAGCGCCGCGCATTTTCTGCAGATGTCCCGTCCTGTTTATAACGACTCGGCTTCATATGCAACAGCTGGAAAAAAGTAAAATGCACTCGAGTGTATTGATATACGTGTTGTGTAAAGTGGTGAGCGTGTCCCAGAGCTGTGGGTTTAAAAAATAAATAAAAAAGTCCAGTGAGGTAAAGATGTGCGCAGTGTGACAGCGTCACCGGATCAGATGATCAGTTATTTTGGGACCCAAAAACAAGGTCGCTTTACAGAGTGCCACTAAACTGTGTGTGTGTGTGTGTGTGTATATATATATATATATATATATATATATATATATATATATATATATATATATATATATATATATATATATATATAGACTGAAAGTCAACATCAATTTACTAAATGACATGTCATCTGCATTGTTTCACACAATAATGAAATAATAATTTAAAGTATATTAGGATTGCAAATATGACAAACTCAATATGTGTACTAAATGCTGTAAATACTTTAAACATTTATGAAGTGCTATCCAAAACGTTTTTCATAAAAATGCAAACAACACGTCTTATCAAATATGGGTCTTCTACTCAATTTGCAATATTGTTCCTGATTATGAGTATATTATTTTCAACGTTGGTGTTAATTCATGTATATTTCAAGAATTAGATTGGTGGTGAGAATATTTTCAATTACCTTGCTTTATTAACTGCTCTGTTCCCCCACACAGGTGTGCAGCCATGGCTACCCTGCAGCAGGAATACCCCGGGGTCCTCATGGGCATCCTAGAGGAACTGGCCACTATGCGGCAGTGGTTATCGTTCCAGGACCTCTGTCGCATGGTCAGTACCCGGTTTGATCTCGAGCACCTCACTGAGCTCAGGAGTTTGTTGTTTTCTGCTGCCAGCACTGATCCATGTTTCCCAGCCACTCTGTTCAGAGACCGGGTTTCCACCAGAGGACAGGGGCTATCACCCATAGGCGTTGCTGCAGATATAGTAACTATCTTCAATCTTATCCAGATGACGGGTGGGGTTTTGGATGATCATCCAATGAGAATGCAGACCGTCCTCCCTGTAGACCACTCCCCAGGCCCCAATCTGCCTGGAATCCACCAGCTGAACATTCCTGGTCGAGAAAGAGCACGAGCTCACTCCGACTCCGGCGGCAGGTCTATTGATCAGCACTTGCTTTTTCCAAAATCAAATTACTCCGCCCACAAGAGAGGAAGTCTTCCCCCGGATCCCACTTCACTCACCTCCTCCCCTCCCATCAGGGCAAGAGCTGTGTCTTTTGATCTGCCTCATACCACACTTTTGTATGCCAGCGGTCAAGTCCCTAACGAGGTTATGAAGAATATCTACATGCCTCTGGACACCGACAGCGAGTCTAGTGGAGAGTCTGCGCCCATGGAGGTGTTTGATGCTGAGAAAGGATCATCAGTTGACCAGAAGAGAAAAATCTTTAAAAAGGACTTCCACAACCAACCGCCTCTAATACCCCAGGTGACTGTCAACAGCGAATCTCTGAGTCCAAATCCAGGGAAGAAAGGCTTCGACAATCAGAGCTTTGAATTCATCCAAAATCCTTACCCATCACCTATCCTAGCTCACCAGCCACCAGATGAGCGGGCTAAACATGAGAGCATCGATGACCTACAGGATTCAACCTATTTTGGACCCGGATCAGTGCCAGAGTCATCTCCACGACAGATTCAATCGAATAGGAAAAAACGGCCATTCTGGAGCAATAAAAGCCAGAGTCTTGAGGACCGGATAAGCTTGAGCACCATTGAAAAGGGGATGGAATTACTTGCGGGTAAACTTCCAAGACGCTCAACCCCAGCTATAAACATCCTGGGGATGTCGGCAGGAGTTGAGCTCGGAGATATTGATGGAGTCAAAGCTCAGGGAACACAAACAGACCTACCCGATGCCCGGCGACTTCGTAGCCTGGTTCACGCTGATCGCCTCTCCTTCATGACCTCTTTAGATGACCCGGAGTTTTGTGAGGACGACATCAGTGTCATATTTCGTTTCCTGGATGATATTAGCATGTGTGGCTCCACAGGAGTCCTGCACCCCAGCGAGGGCTCCGCTAACCAGGACACCCATGAGGCCAGGCGTGGCCGCCTCGGTCAACTCCAAAGGCTTTTCCATTCTTTGGAAAGTAGTGACGATGGGCTGAAGACCAGCGTCTGTAAGTTGCTGCTCCGTATGAGCCAGATAGAGAGACAACTGGAGTCACTGAATGATGTGAAGGCTGAGATTTCTCAGGTGCTCTCTGCTTTGCAGCGACTGGATGAAAAGATCCAGCAGCCTATCAGTGGGGGTGGTGGACAGGACACTGGCGGGAGGTGGCTGGAGCCTCTCAGTGGCATCTCCTCTTTTATGAGCCACCCTGTGTCTCCTTCTGATGCATCGGACGCCCAGCCTCTGTCTGGGCATCTATTTCCAGGGACCAGTACAAGTAGTCTAGACTGGAGTCGATGGAACACTGCCGGAGACCAAACGGAAAGCAACAAAGCTCAGGCAGATTCTCAGGGTGTGAAAGACGTCAAGAAGGATGCCTCATCTCGTCATGTTTCTAAAACGCTGTCTGATGAGAAAAGTGTCTCTGACGCCAAACAGCTGAATGTTCCTAATTCTGCAAGAGATTGGACTGTGTCTTTTTCAAAAACTAAAGATGGCAAAGGTTCTCAAGGAAAAAATGGACAGGTAATTCAGATGCATTACTTTGTACTGGTATATTGTATTTTTGAATAATGTGTGATAAAATGAACAAACATTGCTTCATATTAAGTATGCATTTCACTGCATAGCAGCAACTGCAGCAGCACAATAGTATGCTGTCAATACAATTTTCCTATAGAGTGTATTTAGTTTCTTTGCATCACTCACCAGAGCCATCGCTTTCCAATTTAAGTACATGAATGCATTGGATTTAAGTAATGATGTGAGTTATGTAATAAAAGGTACTGCCTGTATTTTTTTTAATTTTGTTTTACATCCTATACATATAATATTAATGTTTGGTTATTTTTTCCCTGTAGGCAGAACAATCAGGCAGCACCACCAACCTACTCTCCCAAAAGTCCACCAGTCTGGTGGAACAAGTGCTTAACTCGTCCTTGTTTCGTCACAAAGACAGCAGTCTGACAGGTAGACTCTCCTCTGGGAAGGTCATGGAGCCCCGACTGACAGAGGGGAGGGCAAGGCCCATATGGACCGTGGACGACAGAGAGGCACGCATCTCACCTCTCGATTTACAGGTACGATTGTTGAACTCAAAGGGCTGGACTTATTAAAAACATCTCACTTTGTTCTGTACCATCTTTCATATCGAGTCAGTGTTTTAAGTCTATAAATATCTTAATCAAGTCTTCTGTCTGTTATTTGTTAAAACGCATGTGCTTTATCTGTGGATGCGTAATGCAGCTCTAAGAAAAGTAAAGTAATAAGTACAGAGTTGGAAAACCTGCTGGGAATTTGTAGCCAAGTACAACTACTGTTACATTACTTTTAATTCAGTAAAATCCTAAGCAAACAAAATTTGTGCTAAAAAAGCACAAATAAATCTTCTCAAAAGTTATTCAGTAAAAGTATCATCTATTTTTTGACCCCTGGATGTTTTATTGCACCCTCAGTTGCAGACATTTGATTGAGTTTAATTGTCCTCCAATATGTCTAATAAAATTAGAAATACCTAAAAAAATTACAGCAATGTCCGCATTTGGAATTTGTTGCTTCTGCTTGTAGTAAATCAAAATAACAATATCACATGATGTTAGACTCAGTTATTTTCAACAGATGTGCCTGTGTATTTGCTGTCAAAGTAAACAGCATTATGTTTAACAGGGTCAGGAGTCTCTGAACCCCAATAACGTGGAGTTTTGGATGGACGACATCTACACTCCGGGCTACGACGCTCTGCTGAGACGCAAGGAGGCTGACCTCCGCCGGGCCAGGGTCTGCAAGCTGCTTGCGCTCATCATCCTCGCAGTGGTGATCATCCTCATCATCGTCATTCCTGTCTGCACCATGAGCGTCTGAAGGCTCACAGAAAGCCCGCCCGATAGGCAATTTTTTTTTTTTTATTGTAGTTGCATTTTGTCAGCGGCTTTCTGCTGCATGCAGGAATTTGCACGTCAAGGAAATTAGTAGATGAAAGTCGGAAATACTCCAAACCTGGACAGTCTGTGCCTCGTACCATTCCTCTGCATGCCATACTGGTATTTATTATCTCCGGAAGATCTGAGGTTTCTCGCTGGAACTCTGATTCCACACAAGTCATTCCCACATGCAGTTATAGAAAATGTTTCCATGTCATGCTTCTTCATTCAATGATTTAATACCTTTCAAGAAAGAAGAAAATAAATGAGTTTTAAAGAGTTAAACAGAAATACTCCGACAGAATATGCTGAAGGTAGTGATACTGAGCCAATGCAGAAGGGACCTATTTCTTTCTTATTTTGTCTGCACTTTTCTGTGAAACAACACTGTTTAAATGCATTGCGAGTATTGCCTGCCTTTCTGTCCTCTTCACAATAATGCAGAGCTTCTTTCACTTTGGTTCAAGATTAAAGTTTCATCAGTACATTTGAGTTTTACATCAACAATAGTCTTAGGTCATGTGGACAGGATTCTTTTTAATCTATAACTTTTAGCTTAAATGCACCTTTATCAACAAGATACGCCTCTTACAAATGCTTAAATTACTTCAAAAAATATTTTTATAGACTTTATCACCCATTTTTCTCAAAATCTGGAATATATCTGCTGTTTAATCCAATGTGAATGAATGTGATTGCCTTGTGAGGCAGAGTGTTTACCAAGCGTCAGGTTTCAAGAAATGAAAGGCTGTTGTTGATGTTGATGAACCTTTGGCTCTGGAACAATGGAAAAAAGGAGGGAGCCTTTTCCAGGAAGCACTGTCTGAGTGGGAGATCCCACTTGTAATTCAATTGATGGGATGTTTGGAGTGCACCTATGTGCATTATCTTCTCACAGCGCTCACTCCGTCAGAGCTTTTCCACATACCTGCGACTCACTTAGCACCAACAGTTTCATCTGGCTTTCTTTTCACTTGATAGTGTTGTGACTTCCCATTTGGTAAAAACATCCTGTTAACGTTTGGCGCCAGATTTTAAAAAAATCCATAGAGGTTAACACAGAGCGTAATGGTTAATAATGGTATTCAACACAGTGCATACTGCCATTAAAAAGCTTGCATCTTCAGTTTTTGCTGAGACTGACAGAATGGAGTTCATTGCGCTCTGACTAAAGCTGTAATGTAATAATCAAATGTGGTCAAACACTAAGGCACATTTTCAAATTGAAATACGATATAATCCCATTATTAACCACAACGTCCAAATGATTCAATGAAACTCAACTAAAATTATTCACTATAGACTTCACATTTGTGTCTGTTTTTTTAGGAGTCCATGCATGTTACTTGGAACTTTGCTTTTTCAACAATGCAGATGCAGATTTCGAATGTCATAAATATGACTCTTTGAAAAATATCCCACAAAAAACTGTATTTTTATATTTTGAGATGCTGTATTATTTCATTTCTTGACATAAGTTAGTCATTTTAAAGAACAGCTTGAACTATTCTGATTTATGTGTGATAAATCTGAAATGTTTTCGCAGTTTGAATTGGATTTGAGGAAACATTTACTTTTACTCTTTATTCAAATTCTTGCGAGATGCACCTGTAGATGTGCAGGAGTCAAAAGTTTCAATTGTGACACACACATCTGAAATTTCAGCTCATAAAGCCTTTTTCATGCAGGTCACTCCTTCAGATCCAAAAATGTCTGTGTATGTCAATACTGCCACTATCAGTAAAGGCATAATGCCAAAAAGACAATAGAAAAGCACTTTAGTCCCTCAAAGGAGTGCACTCAAAGGGCACACAAATACTGCTTACAAGCAGAAAAAAAAAAACTGTATCACAAAGCTTGTTTGTGTTATCATAGCTTATAAACTTTGCTTTGCGTACACAAATACGTGCAGGATGTACAGAGGGTGTGCACTACTAAGTAGACTCACTGCTTATCTGCCAAGTGTTCCCCATGAGCCTGTTTGTGAATCCATTACCCTTCCAATGGTGCCATTGCAGAGGTCTGACCTGGAGTCAGCACAATCTGCAGGTGCTTCCTCTGAAACTTCGGTGTATTAGCCAGTTCTGACACTTTTTTTTTTTTTTTTAACACCTGAGAAGATCATTTGATCAGAAAAGTTGAACAAATGAATATCTGTCAACTCATTACTCAGGTAAACACTCTGCCTTAAACTAAATATTTGTCATTGAATAAAATGGTATGTTATGGACCAGGTAATATTATACATATGTATACTGAAGGGGTGTATGTTGGCTTATGTTGCCTGTTTAAACTAGACAAACAGATATGTGCCTTTTACAGTATTTCGTCTGCTTTGTTAAATAATGAATGGAGACCTAATGCAATACATTAGAAACATGCACTCCTTCCACTACACTGAAAGGAAAAATGTCTACTGAAAGGAACTGTTTTAGAAATGTAATTACTTCCCTTTTTTCTCTGGGTAAAGTGTTTGGTTGTGCTTGCGGAGGGCAGAATGAGTCCTCTCAGTTAAAGACAGGGAAGACAGTGATTGGTCTAACAAGAGGAATCAGACCGTTAAATGATCCATGACTGGAAGAAATGTACATATAAAAATGAATAATTAATAAAGAGAAAGGGCACAAACTGACTGACTGACAGACCCTATTATCTCGAATCAATTGTAATGGGCTCAGAGCACTTAAGACTCACATACGGCACTGGGGACAAGTGTGAAGCTGAAGTAGACAGCCAATATAGATTTAAAACAAATCATACAGTGACAGACAAATAAACTTTTAACTGATGCTGAGTTGTTTAAATGTTTCTAATGAGTTATTGAATTGTACCCTCTGCATTCGATTCAGCGTGTTTGTTTGAGTTATTGTCAATAAATTTACTGGCGCACTCATATAAGCCATTCACTATTGATGAGCATGATTGTGTCCATCTCATGTGCCAAAAACAAAAGGAGAAATAATCTATGAAAAAGATGATGATTTTGACATAAAATTCCAACACACGGGGAGAGGCAGAGTACAACCTGGGGAGGTCCATCACAGGCCAAACAGAGAGATAAGTGATCCAAATATGAAAGTAAAAGGTCTTCCCTCAAGGGTTTCACAGCTCTTTCTCTTTTAATGTACAAGTGCTGTGATTCTGCTCCATCATCATTTTGACCTGGCTCACTTTCAGCTAAAAAAAAACCTAGACAGAGGAGACACTCTGAAGAGAAACAGGATGTACAAGTGCGTGTGTGTGTGCGTGTGAGTGTGCTTGTGCGTGCGTGTGCGTGTGCGTGTGTGTGTGTGTGTGTGTGTGTGTGTGTGTGTGCGTCCACATGCATGTAAATTCAGTGTAAAGCAGATCACAGTCGGCACATCAGCATTCATTCAATTCATCACACAGAAACAGAGTAGCCAAAAATAATCAAGTCATCTATTATAACAGGTTTGTTCGTCAGACTTGATCTAAGCCTATCGTTGAATATTTTAAAATAATCAGAGTTGTATAATAAGTAGAGGAAGTTGCAGTTTGGATATACTTGTTACATAACGGAATCCCTTCATATTGTCCATATTCAGTATATGCCAGTGAATATATCTGTCTCGCACAGAAGATTTGTCTTCTGCTCAATATTGTCTCATATAACTTGAAATCAGTCTTGCCAAGAAATGATGCATACTTTCTGATTGCTCAAAGACGAAAAATTATTACCGTCACACTTCCATATAGATCCCATTCAACTTGATCTGACATATTGTCTGCACTTTCAGCTCTTTTACCAAATGTATCATATGAAAGACATATTGCTTCCCTTTGGGACGTTGACAGGAATCAGTCTGACAATCCATACATTTCCTTATCTAAATTCTGCCTATTTAGTATGCTTTGAATCTCTTCATGAATACGTTCTTTGAAGGTCGGCTCTTCAGAATTAGAATAGCAAGTCCTCTGTGCAGCACTCTGAAATCCCCCAGATACATATTAACTTCATCTGTAATAAACTCTGTATCATCATCGAGTCCAGTGAATTCCTCCCAGATCTTCTCCAGAATCTCTTCAACACTGGGTAATCGCTTTCTAATACAAAATGAAGTTAGATATGTGCAGTGACATTTAAAGAATTGTCAGAAACACAAATATGAGCGTCAGATAAAATCTTTATTTCAGTGCAGTTATAAAGTATTTTTGATTGAATTCCCAATTCCGTGAGCATTAGGCTGAAGAAGCGGGGTGTGAAACATAAGGCCCATGCTCCAAAGCTGGTTCACAAGAGGCTCAGATGCAGCCTACCAAACCACTAAGCAAATTAACACATTTCTTATGAGTATGAGCCACGACACTCAGACCTGAGCTGATTTATCAGGATGGCATTGAAGCTACCTACCTCGCTGTGAGCAAACTAGCATTAGTCTAAAAGCTATACTATTATGGTGAGTTCGTAAAAACTTGCATAATACGACAGCGATAGGAGAGGTTTTTTTGGTGACATTTCATTATAGCTTTATGTTGAGATTGGAGTCATTTCTGATAGTAATTTGTTTGGTTGAGCAAAAATATTGACATTTTCATCATGTATACTTGGACCCCATCAAAGAAAAACTTTTAATGTTTGAATGTGAATGTTACTATGGCTTTATTCTCAAGATGATGTGGTCCCTGAACTAAAATGTGTTTGACGCCTCTGGTCTAACGCAACTTACTGCAGTTCCACCTCCGGCCAGCTGGGGCGACAGATCGCGTGCAGTCCGCGGGCTCCCTGCTGAGGAGGAAGAAGAAAAGCGGCGCTGATTTTGAACTTTGGAGAGGAATGTGGAAACTTCTGCTCCCGACGGGACGATAAAACATCTCCAAGCTGCCGTTTACACTGGCCGTTCCAGCATTATATACTCGTCGGATAAACACAGGGACCGTGTCGTACAGGTAACTCTTTGTTTTTGTTCCATCCACACAGCAAAAGGTTGTAAAGTCATGTCTCCTTGCATTGCTCACTGTTAGCTGGTCGCTTCGTGTCTGTCGTTACAACCAGTAAGTAAGTGAAAGTTATTCCTGAGCAGCAGGACAGACATTGATTTGATTACTCTGCCGTGGTTTGAAATAATCTGCCCAACGAGTTGCAGATTTCGTTTACGCGCCCTGGTCTTACGTCATTGCTCTGGTATTTAAGGCATTTGGTGGTTAAAATGCCTGAAATGAGTGGTTTGTAGGCCAAACTGGCACTAAAACGACACTCGGGTAAAAGTAACTTCATAATTCAACTGACCCATTTCTCCATATTAATCTGAATGGATGTTTTCTGAAAATCCAGCTGCAAGAAGCGACAATGGAGTCATCGGTGATGAACCTGTACAACCAGTTTCAGAGCCTCAGAGCCCAGGCCGACGGTCTGAATGAGAGCATTGAGCCACGTGAGTTTCCACACGCTTTGTTTTGGTATTTGCCACATCTGTGCAACACTTGGGGTACATGTGGCACATTTAATGCAGTAAACTACAGACTAAGATACAGGCAAAAACACAAAGGACTGGTTGTTTTTCCCTCCCAAGAAAATGAAACGCTGTTCGAGCGAGAATTAGATTGTATAGAATGCAAAAACTGATGGTAGATCATGTTACACATGCAGCCTCTTGTCCATATTACTTGAGGCTTGTGAGACTACTTGCAATTGAATAGGTGATCAGTTTTAATACTTTTGTTATTACCATATAACACTGTCTTCCAGAAGAAAAACATCAAATGCAAGTATTTTGATTAATAAAATTAAGAGGCATAGTTCTTTTCATTACATTAGTACTGTCAGTGTGACGCTTTCTAAGTGAGGATGAAGTTGCTGTGGCACTCATGATGATCAAAGTTGTTTAAACTTTCTCTGTCAACACCGGATAACATGTGGTATAGCTACCAAAAGAGCTCTGTGCGTCCTTCTGTGATCATTCTCTCTGGGTAATTTGTATTATAATGACACTGCCCTAATGAAAAGAGCCACAATGTCTTTTGTGGTTGTCTTGTTATTCAGAGTTCCTTCAGATGGCTGTAAACTTCGAGGACTGTCGCAAGAAGTGGATGCAGACGGGCGAGGAGCTGCTTTCCTGTAAGGAGACGCTGACCAAAGTGGAGACTGAGAGAGGGGCTCTGGAAGTTAAATTAAAACATGCCCGCAACCAGGTGGATGTCGAGGTCCGTCGGCGGCAGAAGGCTGAGGCCGTCCACGAAAAGCTGGTCTGTGCCGCAATATTTGAATAACTCCATTCACCATGCTTTATAGAACATGACTAATAACTGAGCTTCAGAAACTTATGAATGTTTTCCGGTCTGTCTCTGCAAAAGGAGCGACAGCTCCAGCTGATCCGGGATTTGCTGATTGCCGACAATGGTAACAGCGTTCATCTCAGTGAGGAGCAGCGCTCAGCCCTGGCTTTCCTCAGTGCCCACTCCCAGGCGGCTCAAGCTACTAAATCTAATCTCAACACTAGTCACAGGTCAGACTCTCTGAATGTGAACGTAATAAAACTAGGGTGCACATTTATTTCCTGTGAAACATTGAGTTGAAAGTAAAAGGTTTAATACTGGTATCGGACAAATGATTTAAGGGTTATCTTGTGAAAGCTAACCTGTAAATACTAGAAACACAATTTTGATTTATTTTGCAGATTGTCTGTGATCGATGAATCCACTTCTTTGCTGTCAGACATCAGCTATGACCAAACGGATGACTCTCTGGTAATCGTACTCTTCCTGTTAAACATTTCACTGCATGTTTTGGGAGATTTGCAGGATAAATAGTGTGGGCATGCCTTTCAAGGAGCTGTAGTGTATTAAACTCGGTCTCTCGCCATAGGATTGGGATTCATCTGTGATGAAGAATGTCAGACTTCGCAAACGCCAGAAAAGAGTAAGTTGTGTTTCAACTTGCATCACGAGTGTCGGTCATTTTTGTCCAGAGCCACAAACGGCCCACCTTGATATCCAGTGAGGCCAGGCCAGTAGCACAGTAACCTTTGAATACATATCTTTAACAAATGCCATGTTTTTCATTGGTGGACTGCAATAATGGTACAAAAACATTTCTTTGAAATATATTTGTCTTTATTTTTTTCTCACAAAAACTTAAGTTGAGCATGATGTGCCTGCTTTAATGACGTGGCCTTGTTTCAAACTACAGAGAAATGCCCCCAAAAACATGCTTATTTGCAGCATTCAGAGTTTTACAAATCCAGCTTATGGCTTGATGCATATTGCTTCATCAGTAAGACCGCTATCTTACACTGCTGCAGTGTTGAGGTCTGTCAACACTGCAATCCCCAATAAATGAATCGAAAACAGTAGTTATTTCCAGTAAGTGTTTCTACGATTTTATCTATAAATTTTTCCCGCGGGCCGGCTTGGAACCCTCTGGCGGGTCTGTTTTGGCTATTGGATCCTGAGTTTGACACCCCTGACTCTCAGCCTTCAACATATCCTTGGCAGGAGTTTAATTCATCAGCTAAAATTAATCCCAATATTTGCTGCACCCCTTTTCTGAAAATTCATTTCAATTCCCAGCGCTCCTCCAGAAAACTGGAAGTTCCCCCTCAGGCAATGAAGAAACCTCGCTCCACAGGCCGGGCATCAGACAGGGTAACGCTGACCTCTGCAGCTGACTCAGCTCTATAACATTTCTATCAACTGCTTGTGCCAATACAGTTATTTGCCCGATGCTATCTTCTGATTGAGAAAAATCCCATCGTGTTTCTCCTCCCCTGACATTCAGATGAATGAGTCCATCGTGGCCAAAACAACAATCACTGTGCCCATGAACGGAGGAGCTGTGGAGGCCGTCTCCACCATTGAAGCGGTGCCTCACTGGACACGCAGCAGAAAGAAGAGTGGTGAGGATTTTCTGTATCTGTCACTCTTTCGTTGCAATGCCAGTGTCATTTAAAAAAACAAACAAAAAAAACAACCTCAAATTAAATGAGGGTTTTAATGCTGTTGTTTCACTTTCAGTTGCTCCAGCGTGCCAGGATACAACTACTGACCAATCTGAGGCCGTTAGTGAGGCTCCGAGCTCACTGGTCCCAAACTTTAAAGCCAAACAAGAAACACCCAAAATGGATAGAAGAGGAAAGAAGCACCACTTCGTCTCAAAAACAGTACGACTGAGTCCTTTGTGTCGTACTTCTCACTGCCTGTGAACATTACAACTTTCAAAACTAAAGGAAATATGCCTGTTCTCATATTTAAGCCACAAAACATTTCACAGTGTTTCGATCTTTGTCAGGCCAGTATTGCTTTCATCTGAACAACTAATTAATATTTTGTCAATGGTTGCAGGTGTGGAACATTTTAATAGGCTCTATCTGAATATGCTAAACTGGTCAATAGAAAATTCTTTATATTTGTGATTAAGATTTTTTGTGAGTATTTGAAGATGCAAAAACTCTTCCAGTCAGAGGGCGTATAGATCCCCTGATCTCTGTGGAGGTTTGGCTCCTTCAGCGCTGATGTATTGATGAGATGCTTTTCCGCTCTAAACACTGCTACGTCTCGCTCACTTAGGTGATCAGGTCTGAGTTCTGTGCACCGTGTGGAAAAAGAACAAAATTCGGCAAGGTGTATCTTCGCTGCCAGGACTGCAGAGTTGTGAGCCACCCGGAGTGTCGTGAGCACTGCCCTCTGCCCTGTGATCCCTCAGTCGCCTGCACGCCCCTCAAGAATGCAGAAGTACAGCCATAATCTTTGCCTGCGCTCCATATTTCATCATCTCCCCCATGTTGTCATTGTATGTGACGGCATCTGATTTTCTTTAGGTGACTCTCGCCGATTTTGCTCCAGCCACTGCCCCACAGATCCCTACTCTGGTTATTTACTGCATTAGGGAGATTGAACACAGAGGGCTGCATGAGGTGAGTGAGGCTTTATTAATGTCCTTGTTTACTTGTCACCTTCATATTAAAGCTCTAATCCTTTCCCTTGAGAGACAATAAGGGATAATTTCCCTCTAATTGGTTATCTCATTTAGTAGTAATGGGGTATCAGAGGCAGGCGAACAATGACAGCTGCTTTCTTTTATCTCTCCTTGCCCCAGGTTGGCCTGTACAGAGTTTCAGGCAATGAGCGCACGGTGAAGGAACTGAAGGAGAAGCTCATTAGAGGAAAGACCCTGCCTCCTCTTAGCAAAGTAGAAGACATCAATGTCATTGCAGGTGTCCTCAAAGACTTCCTCAGAAATCTCCCGGAGCCACTGCTCACCTTCCACCTCAACAAGAGCTTCATGACAGCCGCTGGTGAGAAAAATGGAGATCTGTTGGCACTTTTCTCTGTCTGTGTTTACATCACACTGCTCAGACTGAGGATTTATATTGAATGGCCACTAAGTGTCCCCCCCCCCCCCCCCCCCCCCTTTCTTCTTTTGTAGAAATTGAGGACGATGACAACAGTCTTGCGATGTTGTATCAGACCATCAGTGAGCTGCCTCCACCCAACCGAGACACTCTGGCCTGCCTGATGATCCATCTGCAGAAGTAATTTTTATTAATCGCATCTCAGTGCTGCTTCACATCATTTATCTCATTTTACTTTACTCTATTAGCGTAATCTACTGTATACAACAGAATGAGGGTAAACAACTTAGGAACTTTGTTGGAGCCTCCTACATTTCTGCAGTCCGGGTCGGATTGAACTTTCTTCTTTCTTCAGGGTGTCTCAAAGTGTGGCTACAAAGATGGATGTACACAATCTGGCCAGGGTTTTCGGGCCGACCCTTGTGGGTCATGCAGTTCCCGAGCCCGAGCCTATGACCATCCTGCATGACACCACCAGGCAACCCCGGGTAAAGAACAGTTGGCCTGACAATAATCCATGAACGGAGTGGGCGACATTGTGGTGTCTCTGGGCATATTACAATATGCAATACAAAATTATAACCCTATGATGTTGAACTATGATTCCAAAGATTGACAATCATGAAAACTGAAAATATAACTGTTTTTCAATCTGCACTTGTCCTTTCCTGTGGTTGTGACTGTATACATGTTCTCTCTCTGTTCAGGTTGTTCAGCGCTTGCTCAGTATTCCAGAAAGATACTGGAGTCAGTTTGCTTATCCAGATATTGAAAACATGGACAACACTCACAACATAGACACTCCAAAGCATAAAGGTACATCAATGTGAGGTGCACTGACTTCCTAAATGATTTGGTGATTTGGTCAACGGGTCGAGCACATTAGAGACGGAAATTCTTATTCTGATTTGAAAATAATTACGTTCCTCAACTGTGTTTGGTACAGGAACTAATTTAACTGTGTTGATGATCTCTTTTTCCACAGTGAGCATGTTGGGACCATTGACCACTCCAGAGCATCAGATGATGGCTAAAACCCCTTCCTCTGGCTCACTGTCTCAACGCATGATGCACACCCTGTCCAGTACCACCATGTAAGATCACCCATCCTGTACTCTTAAATTACTGTTAAACACAGTTCTGAAGGATTTCAGCACCGATGTTGTCCTGAACCCACCCGTAGTGCGACCACCATGCTTGATGAGTAGCGACAACAGCCTCACACAAACCTGACGTTCAGTTTTGAGATTCTCTTACTCAAACTGAGTGACCCCTGGGGGATAATTACTGGGAACATTTCAGTTAATGACTTCTTTAAAATGTTCCCAAAATGCAATGTCTTCCTGAGGGCCACATTGGACCCGCTGCGTCGGCTGCATGCTTGCCACGCCTTTACTGAAGCGACTGAGTGACTATTAATGATGCCATTAACACGGGGGGAAAAAAACTATATAAAAAAATACTACATGACAACTTAAAAAAAAACACTATGTCATCAATCGCCATTTTATTGAGAATACTTTCATTATTTATTTTTTGACATCCTGAATTTTCTGCTAAGCTCGGCAGCTAAGATGATTTCTTCGTCCCTTTCTTTTCTCTCCACTTACAGATTTGGGAGCAAGAGCAAAGCAACTTCTGCCTCCAAGCACCAGGGCAACTTCTTTGCATCTCCGCAGTTGAAGTAACATCAATGAGGGAGGGGGCGGGGGCGGGGGACACAAACTATAATCATTCATACCAAGTTACTAACTGCACTAACAGAATCCGTTTATCTATAGTCCAATAATCATGTGGGAAAATGACTGCAGTTTGAGAACATTCAAATTTCATGCCTGAATTTTCTAACCAAATATTGTTTGAAAGAATGAAAAGTCATTCCTCCCCAAAACTGTGGTTACTCGCACATTGAGGGAGGTATGTAATTGCAAAAAGATTTTTTTATTGACAAAGTAATTGGTAATGTGGTTTGTCTGTGAAACTGTCGTTGTGACCACAGTGAGCAGCGTGCACATAGAGGGGAAGGTTAAATCACTGGCCAGTGCCTCTCTGGGTTTGGTCGCTTTGTCATCATTCACAAACAGTTTTTATATTCTTGTCGATGTGCTTTAATGTATATTCATCTTTTCTTTTTTAAATTTTAAACACTGATATATTTTGGGAAAGGCATTGCATTTTGCACACTATGGAAAATGCCAAGTGAAATGTATTTGTTCTACCTGGTGAAGAAACACCACCAGAGGCTGCTCTTACACCACTTTTCATATGCAAACCCTACCCAATGAAGAGGATCTACTGTATATTCTGCACATAATCAGTCAGAGTTCCTGACAGTCCTTACACTGATGCACATTATTACGAAAGTTAGTCAGCTTAAATCAGACAGTTCAGTACAGATGTGAGGCCTCAGAAGAATAAATGAGACGATTTAATTAGAAATATTTAGAAAATATTCAGTCACTTAAGTATTTCTAATCACAGAAACTTCCTTGTGCCTTTTAAGTTAATGGGATTTAAATAAATCTTCTCTTTGCTGCTCTCATCATCACTTTAACAAGACTCTAATGCAATGATTACGATGATACGAAGTTATGTATTAGCTGCTAGGGAGTATAAACTGAATCCAGCCAGATGTGATGTAACACTGCAATGATTTCTACTTATCTGCCATATTCTTGTACTCTCTTTATATTCTTCCTTTATTTCCATGAAATATTATGTCTGATTGTCTTGCTTTCACCAAAGATCGTGTGGACTGAATGTTAACATTCATTCCTTTTGTTTCTGCTCAATGGCGGAAAAACACAAAAGTCCGCAGCTGAGCTAAAAATAAAACATGGAGAGACCGCTTCTTTTGTCTTGGTGGGTGGTGTTCAAGCATGAGATGGACATGTGGGGTGAGGAACCCTGCTGACATGAGGCACACATGTAGGGTATGGGGGGTTGGGGTGGGGGGGGGGGTTCAGTTGAGCTGGGGGAAAGGCAGTCTTACCGGGATGTGAATGAGTGTTAATGTTAGAATTGACTGTGTTATTATTGATCTCCTTTCACAACGGAAAACCTTCATTCACGCTCAACACTCCTCATTTGTCCTGGTGTAAAATGACTGCCGGCCATTGTTGTCTCAGATCTTCAGAGAGAAAGGGAAAAGGGACGTTGCTGGTTATTTCAAAGCCGACGTGCCACTGAATGATAATGCAATTTGGCTCATTGTTCCAATAGTCATTACAGCTATTTCCATAATCTATTGGGCTGAATGGGCAGGCGATGAGGCCAACATTATTATGAAATAAAGCAGGATCATTTATACATCTTATAGTTATTCCATTAACACTACTGTGGAGAGTGCTAAGCCAGGCTAAACCCATTGACATACATTTTATATGGCCTCATTTACTACGGTCTTCAGCAACACATCAGGCCCTCTGAGATCTGAGCCCAGCTGTGCTTTTTGGGGTGGTGGTGGTGGTGGTGGTGGGGGGGTTCATACAAATTAGATTGTTCTTCTTTCTCAAACACACACGGAGCTATGAATGACTGCAGAGAAGACCCTCCAAAAAGTGCTTGTATTTCAAATCAACATTAATAGTTCATTAACCCGAAATCAGGTCTCCAGTGTGTCGATCTGTCCTCCCGTCGGGGGATTGTGTGTTTATTTATGCTGCACGTTGCGGCTGCAGACTTCAAACAGCTGTCTGTGTACAATGCGTCTCTAGCTGCGTACTCCAGCGTGCCCCAGTGTGTAGTGATAGTGCTGCGATCTGCTGTGGGATTTGACGGCGGCCAAATGAGTAACTAGTCCAATTAGGAGCTCTTAAATAAATTACATTTTAAGCTGGTAAACACATACCAACAACCCTGTTTAATTCTTCTGTTTATACAGTGAACTGCAGTCAGTGCGGCCGGTGAAAACAGCGTTGCTGCCACCAAATCCGGAAGCTGAACGCAATCGATGCGCCACTCAATTCACAACGTTTAGATATTGCCGTTATTGACAGATTGAAGACGCAGTCTATAGCAGGTGTCTGCAGCTCTGCCAGCTTCGCGTCAACATAAATACCAGCGTCACCATGTGGATGTCAACTCAATATTTGCTCGTCAAATCCACCAATCTGATCGTGTCCAATCAATATGCTATAGCATAAAGCCTGTGGGCTTGTGTTTGGCTGTGTATTCGTCACATATTCAGTCTCTTGTGGAAGACTATCGCTATGATACTACGTTGATGAGCCGCTCGCTCACTCGTGTGAAGGATTCTTGAAGGCAACAGACAGACTTATCTCTTAGATCGGACCAAACCATCATTATAGCTCAATTTAAATGATAAACAGCCTGAGTGTTGCATTATGACTTATATTAAATGCAGATATTCCATTAATCTTATCAGATGGTAACTTCTGATGAGCTTTGATTTATAATAACAATGTAGAAATTTGGGTGATACAATATAAAGAGTCACAAATTCATTAAGAGAATGGTACCGGTCACATGGCGACAAATACCTACTGTACAGGTCCAAATATAGGGTGTTTTCCTTATTTCATTTTATTTTTTTTAATGCAGATCTTGGTGGTATGCCATCACAGGGGCACAGGGATCTCCAAAATGAAAGAAATATGTCAGATTCGCAGATACCTGGCTTTACTCTTCAAATGTAAGGTGATGGACGGCGTTGTTAAAACACTGCTTAAAGACTAAAGAGGCTGTAGATCTGTGGAAGGAATAGGCTCGCCACACTGGAGTTTACATTGTATATGAAAGACTGTGTAATTAGGAAACATACGAGAGGTCTGGTAAAGTGGGGCTGTTTTTGTGTCTGTCCTTTTTTCTGTATTTAAAAACATTAATAGCAGTTGTTTAACTCTATGTGCGCTTACTATCTTCACCTTTGGAAATAGATATGGCATTCAATTCATTTAATCTGCAAAACCTTTTTTTCCTCCGTATTTTTGAAATAAAAAATACATCAGGTAGATGTTCGGGATTCATCATACTTTTCGATATTGGACCGAGGTAGTTTCTGAGTTAAAAATGGCGTCACGATGTTGATAATGTATTCTTTACTGTTGGTACAAATGTTGGTATAGGGTGTTGTGTTGTTCACTTGTTAATAGTGAAGATCAGAAAAATAATGTTTGCACTCTTGTCTGGATCGCTTTACCGTCACACTGTCATTTTCAACCAACAAGTAGATGGAGGCAAGATGTTGGCAACCAGCTATTTGTCACAAACTAAACAATGTGGGAATGTGTTGTGACGACAGTGCGATACGATCGTATGAATTGTGCAAGTTGTCTACTTGTATGTCTATATTTGCTTCCTCAGGAGCCCTGAAGAAAGTGTCCTTTAGCAATAAATATAACCTTTTTCCAGTAAATAATCAATTTATTGTAATACATTGAAGTCAAGGCCCTATTTTTTATTCTTTTTTTGTGAATCATATTGTATTTTAAATTTGTATTACCTGCTCATGATTGAGGCAATCTCATTCAAAGTGGAATATCAAACTGGGACTCCATCTAAAAAAGATTTCCAGCCCCTGACATAAACAAGTGTTTGATAACCAGCTGCTGGGACATAAATTCTGCAAGGTTCCATCTGTAAAAACACAGCTGGGCTTAAAACAACACAATGCATGTTGGTTTTTTTCTGGAGTGGGACTTCTCCCAGATGAGAGCTCACGAACGGCAATAAAATGTATGAAGGCGCAAAAGAGCAACAATTCTTCTATCGCGCACGACCTGCTACAAGAGCGCAGTGAACCGAAGTCTGTCATGACTCACGTTTGGTCTGATTTTAGATCCGAGTCCCATCACAGAATGTCCTGTTGTTCTGCTAAACACCAGGGTTTGGATAAAGCCTTTTCACAAATGGTTGCATTAATTCAGCCGACCACACCAGCATTTATGCGATTTTAACCAACGTGAAAACATTCTCAGATCCAAATACACAATTAAGCAACTTTGTTACGAGTGGGATTTAGAGATGATATATATTGCTACGGCTTTCTAAGCAGGGCTGTTAATAGTCTTCTTTAGCAGGCCAAGCAGGTGCTTGAAAAGCGTTCCTCCAGATTTGTTTCTGACACTGTTTTCAGTGAATTATGTGACGGATTGTGTGATCAATATGCTTTCCATTTCGTGAATTAAATATACCAACATGAGAGAATGACTGAAATACCAAAGTCCGCTCCGCAGAAAATCCTGGAAAAACAAGACAAGTGTCACTGTCCGATCTGCCCCCCCCCCCTCGAAAGTCTGCGAGTTTTCCTAACTGCAAATAATTATGTGGCTTGTTAGGTTGCTCTTGCTCTCTCTCATTCTCCTCCATCCCTCGTTTCTCTCTTATTCCCCCCCTCTCTCTCCCTCCTCCCTTTCCAGCCCTCCTTTGAATCAAACCACCGTCTTAGCTGGCTACCATGCGTGGTCGATACCTTGTTACCACAGAGAAATCAATTATCTCGACCAAGCAGCAGGGGAAAGGGGCAATAATGAAAGAATGCTCCTCCTTCCCAGACGATGGCCATGGTCATTAAATATGAATTTATCATTGGCTGAAGAGATTTATAGAGCGAGATGTGAGCCCAGAGTTCACGCTCTCCTTACAGCACAAGTTCTGGTTACAAGTGTAAACTGAACAGCGAACAGGTTGTCGGACTGATGATGTGTGTCGTGACGCTCAGCTGAGGAAATGTATTAGTTTGGTCACACACACACACAGTGGCGTAGTGGTTAGCACTCTCGGCACAATGCGATGGCCCCGTGGTTTGAGTACAGGGTGGGCGTGCTGGCCTTTCTGTGCAGGTTTTTCCTCCTTGAATCATAAAAAAAAAGTCCGCTCTGTTGCGGTGTGAACCTACGCTGGATAAAAACGGTTTAGAAGATGGAGGTATAGTCACATGACAGACCACCGTATCATGGCTGGCGACTCTCCCTGCATGTTTCAGGTAACATCTTCCAACTGAGGCAGGGAGATGTGTAAAGCATTAAAACACACAACAGTGCGCTTCATGTTAGTTGTGGTGTTTACTTCGAGCTGCATGAGGTGCCCCCACGTTTGTGTGGACAGTGTCTGAGCGCTCCTCAGTCAGGTGACAGTGGAGGTAGAAGTGATGGCTGACTCGTAGGCAGGATTGCCTGCCTGCCTACCGTAGCTGCCTGTTTGGCTCTGTAATGAGCCGTCACGACGACTTGCCTGACAGCTGCTGCTGGAATTGACAAGACAGGGGAGAGGGGAAATACAGCACCAGCATCACCACAGCTCCAGGAGAAGGAAAAAGTGCAAATGAGCAAGAGGTTGGAGATGGAAACGAGAACGAAGCTGAGGGGGAAAAATGTGTAATTCGAGCTTGCTCTTAAGGCAGCAATAAATTCCGTTTTAATGGGGCACCACAAGCAGTAGCAGGCACTCAGCACTCTGTTGTGTTTGATGCCAAATTGTGCAGAATAAACAGATTTGCTGTGCAGCTGGTCCAAACACACACTTTCTCTCTGTCTGTCTCCCCCTGACTTGCTCTGTTCCCATCTTCTCCACCAGAGTCTCTCCCACATACTGTATATCTCCCCACCAACACAACATCTCCTCATCGCTCCGCTGCCTCTCCATCTCTTCTCCTCCTAATCCTCCTGCTTCGTCTGCCCATCGACAAACAAGAGAGGAATTTAGACCAATCATCACAAGAAAGATGGTGCTTTGATTTATTTTCTCCCTCTTAAAACTGAGCACTCGTCTCCAGCTGTCACACACGCACATCCAAAAGAAAACAGTTTGTTTCAGGAGGCGGGTGGAAAGGGAGCTGCATGCTACTAATGGGACACACAACATGCCACACCAAGATTATTTTTATTGCAAAAAGATGGATCTTTGGTCATCCTGTTAAAGTTTAAGGCAGAAAAAGACACAAGAAGCATTGATTGTCATATTGTGATAGGCGGACTCTAGTGGTATGTGGATTAATGGCATATCTTTTGAAAACATCTAATAGTACGTAAGCAGTACAACATTTTTAAATAAAAATGTATAGAGGATGAAAACACCTTTATTTGATGAAAAACAGCTGTTATTCTTTATGTTCTCATTTGCTGCATCTTATTAGGGGTTTAGATGTCTTTCATAATACTGCTGCTTTGTACCGTGTGGCTGGCAAAAATGATCAATACATTATTTTCATATCAGGAGTCAACAAGTCTCCTTTGTGAGATATTCACAGCTAATTGAGCAACATACAGTACAGTTGCAACAGTTTATTCAGAGTGAAGAAACTGTGGTTAAATGTTTGAAAGCCACAACTCGAGTGTTTTGCATTTCATTCAGGCATGCTGGCTGGTCAAGTGGCCCTGCAGGACCGGGAGTACCCACCTTTTGTAAGGTGCCACAAAGATAATTTTGTAGAAACAACCACTTATAATTGTTGTTGTGAGTTCATGTGCTCAAAAACATCCATGCATCCTCTGTACCTACTCGAGTCTGACAGTCTACTTGATAATTGTCCTGCCAGCTGAGTGACACCATGGCCTGCTTGACAGCATTGAATGCAGGCACCAGTGGGTGCAGCCACACACATACAGTACATTCCCACCAATGACTGCTACTGCCATTGTTCCTATGATTTATGGATTGTTTTTTAGAAATGCAGCTCTCTTCTGTGCAAATACACGCACACACACACACACACACACACACACACACACACACACACACACACACACACACACACACACACACACACACACGCACACGCACACGCACACGCACACGCACACACACACACCTGTGTGCATGCAGCTGAATGTTTCTGTGCGCCCCCCTGCATGAGTGCGTCTGAATTCGTGTAATTGAATGCGAGTGTGTGTGCACGGGTGCATGATATAGAATGGTGAGAGAGCAGCTCTGTGCATGAATGGCTGTGTGTTTGCTGGTGAATGTGTGCAGTGACCATGCGTGAAGGTATGTGTGTGCCTCTGCCTCTGAATTTGGGATTGTTTTTTCTGCATGGATGAAGGCGGCAATAAATACCTCAGAGTATAAGATATACTCATATCTTTCAAAACCACACGCCCCAAATCTCATCTTGGGATTTTTGATAGTCTCTTTTCATGAGCTGGAGCATGCCATAGCATGACTTGCATGACCAATTGGATTTGTCAGTTAAGCTAAAAAGGTGAATCTTGGCCACATCATTAAATAACATAAACCAGAGCTTGTCCCATGATGTCCCACCAGCCACCAGGGACACTTTATGGAGTTCACAGTGAGGTTGCATTCCCTTTTAAAAGTTATTCTATTCGCGCCACTCAAATTGAGGCTATCCAGAGCAGGGTTTTCAAGTCTCCGTGTGATTTTTCTTTTGTCCACTGGAATGCACTGTTGCATCCTATAATACCCCTCTGAGCCATGAAGCCCTGCTTTTCCAGCCAAACACACCCATTAATTTCACCCATCTCCACATCTCTATCGTGTAGGACTCCCCTGTGGTTGTTAGGATACGGGAGTGGCAGAGTATTGTCAGTATTTGTATCGTTTGTGTTGCTGAAGCTCTAATTTGAACTGATAAAGTATTCCTTTAGCTGTGACAGTCTGCTCAGGTGTCCGATATTAGCATCCCGCTTCCCTGGATATCCCCTCTGGGGAAAAAATTAAATTGGGATTATCTGAGTTCATACATAAATGTAGGCTGAACAGCGACCGCTGTATGTAGGAGCCATATCACATGTGCAATTCACACGTTCGTGGGTTCATCTTAACCCTACGTTTGACAGCCATTTACACACCCTGCATGTGGTGGATGATACCCACCACTAAATGTTAAATGGACCATTATCGCATTCAAAGGGGAGGTTTGAAAGCAGCGTTTGTAGCAGGGACCACCTCTTAGTACAACCTTTCAACAGTTTGAGTAAAAACTGAATACTGGCTTCTTTATATAAGGAGGATTAATGCAGGATTTTCGTATCAAAGTGAATAAAATGTTGGTGTTGAGAATCCAGTTCACCTGGCTGGGATTTCAGTGAAAAAAACCCACAAAAAAAATCCCCAACCCTGATAGGTGTCAATGAATAGAAAAATAACTGCTTCTGTCAAAAGTGAGATCAGTGAGAAGTTATACAAAACGGCATCGCCACTGCCACCTAGAATAATTGATTTAGCCCTCAAAAACTAGTATGCAGATAAAGAGTTAGATCCTTACAGAACAATCATGAGGTTTTTCTAGATTTAATGCTGAAGACTTACCGTATATGTGAATCTCCATGGTTAGCGATTCCTGGTTTTATACAGATTCATCAATAGTTGTCAAAATAAAATAGTTTCATCTACTTAGGTGACGTCTACTGTTTTTAACTAACTTGCTATTAGATATGAGTCAAGTCTGCACCGACGTATTTAGGCCGTCTCGAAATCATTTGATCACCAATGTGCAGAAAAGTTAATGATCAATTAAATCCAACACATTGTGGACAGAAGGAAAACTTTCAAATTGAAAGCATAATTTAGAAATTGTTACATATCCACAATATGATGAACATATTCTCAAAGACAAATAGTTTTAGCAAATCAATGAAAGTTAATGTTCCATGACTGAATAGTTAGTACTCATATATTGCTTTATCTTCAGATATATTTGTGTTTACTCTGCATACGACACTGTTCTTGTTTATAAAGGAAATATGTTCACAATTCAAGTTCAACCACAAAATAAAACAATTGTTTTCATGCATTTGCTTGCAAAGTCGTTTGATAATTGCTAAAACTTTCTAATCAACAATTGATAGGAACATTGATACACAGGATGAGGGGCTACCAGATAACACAATGTGAGTCTCTTAACATCCTGACAAGACTGTCGCATAGCCAATCATTAAATCATATTTTCAGTTAAAAGAAAACCCCAAAACAAAACACCTCTTTGGACTCATATCACACTCTATCTTTGGAGATTCTCAGTCAAACAGAGCACAGTACATCCAATTTTGATGTTAAAGTTGAAGGCAACCTGCGTGAAGTTTAGATTTGTATTACTACTCACCCCAAAGGCTTCGTCAGCTCCAGTGAACAAGTCTGGGAGTTTAATATTGATACAGTGGAAACAGGAATGACTGACGAAGCCTTTCAGATGAAAGGCAAAACATCTAGTCTCCAAGCTTGACCACGCTATTTTGTGTTGGTGCGAATGAAAGCTCACAACACAAATTAAGAGTTATGTTTGCAGAAAATGGAGCTGAACAGCAGCTTCAGGTGGCAAAAGCACATGAAATATATAATATGGTTGGTTAGAATGATTTCACATTAGCTAATCATCATTTCAAATGATGGTGAAAAGAATCTTTCATATACATATTCATATAAACACATCATTTAATAATATTAGAGGTAGTGGTGTAACTACAGCTACCAGGCACTTAACTTATAAATGTTATTAATGTAAGCATTAGCCATTCAAATGAAAGTGAATGAGCCTGATACAGCAGTGCAAGTTCTTCAGAGTGCTGTGTTTACCTTGCTTTAAGCAGTGCAAGTGGTGGCTGAGTTCTTTGTGTTTTCCCCTCAGGGTTCCTGTAACTGTATTTGCTTGCTGCTGAGGCCGTTCACGGCTACAAACCCATACAAAACTCTAACCTCAAGTCGACTCCGCCGGTGCTGATACAAGCTCCTCTCCCGACATTAGCACGACCCAAACTGCAGCCCGAATGCTGACAAATACTAAACAAAGCGCTCGGGAGCTTCAGGGCTCGCTCACATGCCAGAGACAGACAGGAAACCGAGCGCTTATTAGCCCGTCAGCAACTTCGCCTGTGGATATTACTCACTTGCTGAAGTTTGGTAATGTTACACAACTTTTTAGATGTTGGTGAGAACATAGGTTTTAGACCTTGACTGAAATGTCTTACATTTTAATGTTCTGCTCATGACTTTAAAGTCCAAATACATTAGTCCATAAGGATGGTGGGTGTTCATTTATTTACTATTAAACACAACACAAATCTCATCACAACTTTTGAAACTGACTGTTACACTGAGGCTTCACAGGTTAGTGGTGAAATGTTCTGCCTTCTTCTAAGTTGCTTCAGTAAAGTCAAATTCCTTTTACAAAACACTCTACGTAGAAACCTAAATGACCAACCACAACAACACAGCCAGTAGAAACATGACACTATACAAGTTTGTAATATCCTGTTTATGGGCACATTGGTAACAGTAAAAGCTTAGAAATTAAAACTGTAGATAAAACTGCTTGTATATACTTGCAATATCATAGCCGATGCAACAAACCGGCATGTTTTGCAGCAAGCTGCAACAATATTCAGATTTTCAAACGATATCCTGTTTGTGATGAGAATTCTGGGTTAAGTTTAAGTAATGAGTAACAAATTATTGTGTGATGGGGCTGCACTGCATTCCAACAAATTCATTCAACCCATTCAATGAAAACATATTGCTAAATTATGGTTTCAATTTAGTTTTGTTTTGGCTCGTAGTAAATAAACACATATTTTCTTTTTTTTGGACGAGTGCCTTCAAGTGACCGTTGCAGAAATCAAGCCGAAGTTGTTCTTTTATTCTAATTATATCGATACAGAACAGATTTTTCTCTTAACATCAAGGTGCTAGACTATGACAAGATATGCTTATGGAGAAATGATCTGAGGTATTATTTATACTTCATCTGAAAGCGTTTTGAAATTTCAAACACAAGATTTGTCATAGTTACATACGTATAATGTTAGTTAGCACATGGCTGTGAAACAGATTAGTTGTGCAACACGGCCTCGTTAATTGACCAAAACCCTCTTTGTCCTCTTCGTTTTGGCGTGGCCTCCACTGATACAGTTTCACATGTTTGACATGGAAATCGCTGCCACTCCAAGCGCTAAATTCAGTCTGCCAATTACACTATTGATTTGTCACATGGGCAAACACCTGTTGCTTTTCAATCAGCTATCCAGGCTGCGGGAATGAAAGAGCCAGCTCAGTCTGTTGCTGTTGTTTGTAGCCTTTTATACAAGCAGCAGAGGAATCATGTGGTGATGGAGGTGCTGGAGCGTATCAACACCACAGCCATGATTCAGGGCAACACGTTTCCCGCTGCTTGGCCAAAGAGACCATTGTCTCTATAACGCGGAGGCCCAGTGGCCATATCCAAACAGTGACTGCAATTATGCCCAATTTCCTTCGTTTTTCTTGAATATTGAAGAGCATACAGTATTCCAATCATGGTGAGGATTTTGCATGATAATCTGCTCTGTATCTGTTGACAAAATCTTCATGTCCAGACTGAGAAACTACCTTAAATGCAGGGAAAAACAGCAAATGGAACATTATGTCTTAGTGTGAACACTGTTCAAGTGATATCCCCACATTCGCCTTTTCAATAAGTAACTTTGGAAATCTTATATCGTAAAGTATGCAGCCTCTTACAAGTTCACAGTATTGAATTAAGACCTTGATGTGTTTAGGATCAATTTATTACACTGAGACCACTGTGGTTCAATACCTCACAGAAATAGTTGAATCACAAACTCGGTACAGATTCATAATCTTTTAACGGTGGGTTCATGAAAATGTTTGATATTCCTTTGAATAGTGTGAAAATCAAAAAAGTCTAATAATTACTTTTTAAAAATTGTGTTGAAGAGATGATTAAACACAGAACTGTGACTCACAAAAACTCAGAGTATAGAATATCTACATTTAGAGTTTCCGGAGGCTGACACAGTCAAACCAAACACCAACTTCCTTCCTGTGAGAGATGAAAAAAACAAAAACAAAACAAAACCACGAGAATCCAGAGGCAGGAAACATATTAAAGACTGACCTTCTGTGGTGACTTGTGAGTTATCATGGAACAAGAATCGGAGCTTTCCAGTTTCACCAAAAGACGTGGACTTCAGACACCTAAGAGGACTGAAACAACCAGTGGACACCAGGCTGGTAAGAAAACAACAAGCGGAGAGAAAATACACAAGTAGCTGAATGAGCCATCTTGTTGGAGAATTGTGGCTTTTCTTATTGTGTCCTACCTCTGTCGGTAGAAAACCCTTAACAATGCTTAATGCACAGGTCGACATATAGGAAAGGTCATTCAATAATATTTTATGAAAATATGTGAGTAAACTGTGGCAGTAACATTTTCCTAAACCGTGGAGGGATTGATTTCAGGCGTTAACGTGGTTTTCAGAAAGAAGACTCCTCAGGGTGGGTTTTGTGACTTTGGGGGTGCTTTGTATCCTACAAGCCGCTCTCAACATCTCCCTGCGACTTGCCCGTAAGTTGAGAAATCCTTTTTCATGCGAAATGCAAGCTACAGCGCTATATTCACACGCAAACCCTTTGCAACCCATCCCCCCACTGTTTCTGCTTCATTTCCAGTTTTGTCAAAAGAGGATGTGGATCAGTTTCCATTTAACAGCTCTGTAGTAGCAGATCTGTGCGGAGGAGACCCATCTCAGCAGAATTCACACCAGCAATGTTCCTGCTGCAACAGCCTGCTGAAAGAGCTCCTGAGGGAATATCGAGTTTTGAAAACTGAGCGAGACCTCTTGCGGGAGGAAGTCAGCCTGCACATGGGGAACAATTTTGATGAGTCTGGATCCGCTGGGGAATTACTTTATTGGTAAAACGGTCCAGAAACGAGCAAGCATGAGATATTGAGGTTGAACCCCGGGGGCATGGGGCATTAATCATGATGCACAAACAAAATCTTCAATGTTGTCTTTAGATTTGTCTCTATTGGTGCAATCCACAGGTTGCAGTGTGGACTAAGTGCCTTCACCAACTAGAAATGAGGAAGCTGAAGTGACCAGGGCCGTTAGACCACATCATTCGTTGCTATGTCTCACATTTCGTCTTTGTCGGTTATTGAGAAACAAATGGGGTTACATGAAAACGTCAATCCTACGTTTTCCCACTTATAATTCATTGTTTAAATTATTTGGTAAATATCAAGCGACCGCTTCATGCACAGATACAACCTTAGCAATTTTGTAAAAAAACCATCCAACTTTATTCTAATTTTATAAAGCTGTATCTCAAAAAGACTGACATTTTCATTCACACGGTGTAAGGTATGACAAGCAAAACAACATCTATATTTAATAAAAGCTAAAAAATAAATGTTTTTAAGTCAAATTTCATTGGGTTTTTTTTTGTAGGTGAGATTTTTGACTTATTTTTGACTCATGTTCGTGTGTTGGTGACTTGTATTGAATGTTAAATCCTGTTTGGAAAAAGAGCTCTCAAAGTGTAGATGAATTACACTGGTACATTAGGTTTGGTCTAGCAGTGCTCGCATTGGCCCTCTGATAAGGGTGCGGCTGCCTGCCCGTTGGTGTCCTGTGTCCACTAATCTGTGTGTCTTTAGGTTTATGTATCCATTGAATTAAAAATAGTAAAGAATAGAAAATATGTACAGATATCGGCCTATAATTTACACATAAAGATTGCGAGAGGTTGGCAGTGCAGTGGCACGTCAGGCATCTAAAATGCCAGATATTTCCCCCAGGATCCAGTAGAGACTAATCAGAGCTACAGGGCAGGATTGTGATCCATCAAGTTGATTTTTTACTGCTACCACACATCAGAAAACATTGAACATATTCAACCTATAGCAAGTTGTTTAGATGTGAGGATTTTGCACAACTGTAATGTTGCCGTCGATTGTATTTATTCATTTAATATGATCTTGTTTCACATAATTGAAATCCTGTTCGATAGTGTTTCTTTTCTGACAGTCATTGTTTATCTTTTTTATTATTATTATTATTATTTTTTTTTTTTTAACCAAAAGTGGTCCTGGGACTTTCTAAAAGAGCCAGAACAAAGAAAAAATAATCTTACCCTGACATTTCCTGGGTTGTTAAAGCTAAACTTACATCCTACTGTAGAATACTGCTTAGTTATTCACTGACCTGTGACCAGTGTCAGTCACACCACAAGCTGTAAAAGTCATTTTTAGGAACACAGTTACAGATACGCATATAGAATATAGAAATATATTCTCATCAGCCTTTGCGATGGGCCTCGCCTGATCTACCACACAGAGGTGCGGGTAAATTGAATGTGAAGTGATAAACCATGATAGTTTCTTTAGAACATACACTTCCCTAAAGAGCCACCCGCATACACAATAGGCAGAGAGGTTGTTATTGAGCTCACTTTAATTGCTTGATTTGAATTATAAAATGAGGTTTTGCTATTCTCTCCGTATATCAAAGGCAACCTGCATCGCTTGGGAAATGGCACTCAGTGAGCAGAGGGCAGAAGAGCTTCAATGCCAAAAAAAGGATTCTGCTACGAGTTATTCAGCGAGTTCTTTGTTGTCGTTGTCCGAGCTTTATACATGCATATAAATGAGGAGGATCATAAAAATCTTTTTTTTTTTTTTTTGCGTTGCAAATTGGGTCGTTTTTTTCTTCAGCCATAAAAACTGAGTAGACCTGATATTAATTCACCATCGCTGTGTGTAAGAAAGAGGAAGAGGAGGAGTACTTTCATGAGGCTATTAATTCTTTCTTTTGTCTACAAACTTTCTTGCGATCGCCGAGTCTCTTTGCTGATAAGTTTGTCAAAGGTAAACTGACAGAAATGAGAGCTGCACTGCACTCCCTAATCTTTTCTCATTAACACTGCTGGCTTTGTTTTAATTAGCCGTGGTGACTGACACTGGCGCTCCTGTGATAGTCTAAGCCAGGCTTGTGATATCCTCCTCCCCAGCTGTTGCTTGTCAGTCACCCCAAAGTTGTGTCTTCTCTCTATTTCTCAAGGTAGAACTGCGCATGTAAAGTCATGCCCTGGCGGCTGCAAAGGGTAAACGTTTGACTTTCCGTTAGGCACTCATATTCTTCCATTTTAACCTACCCACGGAAACAGGAAGGAAAAATAAATAAATAAAGTTAATTATTTCTATGAAATCCATAAAAAGTGCATCTATGTCTACTTCTTGTTTTGTGAGTTTGATTATAATTAGTTGTGAAATGCACCAATCAGCCAGATCGTTATGGCCACTGACAGGGGTTGAAAAATAAATATCACCAGTAAGGGCGTGGGATATAGCAGGTAGCAAGTAAGCGTACAAACATAAAGAGAAGACAAACATAGAGATTCTGGAGTTTTACAAGGGCCAAATTGTGATGGCTGAATGTCTGAGTGAGAGCCTCTCCAAAACTGCAGCTCATGTTGGGTGTACCTGATCTGCCTTGGTCAGTTTCTATTAAATGAAAAGAAAAGCAGAGAACAAGCAGAAAGCCCCGTGGATGCACATTGTCCCAGTTGACTCACAGTTTGACTAAAAAGTCACTCTCTAATGGATCTCAAAACCTTTGTCAAAGACAGATTTTAATTGTGTGGAAAAAAAAAGAAGGAACTCCTTTGGGATAAAATGACCAAACTCTGCAGCACACTAAGATACTGCAAATTACCTCTTTTCAGAATAAATTTTATCACGTCTATTTAATTCTCGTAATTGTAATGTTTTCATTTTGAGCGTTTCATTTGTGCTTGAGTACTTTGTCTTCTTTCTAGAAGTGTGTGCAAACGGAGACCCAGTATGGCGTGATGTGTGGTGGCTGGGCCACCTGTTCACACTGCAGTTGTTTTGGTCCAGTAATCACCTGATTCACCTTCACTGCTGTGCCAGCCAAAAAAGCCTTACTTTATTTAACGACCGGGTTTTACACTGAGAAATCAGGAAGAGGACATACAATAGGTGTACCAGTACAAATGAAATCATTGCACATCTTCTTTGGTTGTTTATTTAAGGTCGAACTTGGACTCCATTTATTGATGGACAACAACTTCACAGAAACCTTATTATAGAGGAGTTGGGTGAAAAACCCTCCACATGAAAGGGGCAGACCCACAGTTGTCAGCAGGGTGAGACAAAACAGTCCTACAGAGACCATGACAGACTTCGGACCGTGTTCCTCTGCAAACACAGCGGGCTGACTGCTCGCTGCTGCCGTGCCGGTCAAGTCCCTCAGAGGGCGGCAAGAGCGCCCACAGATGGTAAACTATTTTGAAACGACGCAAGATATTTCTCATTTAAATAGCGATGACAGAATATGTGAATATCCTCATATGCTCAGCACAGGCAAATGCAAACAGAGCCACACATGTGCTGTGCAAACAAGGGAGGCTCTGCTGCATATCTGATATGTAAAATGCCAAATGAAACACACAATGCAGCCAAATGTGGCAAAGATAAGATGGTGAAGGGAGAACAATTGTGATCCTTCTAGATGAGTTAATGAAATAAAGAAGGACGTCTGTTGATAACATTTCCATGTCAGTTGTGTTCAGATGACAAAATCATGATGCCAGAAGCTGTCTTTTTGTCCTTAAGGACTATTACATATGGCAGCCCTTTGTGGATCGTCAGTCTCTGCAGGACTTCATTTCAGACCTCATTACATGCAAATGTCATGTTTTTGCTTACATATACAGTATGAATGAGGGAGGGTCAGTTATAGCATGGTTATCCTTGAAAGCTTCGCAATAATGCTGCATAAAGATTTAATAAGATTCTTGATTGCACTCCTTGGATGACCAGAAACAATGATGTTTATGTGCACACTGTGCAAACTATGTGAAGCTCACACAAGCGTCCATGCAATCAGAATCAGAATCACTTTATTAATCCCTGAGGGAAATTCTTGAAATCATAGCAAAACCTCATGTTGGTTTTTCCAGTGATAATCACATCTGTATCAAGGTTATAAACAATGGGATTATGTAAATGTTTCAGTTCTTAATATATTGCAATCTTTGCTTGAATTGTTCAAATTGTTTTTGTGATGGTTGGCTGAGTGTTGGAGGAAGGTCTCATATAGCTGTTGCCCCTCCCATGCAACCAAACCATCAACATAATTATTATACTTTACTGTGAGGTGCTGTTTCCCTACAAAAAAAAAAAAGAAAAAAAAAAAGCATCAGCTACTCATCACCATCTTACAGATCCAAAGTCTTCAAATAATACAGACCAAGTATATAACGATTAACACAATACATGCTACTTCTTATCTCTGCCACACTTGCTTCGTTCAGCTATATACACTAAAAGAAGACTGAGGACCACTATCTTTCTGTGTGGCGGTCAGCTCAGGAACCTGCTGATGAGCTGAAGTGAACAAAAGCTGTACTGGGATTTGGGGTGAAGTGGCATCAGTAATGGAAAAAGTTGCAAACAAATCCTGACATTTTCAAGATAACATTGATAAGTTTTCCCTCAATGTAATTTTTATTTTATTTTTGATTGTCATTTCATTTTTTGATGATTGTTGATTGTGGTCTTCACTTCATTATCTGACAATATCCTTGTTAATGCTATATATACTATTTACTATACTATTACTGTGCTATTTATCACACTGATCCAAACGCTTTCCAACTGTTGTTAGATTAAATGGACCTGAGCAGCACTGTCTGGATATTAACATGACTTTCGAGCAGGTACATACACAACAAGCAACAACAGCAGCACATCTCATTGATGGGGAATGGGAGTGAGTGAGTGTGTGTGCGTGTGTGTGTGCGTGTGTGTGTGTGTGTGTGTGTGTGTGTGTGTGTGTGTGTGTGTGTGTGTGTGTGTGTGTGTGTGTGTGTGTGTGTGTGTGTGTGTGTGTGTGCGTGTGTGTGTGTGTGTGTGAGGTTTGCCCAATGGGTGTGGTCGGAACTGTTGCGGAGAGGCCTGCAGGGACCACCCCCAATCTCGGCGGCAAAGCCCGCCGCACCCTCCAGGGCCGCCCCCCCACCATCACCCCCCCAACCCCTTGGAGCAGAGAAGGCCCAAGTTGCTGTGCCCCAGACCAGCCTCCCCCTCAGACCAGGAAGAATGAAGGCCAGGCCGGGTCCGGTCGGAGGACAGCCAACTTCCTGCCCTCAGAAGCCCTGCATCCTTACAACCCGCGTTCTCGCCCCCTGATCCCCCCCCCTAACCTAATGTACCAGTGTTGGTGGTGGGACGGATCTGATCTGTATGGTAAGAAGTGCATGTGACTTCCTCTGACCTGCTGTCCATTTGCAAACTCTCTGACAAGACTGCACAACTACCACAGTGGCTTCTATGAATTCACCTGAAAGTCTCAGTCACAGTGTGACATTGTATATAATATTCTGCTGGTTTGGCGAGAACTGCTGGTACAGGCGCAAATAAATGATCTTGGAATGGGATTGCTTTCCAACCAACAGAATCCCCACATAAAAGATTACATTTAATGCTGCATGTATATCGCTCCCATTGGACATGAAATCAATGCCTGAAAAGTATCTCTCTGACTTCACTAATAAATGTTTCCTGACAGAATGTGGGGAAAAAATTGCTAAGTGTCCTCTTCAAAGTCATTTCCCGAGAGTTAATGCACTACTGCATCCTTGAGGTTCCGCATATCCCTCTTCTCAGTGGCCTTAGGCCCTGTTTACACGACAACGTTTCACGTGACACCTAATCCGCTAAAAAAAATGAGCCTGTTTACACCACAGCAGCAGAGACAGCGGCAACGATGTAGTTAGTATGCCGGGCCACTGGAGGGCGCTGTTGCTTGATTTTGTTATGAAACTACACAGACGTGTGTGCAGAGAACAAAACACTATAAACGTGTAGAAAATGGAGAGCAGCCGACATCTGCATGGACTGATGACACATCGGATGCTATCAGGGGTGAGTCTCAACTATTAAACTACTGATCTGGACGATAAAACTAGAATACTGACCGCGGGTCGTACCACTACGCGGCCGCCACGTTTGTTTACAACTGGATGAGCAGGAGAGAGGGGGAGAGATATGCATGCGCAGTAACAAGCTCTTTTGCCTCCGGCAGTCTCCCCAGGAGGGATTTGCGCCGTGAAAGAATCTTTCCACCTCGGGAGCCGGATTAAAAACTCTGCGGATACAGTGCATCCGCAAACTGGTGCCGTGTAAACGCACCCCCCTAAAGTGAAGAAAGTTTTGCGGATACACTCTAATTCGTTGTCGTGTAAACGGGGCCTTAATCTCATCCACTGAGGAGAAGATGTTCCTTAGCATACTCCTAGGGAGGACCCAGAAGGTGATTTGGAAAAAAAAGATCCTGAACCTGTTCAGGATTTAAGTGATCCACCAACCAAACCCAGTTGAAGTGGGTAGAGAAGATGGCTGAATGCCGGCTGACCTTTAGGCACAAGCTAAATTATAGACATCAAGTGTTGTTTCGTTTCTCACACCCCGTACCTCAATATCTTAACTTTGTCAAGACAGGACTTTCACACTGTTGCTCATAGTCAAAACTCAATTCAATAAGAAGACATCCGCATTTTGCTTTGAGGATTGAAATAAAATAAAAAAAACAACAACAAATCTACCAGTAATGATTCAAGAGCTTTGGAATTTGCCACCACATATTTCTTTGCTAAACTCCAGCAGTTGGCTTCAATGGGTTGTAGTGCTGTGACTTTTTATTTTATTTTTTACCCCTCTCATCTTTGTTGGGAGATGGAGAAAACAGACAGCTTTGAGTTTTCAGGTTCATTTTAACATGACACACATGCACAATTATCTTTCCAAAATTCGTCCATATAAAGAAGCTAGAATAGAGAACAGGTTTCAGCTGAATTCTGCCAGGGTGTAATCCATAACTGAGGACAGACTGTTTGTGTCTTTAAAAGTTTCCCAAATCACACACCACCATATTTTGCAAAAAAATAAAAAATAAAGTAGTGCAATCTAAAGTGTGTCAATATAAGTAATTAAGCACAGATGGAGCACTGTGCTGGAACGTTTACATAAGGTTCAGATGAGAAAAGAAGAGTCTTTTGCCAATCGTTACACAACCCTATCTTTTCACCAGCAGAAGCTCTCTTTGTTTTACGTGTCAAAATGCTGAAGTGACTTTCTAATTGGACCATTTGTGGCCTTGGCCTGCCTCTGATTCTTGTGTAATTGTAAGCCGTAGATGGAGGAGGATATACCGCATCGGGCTTAATGAACAAAATGAGATGTCTCAGTAGAATAAAACTACAGCAGTTGGGGTGAGAGTTCAACTCCGGCCTTTCAGCTGCTAATTGGCTGAGCTTGTGATCTCTCCCAGAAGGTCCCTTCATCTGAGCCTTCAACTTCTTGCTTACAGACATCTCCTTGTGACAGCTCAGAGCCAACTCAGCTGACCCAGATCTGCGGTGCTGTACGGGTGGTCATTGTGGCGCTTTAAACAGATCACACTTCCATGTCTTATATTTTCATTTCAGCCTGACATCAGGAATCCCCATGAAATATGCATTAAGGATAGCGTGAGCCTGAACTGCAGAAGAAGAACATAAAAAAAACCTGAACAAGGGGACACATAATGTATAGAGAAGTGCAGAGAAGTGAACATTCTTTCAGCTCTTCTCTGTGTAATTACTCTGTAAAAGTGAAGGCTTGAACTAAACAGGTTTGACCTTTACACTATCATCCTCAGCTCCTTAAGACCACCAGAAAAACACAGTTAGCACACCCACAGTACCAGCTTAATCTTGGCTTATGCCGGGCTCCTTTCTGTCTTCACTGAGGGAAAAATCAGGGGCTGACAAGAGGTGCAGAGCTAATCTTCCCACAGTCAGGTTGCAGGGACAAGTCAGAGATAAGACTGGGCTACTGATAAGGCTGGAGACCCCGGCAGCAGAACCACTAGCTCTGAGGAAGAAGATCCTTGGACCTGATATAAAATGAAAGGAAGAGACTCTGGAGCTCTGGGGCGGAGGCGCCAACAAAATTAATTACACCGATGCCCCCACGTAGCCATCTCCAGCACCCGATGACATTCCGCTCGCCTTTGTCGAGTGCCTTGGTAGGAAACCACAACAAGCTGCTGGGAAGGTTTATTTGTCGACAGGCAGGGTTAAGTAGAAAACCTCATGTTAGAGGAATCAAGTTGTGCCGCACTTACACGATGCGAATGTGTGAGGAAATTGCACTCCAGTTTTTCACAACTCCTAAGCTGATGACATCCCTTTGTTCTCTGCTTCCTCATACTAAATATAGCTCAGTGACAAACCTTGTTCCACGAGAAAAACAGATTAAGATTCTGCCTACCACCTTTTTTCAGAGGCACCGATCAGGTTTTTTGAAAATGACTAACTTGTGTTTGTGCAAGGGTCCCATTTTAGTACAAAATGAGACTGAATACATCAGAAAATGTCCAAGTATGAACACAAACATTTTGAAATACTCAAACTCAATGATGCATCATCAACGGCTCCAGGCGTCCAAAGGTGAAGTTACAATATCGCAGTTTAAAGCTTTGTCAATTTGATTCAAATTTAGCTAAGGATACCATTTGCAACAGGAGTTTTAGATCAGTTTAGTTTTAGTTCAGCTTTGTAGTGATTCAGTGTGTAGCCTGGTCAGGAACGTCTTACCCACATGTCAACCGGACTTTTCTGTTTTACTTTGATATCAATGGCAATCAATTACATAATCTATTGATAGTAGTGATGTAATAGTATTCATATGAATAAAAGAGTGTTTTTGAAAGCCACCCTCCCCAACCCGCAGGACATTTACAAGAAACAATGGCGGTTAAAGGCCAGGAAGATTCTGAGTGAGCCCACCCACCCCAGCTGCAGTCTATTCTCTCTGCTGCCAGCAGGGCGGCGTCACAGCTGTCTGAAGAAAGACTGACGGAGGATGAGGAGGAGCTTCTTCCCTCAGGCTGCTGAAAACACGGTGGCCGTGGTTAGTGCTCTCGCCTCACAGCAAGAAGGGCCTTTCTGTGTGGAGTTTGCATGTTCTCCCTGTGTGTTTCCTCCGGGTTCTCCGGTTTCCTCCCACGTTCCCAAAAACATCCACTGGGGGTCCCTGAGGAAGACCCTCGGCCCACCCCCTGATCCCCCTGAGCGCTGCTTTGTGCGGCTGCTACCGATGGATGAATTCAGGAAGGAATTTCCCCTCTGGGGATTAATACAGTGCTATTAGAAAAAAAATAAAAAAATAAAGCAAAGAAGCCTAAACTTCCCTGTGCGAGAAATTCAACTTCCTATTGGCATCAATATGTGGAGATTATCTGATACATTAGTATGGTTGGAAAATTTTATGAATAACTGTCTAATGTGTACTGACATTATTAGATTTTTGTTATCAATTCAATTCAACTTTATTTATATAGCACCAAATACAACACAGTCATTTCTAGGTGCTTTTAACAGGGAGAAACCCAACAATCAAATCCATAAATAAAATGTATCAGAGTTAGCAAATGAGAGTTTAGGTCTTCAAAGATGATAATATGCAGTTAATGTAAAAAACAAACAGTGTCTAAATGAAACATTTCCATGTTTAAGGGGAAACAAACTGGATGTCAAACTCTGTGATTGAGGCCATCTTGCTTTGTCGAGCACAAGATTTCCTTTGAAACACCAGCAGGATATCTGCACACTCGACCAGCATCTTTATTAGTGTCACACCATCAGAATGTCATCAAAACCTCCCCGGCGTAGCTCCAGTGAGTGAAAAGATTTTGTGCGGCACACCTGCGGAACCGTCTTTGAATCCGACATCTTATTGTAATCCCACTTTTGCAATAAACGTCACAGAGCGGAGGGCGATATTAGGTCATTATTCTATAAATGTGAATGTTCACACTTGCCTTGTTAAGCGTGCCGTGAGACTTAGCGGGCGTTCTCACTTTGCAGATGGCGTGCATGTACTTGCAGTTGTGCTGGTGCAGGTCCCACAGGGGCTTATTAGAGGAAACGCTAAGGCTTCTCACAAGCTCAGCACACGCTCGCTGGTTCCCCTCACAACAGCCAGTGCAGAAACGTTCACAATTACCAGACGGCCGTCACCCGGACTTCAGACACATTCGCGTTGCAGTATCTCCGCAGCATTAGGCAGAAAGGTCACTGGCATGTTTGCTATTCTGTTTTGAAAGATTCCAGTCATGAAAGGGGGGGCAGTGTAATCCTCGTTCACGGCCGCCATGCACCGACTGTGTGAGGCCATGTGAGGAGCGAGCAACCTGTCAGCATCTTGTCAAAGTGATGGCAAAGTCTGTGGATGTCTGTCATGGCTGACAAAGGAAATGAGCTATGGAACCGATTTAGAGAGAATTTTTGGCATTATTTGACAAATGGCAGCAAAGGCTTGACAGAAAGAAATTGGCAGCGTGGCAGTGAGATGACATGCAGCAAAGGTCCCACAAAAAAAAGGCCAAGGGGAGTAAAACGCAATGATTAACTGAAACTGTAGGGTGTTGATACCTTTCAGCGCACGTTGAAAGCATAGGTACTTTTCATTTGGCCCTTCTCAGATAGAACTCATATAGTCATCACAAAGTAAGTTTCACATATGGTTGTTTTTTTTAACCCCACTGCAGTCACTTTACTGAACACAACAAAAAACAACCGATGCGCAATATATTGTACAAGGGAACAGTGCAATTGAATGTACTCTTCTGTGTATATGGGTGATGAGTATCCGTTTATTTGTATCTCTCTATTTTTATATTGTAACAGGATGTAGTTGTACGTTTATTGATTTTATGATGCACAGCTGGGCTGGCTCTTTTTATCATCTCGTTGTCCTGGTGACAATGACAAGAAGGTTTTCTATTCTGTTATAATTTTAAACTTAACTGTGATCACCTATAGTGCCAGTTGTTAGAGTAATATTGTGATAATAATCTGTGGCAATTATACAGCCCTATACTGTACAGAAATACCTGCAGTGGAAGCGGGGGCGATGACATGAGTAACAGCTCTCTCTCACCACATCCGCCTCATATTTTCCTCACAGCTGGAGTTCAGCGTTCCGCCCGTTTACCTCTTCAGAAGTCCTGCTGCATACAGTTTCATTGATAACGTTACACCTGCTACATGTACTGCGCACGAAGAGACCACCAAACGTTCCTTCTACATAGTCCATCATTAGCTTACACTATTCATTACAATGAACATATTCTGTGTTCACTGGCTTCAATTGTGGAGGTCTATTAAAAAATTGGACAATGTTGATCAGTACTTTTAGAGCAGATTCATGATACATTATTTTTTCTCCATCTCTACTTTAATACGGGATATAGCTCAGATCATTAGAAATGCAGATCATGGGCAGCTTGACAGGAAACTCTGAGGTTGCTGTGAGCATTTCCATTGTCTACATAATGGAGTTTAAATGGGATATTCAGTTGTGTGCATTCTGGTTAATTGGACATCAAACACTGTACGTACGTGAGAGATTAGACTTCTGAGGCTACGTCAGAATAGAGGAGACTATGTATTTGCTCTCTATCAGATACTTTGTTCTAAATCTGTATTATTGGACAAGAAAAGCCTCTAATTCAATTTCTCACTTAAAATTACTCGGGGAGGGATTAAAAGGAACTCCTGAGAGATGTTGTAGGATTATGTTATGGCACTTTCCTGCTGGGAGGCTTTTGCTCCAGAATGGACCGTGTTGATTGCACTTACAGCTGCAGGAAGGTGTTGTACAGACGTGCGGCAGAAGATGCCAAAGCTCCGGAAATGTGTTTGCTGTTAGTACGCTGGTGTAACACTTGACCGAAGTCAGCATAATCAACACAAGCATTACTAAATGCTCAACGACACTTAAATTCATATGCCACAGATAATTTAATATTCCGACACTCCACAAGAAAAGGCATTATCCAACCAGTAAAATGCATATATGCAGTACTCCATTTTGACTGAGGGCTTGGTAAAGAGACAGACAGACAAGCGAAATATTACAAAGATTACTCACTTATAGAGCTCGAAAACATAGATTCTTTTTTTTCTTTCTTTAAGATTTTTTGGATTTCAATTGGATTTCAATTGGATTTCAATTGGATTTCAATTGCATTTCTATTGCATTTGTGTTCTTTGCCAAAAGATGAAGTGAAAGAGTAAGGTGGTTGTCAAAAACTACTGTGACTCAAACTGCTGCAGAGGTTAAAGCTCGTTTAGAATATACTTCAGTTTGTTGAATACAGAGGGGGAAATGGGATGATGGGCTCACTCACTCACAGGCCACTTCAGATATTGGTGCAAATGACTGAAAACATGTGTTATAAATACTTAGCAATCACATGGCAACAACTAAATATATTGAGGCATGTAAATATGATCAGGATTCAACAATAACAATAACAAAAGTTTCCCGAAATATAGCCAAGGTATGCAGACGATCATCTCTGACCAGACAAAAGATGAAGGTTTGAAGTTAATTGGTTATGGCAATATAAAAGCACACCTCATGTCACTCCTGGCAGCTAAAAAAAACCCCAAGAAACTAATGCTACGGTTTGCAGAGACTCAAAAAAACTGGACAATTGGGGATTAATGAAATCAATGCCTCATCTGATCAGCCTTGATTTCTGCTGTGAGATTCAGATGGCAGGGTCAGAATCTGGCGCAGTCTCCATGACAGCATGCATTCATCCTGCCTTGTGTCAACAGTTTAAGCTGCTGGTGGTGGTTTAAAGGTGTGGGGGACATTTTCTCACCCATTTTCTTTTAAGTATTTTTTAAATGCCTGGGCTTACCCGGGTATTGTGTAAAAAGCTCCAGCCATCTCAAACACCTTTCTGTGGACATGATGGCGAGTTTACTGGTCTCTAAAGGCGTCTATTGTCACTAGTACAAAAGAGCACCTCTGGGATGTCGTGGGATAGGAGATTCACATGTTGATGTTCAACAGTCAAATCTGCAGCATACATGCATTGCTGGCACATCAATATGGACCTTATAACAAAGTATTTAGTGGAAAAATGTTACTCTTATTATGTGTGATAGCTGCACAAAGTTTCATTTTTCTATTAATGTATTGAAGCCTTCTGCACAGGGCTATTTATGATGTCTGTTTTTGACTTTTTGAGTGAAAGTCTGCAAGGCAATGGTTCAAATGTCGTAATGATGAAAACCCATTCAGAACAACATGCTGGTTAACCATCTGAATATTTTTCTAATCACAATTGTATTTTCACATTAGGCTGTGTATGTGGGCATACTGTGAGGGGGGTGGGGTCCAATCAACAGCTTAATAATGGTGAATTTTAAAAACCTGAGACCACTACTCCAATGGTTACTACAAAATATGGCATTCACAATGCCAGATATATCTAATCATGCAAATTATCAAAGTAAAATGTCATAAAAGCCATTATAGAAAACAATTCTTTTTGAAAAACAACCCCACCCCCCAAAAACAAAAAACAAACAAAAAAACAACAACAAAAAATAACATCAGTTTGTGGCTAAATAGTAGCAAAAGCTGCACTTTTTACAAAAGCTGCAAAAGCGTCTGTATAAAAGTCTGTTTGCTACTGGCACTGGTAGTGTACTGTCAGGATATGGAAAAACATCCATGCACCCAAAAACTATTTTTTTGTTTTATTGAATATGTTGGAAACACGTGTTTAATGCAACAACATACAAATCAAGGCTGTATGAATTGCAATGTTTTCTGCAAGGCGATTGAAAAGGAAATGAATTTGCACCTTGTCACATATTTCCATTTTATTATGTCAAATCATGCAGATAGCTCAGGAAAAAAAAACTATGACAGTGATGCAAATGTACAGTAAACATACTTCCGACCTACCTCTATGGAGTATTTCTTGTTTTTTTTTTGGAACTGGTACACACAAACATGCATGCACACAGACACACATGCACACATTTCCTTTGCTGAGCTTCTCTCAGAAAGTGCCTAAACTTTCCCCATTCCCTATTTCCACAGGGCCCCATATCTCACAGTGGGAAGGGAGAGAAATAAGCAGCAGCGTGCTGCCTCTGCCAGCCTGTCGGATTTGAAGTTTATTAAGTATATCAAACCAGGGCCGGCCCCCTCAGGGAACATTTGCAATCCAAAGCTCTGCTTGCTGTTGCTTCCGCCAGCATCAAGCTGTCACAAACACTCCACTTAATTTGCAAAGCAGTGCACAGAGGGGGGAAGAAAAGGAAAATAGGAAACAAGTGTCATTTTCTACCATGTGTGAGTACACTATTTGCATCTAAATCAATCTGATGAAAGTAGTTGTTGGTTTTTTGCTCTTGGGGAGAGGTGATACACTGGTTTGGTGAGGAATGCAAGTTTTTACAGTTTACTGTTGGCTGCATAAAGTACCCTCTATACCCGGGCTGCACATTTCCACAAGGTGCATTTACTTTTAAATTGCATGTACAATCAAAATGTACAATTCCATGCTCGGTCAGGATGCATGGCAACATGAGTCCGACATGTGTTACCAACATCCAGTGATAAAAAGCTTATCTTATAGGCTGGGGTGCATTTCATTTCTCGCACTGTATTTAGTGTTATTGATTGGTTATGAACCACTTCACGGCCAGCCAAGCAAGCATCGGCTGGAGGTGGATCAGTGGGTTTCCAGCCGACACTTCCACAGCCACCACCAACAGCATCACCATCATCCTACACACACTCACCAGCTGAGTGCCTCTCGACTCAAAAAGCCGACGGACCGTCCCCACTCCACACGGCCAGACCAGATATGCAATTTATCAGCCGGAAAACACGAAGAAGGGCTGGAGGTGGAAGAACCCTCTATCTAGTCTCACAACACCAGCCACTGCTCAGTATGCTCTACCTGGGCTCATTTCACCCTCCAGCGGGCAGCAGAGTCTGTATGGGGCCCTCGGTAAAAGACCTGAGGCACTGCCGCCCAGAGTCCCACACCTCTGCTCCCCCATCTCACCCCTCTTTGCCTGAGGGGGAGATCAGACTGACAGGGCCAACAGGATGTGGAGTTATGATGCACCAACCGAGTGTCTGTGTGTGTAGTGTTAATACCACTGCACGCTCATGTACTGAGACAAGATTTGTCCATCACGTTGAGCACTACAAATACTTGCAGTACTCAACAAGTGAGTCCAACATCTCCCCTCAGAAAGGATGTGCTACAATGAGATATTAGAACTTAGCGGGAAAACGGATTACTCCCGCTCCAGAATTAAACAATTCATTACCACCATTCTTTTTATAACTATAGACTAATTACATCAGCCATGATGGTTATATCATAAGTCTGTCGTGCTGCTTGCATTGTGCAAATGGATGGACTTAATAGGGAAGATCTGGGCCATTTTTAAATTGGTTCTGGGAGTGTATAAGGAACATGTCTCAGCCTATAGAGCACACGTTATGCCATGGCATGAGGTTCAGACCAGTCCTTTACATTACTTATGTGAGTAAATTAATGTCTCACAAGCTAATTTCTGACAGATTCAATCAAACACTAATCCAGCCTGTGACTCATTCTTTTTTAACCAGTAATACTGTTTGGAGCTTGGCCTTGACTCAAGCTGCTGTAGCTTTCATCTAGGAATATACGATTCTGTGCTTTGCCTCAAATGATCTATGCCATAACTCATGGTTGTTGTATTCTTCATTTCATTCTATATGAATTGTGTACTTTGTGCCTATCAGGGAATGTGGCTCTGTTACATTACATCAAATTACTTGCGGTATATTAATATTTCTGTTTTATAAAGCTTGATTATCATTCAGTTTGTTACAGGGGCCATGTGTTCCTCAAGAACAGTTTTTATTTCTAAAAAATAAATACTTGTATAACTAAGAGGGAGAGTACCTGCCTTTGGAATGCTTCTTTCGAGGGTCGTCACATGAACTCATGTCAGTCACATGCTTGATTGATCAGAAGTTTTAAGCCTGAGGATCTTCACGATACATCATGAGCTGTTGGCGCCTTTGTTGAGTCACCCATAGTAAAGGCTTATCAGCGGTAAGATTCAAACCAGCAACATTCCCGTGACAAGCACGCTACTCTAAACTGTGGGTTACCACTGCCCACTAAAAAATATACTTACTGAAAGACATTAGCCATTGCGTTTGCATTGTAAGTTAACATGACCATATTTTCAAAAAATATATTGTGTTTTTAGGGGAGAATACCAGAATTCCTGCATGCATCTCCAAATTAGTAGGACAGATTCTCACCTTCTCCATTGTCCACTGCTTTGTTTTTTGTTTTGGTTGAAAAGCTTCTCTTGAATCAAATCCTTCCACAGGACACATGCTGACGGAGCAGTAGCTTCTGGTTTGACTGCGTAATGGTAGCTGCAAATTACACATTTAAATTTATTAAAGCATGCCCAAATGATTCCAGGCTGCTACGAAATAACAACAATTGACACTAAATACATCCAGTTTGTTCCGACCCAATCATTTCTAGTAATTTGGTAAATCAAATTTAGTTTTTTATGCTCAAAGTACTGAGGGCCACTTCAGAGTATAATTAAAACCTGGCATCATTTATCTAGTCCTGTGATGAAGAGGCGACCTGTCCACAATGTACCCTGCCAAAGTTGCCTGGGATTGGCCAGCACACACAAGCAGGACTTCAAGTTCATCTCATTGTAGATGATAACAATTGTCTTTTTGCTTTGATTATTACTCGTCTCTTCTAATTTAGTTTTTAAAGTACCTTGATGGAATCCAGAACAGAAACTACTCTGCAAATGATTGAGTGAAAATGTCCAGATTGTACCAAGAGAGACGGAGAGACGCCAGCCATTGCAATGCTAACTTGAATAAAACGATGCATGCATTTGTAAGTTTCCAGGGAGTTTGAAAAATCGGAGTAAACAGAGTAATATTGCTAATCAGCCTTTCCCTTCTATCTGTCATGGCAGTCTGTGCATTCGTACATGTCAACACTGGTATATCTTACACCTTTGGTTGAATCTGGTCCAGTTGACATATTTCGTCTTTTTGTGTCAAGCAACAATTGTCTGTTCGCTTAAAATAATTCAGCAAGACTTATTTGGGTGGTGGTGGTGTTGGTGGTGATGGGGATGATTTTTATTAACTTGATGGCAGACATATAGAACTTGGCAAAGAATAAAAAAAAAGGTTTCCTGTTCGGAGGACCCTGTGAATGACTCCTGCTTCTTTGAGCGTGTTTTCCGCACAAACATGCAAAACAAAGAATTCCTTGCAAAAGCTCAAAGTAGTACTCAAGAGACCTCAGCTTCAGTCCAACAGCAAAGACATGTAAGCATTCATGACATACCTCCCTTTGATGTCCCAATAACATTTCCATTTCCATGTCTTACAATGTCATACCCTTAACCATGTTCTGAATACACACACACACACACACACACACACACACACACACACACACACACACACACACACACACACACACACACACACACACACACACACACACACACACACAAAAGATCTGTCCGCTAGAAAATGTGCAAGTTCTCATTGAAGCCCTGCATGTGATGAAGAGAGAGTGTGCCTGAAGCCCCAGCCAACACTCAAATAAAAAAGAAACCGTCGACTGGAGATCTCCTTGGTTTTATTTTACTTCAGGATCGTCGAATGAGACCGGCAATGTGGAAAATTTGGCGGTATACCAAAGGAAGCCTCATATGAATGGACGAATAGATCAGAATTTAAAATGGTGACATTTTGTGATTATGTCAGCGTCTTCAAAGCTCAAAAAAAACAAACAAGACAACCTAAATTCAGCTTAACAGTCCAGCTTTTAAAAATTGCAGAAAATTTAGATTTTTACCCGACTGACCAGTATGTTTAGGATGCAATGTGACAAGAAAGAGGGTCCTCAATGACATATTGTGATGTCGATGATGAACTCCTTAAAATTCACATATTCACAGAGCTGTTTCGATGGCTCTACTCACTAAGATGAGAGGAGCTATTTGCATGAAGCCAACTCTGTGTACACCACTCATACATAAGTAAGTGCAAGCTGCTTTTCTTTTGGTTAGCGACCTGAGGCAAGGGTTAGCACCCTTAGCAGGCTCATGCATGCAGATGAATGTTAATGCTTTTCGAGTGGATATCCTTTACTTTCAAATTTGAACACCTACAAAGCTAACAACATACGGTACACGGCGACGTGTGCTGATGTGTTGACAAAGGAGAGCTTCCTCGGGTCGCGGACTCTTTTCACACAGCTGGGCCTGACAGAGGTTAATTAACCTCCAGCAAACAAGATTCACTTCGAGAGACATTTACTTTCATAGTTCTCAGTGGTTAAAAATAGAAGAGCTGCACGTCTCTATTGGATAGTGTGTTAAGCATTTAATCAACAGTAATGATTACTGACAGATCAAATCAAATGCAGACACCTAGGAAAGGGATCACTGACACATACGACTGACATAAAGCCTCTTAATTGCACATTGTAAACGCACTTAAATTTAGGGCTGGCAAGAGAGTGGGTCACCAGACTTAATGAGTAGCATTTTAATTGCTTATATATACTTTTTAAAATGTGTTGGTCCTGACTGCCAAAAAACTACAAACTAAAAACAGACCATTATATAAAGACATACATAAATTAAATTCTAAAAAAGCAGGAAGAAGGCTGAAACATGCAGGGCAGGGTGTTTTGTTTTATGATCCGACCAGAACTACACTTCCATCATATGTTTTCATACTTCCGAATGTCAATAGCAAACGTCATGTGAAGCTGACGATTCAATACTCATTGCCATCTTCAGAGGCGTGCGGCGGACGTCTGTGCCTTTGTGTATTTCATGAGCAATCTGATGACCAAATCTTTCATGTCTGATGAGTATTGAGCATTATCCAGTGTCTTCCAAAAGTTAACTATCATGACCATTCAGAGACGATGAGTTCTGTTTGTTGTGTGCACCATCTGTATCAAAAGGACACACAGAATGAATAAGGGTGTTATGGTTTTCTAATTTGGGGGGGGGGTTTGGAATGTATTCTTTGTGAGAGATGACATGTTTATCATGTTTTTTTTATTCATTTACTCCCGCTCATTTTGCAATGACCAGGATTTCTGTAAACCAATGACGATCGCAGCACTTGTCTTCATAGCACAAAGGATTTTAATACAATTAGTAAACTGTTAAGCTTTAAATAAATCTCTTGTGTGCTCAACAAACCAGCCAAATGTCTTTGTTTTTCTCTCATCTCTGATATAACCATCTGCCACAATGTGTCTGATAAAAAAACAAAAATACAAAAAAAATAAACTGGACCTCTTGACAATATTTTAATTAAAAATTTTCAAATTGATGACAATGATGGACTGCAATGATTAAAGCTCAAGTTTTATCTTCCAGCTCAAATCACGGCTTGATTGAATTAACTTAAATATTCTCAGCTAAAATGGAAAACAAATGACATAAGTTTCAGTATTGTATTCTATAATTTGAAATGGTAACCTGCATGTGTTACACACTTCTCTCCCAATGTACATCCGTACATCTTAATGCTGAATAACAAAAGATATGTGAATCGTGGGGAAACGGTATCAGCCGGTTTCAGTTAAAAAAACAACAATCTGACCATGTTCCCTTCATGTGAGCTGCGGCAACATTGTATTAATTTCCTGCAGAACAAAAACTGAGATTGAACCACTACTTCATTAAGCCTACCTGGAACTTAGGCTTAAAAGTTTTTCACCAAAACAATGAATGAATTTTCATATGGGGACTTCAACTTTAGTGAGTTAGGGGTTAGTCGGTAATGATTGTAGGACAACTCATCCATGGACAGCACCCTCAGTGGACAACTCGTCCACAAATGACATTTCAGAATGATTTTTTTTTAAATAAATCCGATACAATGTACTTTTACATATTATTTGTAATTTATATTTTATAGATTTTTCATACATCTAGGTTATGTCCATACATATTTAGTATAGTATCATATGGCTTTGTTTCTCACAAGGAATGGTCTTTTTTGTGAACAATGACATTCCCACAAAGACAGATGATCAAAGCCACATAAACACACAAAAACACAACATGACACAAACCAGCAACACTGTGACCACTACAGATGCGACAGGGTTGCTATAACTTTATTAAGTGCTTTTTCAAAGTTTTCCATATTTGCTGCTTAGTTTTGCGTCTTTAAATTTCCCATAAAGTGGTTTAATGATGAACATAACTGACCTGCAATTTACACCACCGCTTGCAATGATCACCTCATCTAATAACAAATGCTTCTCCTCAGCATGGCCTAGTGGAAAAACCCTTGACCATGCCTTATCTGACTTAGAATTTCGTAAATCTGCATGATGCGGACAGATGAGACATCTGTCGCCATCATGTTGCCTGGAGTGGCAAGCTGAGGCGGCTGCTTGCAGCCGAGGCTTTTGTTAGCAACACCACCACTTGTATTAATGCACAGCCATCACTCTCCCCTGCATCTAAATGTTTCATTACAGCCAAGGCGCAGACACAATTTCGCGGCCTATATGGGGCCGCTCAGCAGAAAGCATGCCCTCTTAAGGGAAAAGTAAAGCATGACAAATTGAAATAAATGAACGGGGGAGAGAGGAGAAGAGACGTAGAGGAGGACAACACCACGTGGAGTGTTTTTCTCTCTATGGCCAAATAGAGGATCACTCATGTATTTCTTCATTATTGGTTTTTTTGTCCAATGGTAGTCAAAAGACTTCCACTCATTTATTTTTTTGTATTATTCATCATTTATATTGGTCCTAAGATAGTTGTTGCATGGATGTAGTGCTACTTTGGACAGGATAAGTGACTCAATCTTAAAAATACCTCGGGAAATTTTTTTATCTAGGATCCTTCAAATGGCCCATAAGACGCTTAAGGTTTTATGCATCATACATGGAACTGGTCTATGCCAAGGTTATCTTACGCCATACATTCAGTATAATAGATTTCTGCCAGGGCCGATCTTATCCTCCATGCAGTCCACATATGATACTATTGTGACGGTAAATTGAAAAATGCACTCTGTAAACTGCCAGACAAATACATCATAACCTTATCAGTTGTGAAGCATGTTGGATTTACGGTAAGATGCGTTGCATTATAAATCCCTGATCAGCGCTATCTGTGTTTCCTTTTAATCTTTTTAAAGGCTATAACCCTTGGCGCATCAAGGAAATGACAACTCAATTCTGATAATCTGACCAATTATTTCACAGACCCCAGACTGTGAGAAGAGAATCTGTTCAGCCCTCAGGCCACTCTCTGGTCATTGTCTAATAATGTGGACGTCTGAAATATATGTTGTGTTTGTCTTTGGATGTTTTACTAAATTCAAAATGAAATGTGATGTCATGACATTTCTGACATTGGAGCAGTAAAAAAAAATAAAAATAAAAAGCATAGAAATAACATGATGTCAGACCCAAGCAAAAAAAAAGGACAATTAAAGGATCTAAATAAAGGTGACTCAGCGTTTGCCATCAGGACAGCCTGTGGCATGGCCCAAGTGTTTTGTTGGATATTTGGCTTTGGTGTTTGTTTCTTTGCTTCTTTGCATTTTGAGTCTCACATTTGTTATTACTGTTCTCTCGTCTCTAGGTTCGTGTTGTCCCACCTGGTCATTCACCTCGATTGTTTCAACTTATTTATTTTCGGGCCCAAACTACCTGTGTGTGTATTTAAATCTCAGTCTGTCCATGTGTTCTGATTAGGGGCTCTGAATTACATCTCCTGTTTAGTCCTGATGCCTGTCATGTTACATGTCCGTTCGCCCTTTTGGTTCCCTGTATGATCTTTGGTCTGCAGATCTGACTGAATGGTCTTTGAAAAATCTGGTTTTTACAATATGATTATTATAGATTGCTTTATGTTTCCAACTCTGTCTAAGGTCTTTACCCTGTATTCTTGAACAGTTTCAATTGAATTCTACTTCAATTATATAGCACCACATACATTTGTAGGTGCTTTTAACAGAGAGAAACCAGACAAACCCACATTTGTTGCAGAATGTGATTTATTTTATGTTTCTTCCTAAAAAGCTAATTTTGAAAATGTTTCATTTGAATTTTTTCTCCCCAAATCTATATAAAACTTTTCTGAATTACATGCAGCATTTTGTGTTTTAAAGGTGCAATGTGAATCACTGAAGCTTCAGTGTGTGTGTGTGTGTGTGTGTGTGTGTGTGTGTGTGTGTGTGTGTGTGTGTGTGTGTGTGTGTGTGTGTGTGTGCGCGTGCGCGTGTGCGTGTGCGTGTGCGTGTGCGTGTGCGTGCGCTCACGTCATAACAGAAGAAAAAAGCAAGTGCGCTCCCCAGTCTGTGTGTCAAGATGTTCACTCACACAAACCTGTCTGCTTCCCCCTGTACCTCAATCCCCCATGGCCTTAAACCCAACAGTACAGTCCTCATATCATCGAAGCCACACCGGTGTACCGCCACAGCAGGTATGTTGCTATAGCAACACAGGTCTTTCATCTCCTGATTCCTCATTGGTTATGCATATTCTGCTTGGTACCCCCACCAACATCACCACCACGAACCCCAACACCACCCATAAGCCAGTCAATCACACTTTGGTCTCATCTCTTCATCCTGATTGGCTGGTTCCTCTCCTGCCCTCCTTCAAAGTATTGACCTTCATACGGAGCCGACTACGAATGACAATGAGGAGAGAGAGAGATCACCTGCACGGCTGTCAGGGCATGAGAAAGACAGAAAGACGGGGAAGGAGTGGAGAAACGAGCCCACCTGTTGCATGTTTCAGTACCGAACCATCGGCAGACACTTCTTCTTCATAAGACCGTGTTTGAGAATGGGATCAGAGGTAGAGGAGAGACTTTTGGCTTGTATTTTGTGTCTCTGTTCAATGTTGATTCTTCCAAAAATGAAACATTCTTGAATAATGCAGCACTGAGACGCAAGGTCAGAAAGGAAAGAGTTTCGTCTTGATTCAACTACATCCAAGGTCCGAAAGCATTTTTTTTTTGAGAAAATCAATGTTTTTTGACAAGGATGAATAGTAACCAATATAATTCTATAAGCTGACTAATCAATGACATATGTCTGGCAGTAAAAGTCTGTGTCTCTTCTTGGGTTTTTTTTTTCTCTTCGAGGATCTCTGAGCAGTCAGAGGTATTGACTTCATCTCTTCTCTCCTCCCCACCTGTGAGCTGGTGTCGTCTGCTCCACTGAGCTCCAATGACCGGCTGCAGCAGGTGTGGGAGAGGAAATGCAGAAGACTAAGTCCTCATTATCCGGTCAGTTAGGTCCTCTCATCTCCACGCTCATCTCTTCACTGGCAGCCGGCCAGGTTTGTGAGGAGTCAGGTGGAAGATCTGTAGGACCCGATATCGGAAATTCCTTCACTGTGTGCTTTGATGGCAGCAGGATGGTTTGTGTGCACGCTAACGGGCTCATTAAGTGTTTGTCCACTTATCGATGACATTTTACCGAGAGGGGGGGGGGAAGTCATTCGTAAAAAATTGCAGGTAGGAATAATCTCACAGCTTTGAATTTTCAGGAAGCGTGCTATAATCAGACATTTGCATTCCTGTCTATAGTTACCTGTACGACTTGTGAAATACAACCCCACATTAGATTCCAGTTTCCTCTATCTGGCCTTACAGGGTTTTTTTTCCCTCTATATTCCCTTTTTCAACAATCCAAAACACACCATTTTAGTGAACTGATTACTCTAAATCAGCTGTGTAGTTGAAGGTTTCAGAGAGATGGGTTGTATTTAGCGCATGCTTAATTATACATGACTTGACTTTTTTCTTTTTTTATATTAACATATACATATATATTAACTTCCTTCTTTTTTTTTTTATTGCTCCAAATTCAGAAGCATTCTATGTGACTAAATGTTTATTCATTTCACTATCTCTTATTAAATGGTGAAATGTGTATAAATACATTTACATTAATGCACTCATCAACTTAATTCATATTTCACCATTTGCAAAGTTGTAATGTATTCTTATCACATTTAAACATGAATAAAAGAAAAAAAAAACACGTGTGTTTGCATATAAACAAGCATGGGATGCAATTTCTTCATGAATATGCCTCTAAGATTGATTTCCACATCATCTTCTCATATCATCACCATAATAAATTGCTAAAACAATGTAACAAATCTGCATACTCGAGTTTCTGATGAGGCCATGCTCACGTCAGCATCTATGCCCCCAAAATACGGTAAACTGCATGTAATGATAATGTATATAATTTATCCATTTTGTCTGTGGGTCACATTCTCATTAGTTTACCACATTGCCTCGTGGAGAAGTATCAATCTGGAGGCCTGTTTTGCCTTTGATGCGGAGTCTAATAAAGTCTGAATTTACATCTCCAGTCAACATGTTCTCATTACTGATGTTTGACTATTTGAACCAAGTATTTTCCTCACATCTGCTAACATAAAATCTTAGCAGCAGTGCTCTTATCTCTGTCCACATTCCCTTCATCCTCCCTCAGTCCATTACTGAAAGAGAAAGGGACCTCGAGCGCCCCACTCTCTGTGCCCACAGTCCCGCTCTCACTGATCTGACAACAGATGTGTCTGGGTTGGATCACAGAGGGAAGAAGCTGGATTTGTCGACACACTGGCTCTGGCATTTCAAGACAACAAGACACAAAGATACATCAGAGACCAGGAGAAGAGCTTTGTTCCGTCTTTCTCTGGTCCAAATAATCTGATCAAAAGTGCACAACAGAAAAAGGAGCCTGTTGGCTTTTGTCATAGAGGAGCCCAATTTGATTCACAGCGGGGTTTCTGAAGCAAAAGAAAAAGAATATAATGGTAATTTATTGAGCGACGCCGCTCAGGGCCGGTGTATGTGAAACATCTTCACCAAAATATGTAGACACAAATGAAAAGTGGATGTACGGCTCCAAAAGTCACATGTAATCCTGTTTTTCAGTCATTTCTTTCCGGGTAAAGTTAAACCTCTGACTTATACACATTTCCGTGTGCTGTACCATTTGTTCCATCTTTTTCTATCATTGTTTATCTCCCTGCAACACCTGGCTGCTTGTCGATGGCTCGGGCCAACGTGGCCAAAATGTTACACCACATGATGCGACACGACGCACCTTTAGGATCTCCACTATCATCACCCTGCTGGTTTGGAAACAGTCATTCTACTTTCCGCTGCAAAGACGATTGATGCGAATAAAAACAGGTTTCTTTCACCAACGTTGCACTATTTTCCCAAAATGTGCAACGCATATTCAGTTTGTTCAACAATTTTCAAGCATTTTGTGTTTGGTGCCACATGTAAATCCCAGTGTCCAGAGGCAGAGTGAAATTGGTTGTGTTGTTATTTCGCTGATTTGCTGCGAGAATCATGGAATTATTGCTGATTCCCCGGCTTCTGAATCCGTTCAAGTCGTCTAAACACAAACCAGCTAAAAATGACCTTTTTTAAAAAAGAAAAAGTCAACACATCATCTTTTTGTAGACGAGTAATATACTTTTAAGTCAGCAGGAGATAGTTTCAACATAGAGACAGGTTTTAGGTAGATGGATTGATTTTGTTTGACACAACTTCTCCTTCAGAAAATGGAACATGAAAAGCATTGACATGAGCACCAACATATCGCTTCTTCATTAAGGTAATTGACATATAATTCCTGAATGTACTCTTGGAGTACCTGGATGATGTTATATCTGCACATTGACTTAAAGGGGTCATATTATCCGGCTTATTAACACTTTCACATGGGTCTTGTTGGTCCAAAAACCTTGTATTCAAATTTTATTGCCCCAAATCCAGCTTTTCCTTGATTTTCACCCATTTGAATATTGAATCTTATGAGCTGCATTCATAATCTGCTGTGTCTGCGTGAGCTGGACTGGCTCCGCCTGCACATGCCCATCTTAGGAAGAGGAGGAAGTACTTCGTCTCGTGGTGCCATGTGCCAGAGCAGAGCTGCCTAATTGTGGGAGGGTCAAAGGGAGGGCCTACCTTGATTGATTAACCTTGATATACCTTGATAAAACCCCCTAAAGACACTATATAGGGTTTGATTTCTGATTAAATTATTGGAGCACACACTTTTAAAAAATGAAACAAGCCAGGGAGAGAGATAGATGACAGACTTTCTTCACTTCTGGAGTGTCATTCCAGGTATGGGGACAATTATTACTGTTGGAAAAAATTTGAAAGTGAATTTTTGCATAATATGACCGCTTTAAGTCATTGCGATTGCTTTGAGTTAGTGGAATGTAACAAACTGAATAAATCGCTGAAGTTGCAGAGTCTGTAGGACCCTTAAGACAAAGATGTTCAATTTATTTACATTATTATGTATCCCTTCAACATAAGGGCGCACTGAAAGTGTCTGTACTCTCTTAAGTGAAGAATATTTGCCCTTCATAGTTTTCTACGATAATGATGTCTCAATGCTCAGCAGCTTTACTCTATAGATATGCTCAGCCTCCACCATATGTTAGTTGGTTTTACTGATTATCGTTTCATTTTTTTAAAGGGCCTCATGTCATGCAGCAGCCTGCCATAGGTACAGCGGGATGTTGGAGTAATGTCCTCTCACAAAACTGATGCCGTCTGTCTGTATTTCCTTTTAAAAAGATGAAAACAATAAACTAGCACAGTATATAATCACAGGTGCGACACATGCAACTCAAGGATTTGGATATGAACGTACACAGGACGTTGGCTGCTGCTGATGCTCGCTAGTTGTGATCCCACCCAGTCTGATAGTTTAGATGACTTCAACTTCCTGGAGCCTTCAGCTTCATCTGAGTTGAAGGGATATGTTGGACCTGAATACACCTCCAGAGAACCTCACAGTGCAAAGCATTTCCTACTGCAGCAGCTTTTGAATTTGATCTGACTCTAGTAAATTGTGATCGAAAGTTTAAAAGGGTCATAATACAAAATCTTCTGTTGAAATGACCTGTTTTATGAGTGTTTACACTATCATAATAGACTTTCTTGGTTTCAAATTATCATTGCGTACTCACTGACAGACTGGATTTTCTGAATCTGAAATGTTGCTATTTTGACCGCAGCTGGATGTGACTGCGATAGATAGGGAAGTGTTTATAAAAAGTCTGGTGTTTGATTAGCTGTCCAGAATATTACAAGCTCTTCTTATTACAAAAGACATGATCAATTCTACTGCCAAACAAAGCATGTTGTCTATTGACAACCCTTTTTTTTTTTCAGTGTCATGCCAAATTAAAGGCCACCAGCTTGGTAAAGATCACATTATATCAGTATGATCTGTATGGAGAAGCTTACTGTATGTTAGTAGGTAGAGTGGGCCGCCTTCCAATCTGCAGTTCAGTCCCCAAACCCCTGTATGTGTGAGTCTGTGAGCATATGGGCAAGTAAAGTCCTATGTTTATTAAATACAGTGACCAGGGTTAGTTTCTGTTTCTTCCAAAATGGAAACATAATACTTTAACATGTGTATTTGTAGATAAATGAGCCCCAACAGGGTCATTAGTGAGCGTTAAAAGTGCTGCTAGGCATTTCTGCGTTACCTGATTTGCCACCGCTTTTAGTAATTACACAAAAGTAACCACCTCACAAATCTAAATAATTGTACTATGTTCTGCTTCCAGCTTACAATTTTCACCTTCATTTAAATCTCAAAATATCTGCTTATGTTCAATTTGCCTTAAATAAAACTACAAGAAACAGTTAATAACTTTAAAACTGCAATCAGTACTTGCACCGTCTCTTGCTGATTTTATTTAGGCGTCCATATTCTGGACGACGCAAAGAAAAGGGGAAATCGATTTCAAACATTTACACCCACCGAGAAGCATAGAAACAATTTGGCGACAAGGTAATGTGTCTTTGTTCTGAGTAGAAAGAGGAACTCGCGGCTGAATGGCTGTTCATTGCACCGCTGGATGGATTCTAATAATCTGCCGTCTCTTTTCTCTATTCTTTATCCTGTACCCTTCAAAGCCCCATGCACTCGCCTCTCCCTTGTTCGCGCAGCTTTGTGGAAAGGGTCAAAGAGCAGTCTCATCAAAGGGTCATTTGTGAGCACTCAATGGGGAAGAAGGCTCGCTCCTCGCCTTAATGGGGCTCGGCTCAACAGAGGCGTTTTGGAGAGACCATGCAAAAGGTTTAATTTTCTAATTGAAGCTTTATGAGACAGAACTACTAAATCAAAGAAATCTGTTTCCTGTTGGTGGGTGGCGCCCAAGGAGCCGCGTGTCACCACCAGAGTGTGCTAAGAGGCGCCTGAGGTTAAAGGAAAGAGAGAGGCGCGAACAAGAGAGACAAGAGAAAGTAGGCGTTGCCCAACGAGCGGGTTAACTTTCACAGACACGCCGACAGAAGGCGTCTTTCTGGACAAAGCAATAACAGCACTAATAAAGTTTCTTTTTTGTATCATTACCACAAAGTCATTTAGTCATTTACAAAACACACACACACACACACGGGCTCATCGGCACACGCCAGGAGCACCTCAGGCAACAATAATCAATTAGAATATCCTGGCAAAGGCTGGCTGCACCATGTAAATGATTTGATACAAATGAGCTTTTCCTAATTAAACGGTCTAATTTGCTAAAAGGGGTGTGAGAGGGAGACTTGCACTGGAGCCAGCTGAAAAGCGCAACAACAACTCAACGCCCCAGGTGCTGTTGAAGGTGATAAATGGGAGCATAGTGGAGTTTTTTTCATTTTTTATTTTTTTAAATGAGCTGTTACGAAGAACATGACATGTGTATCTCGGTTTCATAGGTAGGATTCGTTTCCCACAAATTTCATTATGAAGGCTGAGATAGGCGCTTTTATCATGACCAGCGAGCAGCATACCGTTAACACAAAGTGTTTGAGGGCGGTGAGATTCAGGGTGGAGTGTGGTCAGCAATAATAGTCTACTCCAAAGATCCAGCAGAATTGTTTGTTGTAATGTGCTTCCACAATAACTTCAGTGTCAAAGTATCGCCGGGATCCTTTACATCTTTGCTACGATGGCCTGTCGGCAACAGAACCAAGCAGCCACCTCTCTCATGAAATGCTGAGTCGGGTCATTGTTTCCACAAGTCACTGGACAGATTTGTTTTGAGACAGCTGCTCGTATCGTGTGAGAGCAGATTTTAGCCATCAATTGAAGTGGGACAACTTTTTTTTTTATCATGCACTGCCTGACTTTGGTGAGGTTTTTTTTATGATGATTTGTCTGCAAAACAAAGCAAATCATGTGCGTATGTGTGCAGATTAGTTTTTGTATGAAATGATTTGTTCAGTGTCTTCATCAAGCATTTGGAGTTACCTTTACGGTCTGAAAAGTGTTCTATTCATAAAGATGGATTTCCCACCGGTCACGTTTTACATATCATAGCAAGCAGTAATAGTTACTATGGCTGGGTATGGCTTCCATTTGGCTGTTTCAGTTTTAGTTTTCTGTTAACGTTTTTAGTCCGTGATCTCAATTCAGATCTCTGAAAATATGATTTTAAATCACATAAATATAAAATAAATAAATAAATTTTGTTTTATCATCACACTTTTACATGATCTTTGAAAACCCCTTTCAACATCAAGTAAAGTTTGCAAAGGTCTAATGGACTTGCAGGGACACAGTATACAACAAGGGCTTGTTTTGGGTCAGTGAAAATATGTTAGAAGGAAGCCCTCAGGAGGTTTTTCCGTCATCTTTGAGAACTAGGTTTGAAGTGTTTTCATTTCAACAAGAGTGCTGAGGGAAAGTTGTTTGAAGATGTTCAGTGTGTTTGTGGAACACGACTGAAGGTAAACTATTTAAAAAGGAGCAGTACTTTAGTATTTGTATTAGCAGACTGAATCTGGCAGGTTCCTGTAACTTTAAGCGAGTGAGTCACTTTGATAATACGGCACAGATCTTCTGTTATAAATAGTAGACGTATTAGATCAATCTTAGACATTACACTTAAAATTTTTGGTAACCAATATTGTGGTTAATATGACTATTTCATGGCAGGTGCATGTCACACTGGCATCAGTATAGAAAGTTAAAATGGAAACAGGTCAGACGAGCCTACACACAGCAATGTGACTTACGTTCCAATTAGTGCTTTGGCTGAAACTGGTACGTTACATCAGATCCAAACGCAACACATATGCTGGACCACACGCTACCAGCAGGAGCAAAATGGGCAGTGGTCTGTTGAAGGTAATTAATGTTCTGCCTGTGAGCTTTCAGCAGCAGTATGTTTTAGCAGAATCAATCAGCAGGAGCTATGAAGCAGCAACGGAGCAATATCTACATGCACTGTGTCCAGTTTTCATACAGTGAAAGTCAAAGAGAGAGAGAGAGAGAGAGAGAGAGAGAGAGAGAGAGAGAGAGAGAGAGAGAGAAAGTGGTATATTAGTCCAACTAATGAGCACTAGTCATAGCGTCAGCGATGTAAGGGTGCGGGCTGCCAGGTTATGTGATGGAGAAGAGCCTGGAGGGCACCGCGAGACATTTTAATAATAAAGAGATTCCCACTGAGAGGGATGTATGCGCAAAAGTAGTCTGCATATATTCTATACGAGGGCGGTGTTAATTCAGAGGGCCTCCATCTGAATCTTTTTTTTTCCTTATAGGTGGACTTCCTCTCCCTCCTCTCCATCTGAAGATGCCAAGAAGTGAGAGTGAATTGCTGATAAAATAGCGCATGAATCAAACTCAGGTAAACAGCCAACGGCAAAGAAGAAAATTCTTGACCCTGCACAAATACTGTACATCATCTCTGTGGAGGGAGGCAATAAGTGGCATCATGTAAAAGAACAATAATAATCCAGTCTCTCCTTCAGAGAAATAAGAAACCGGCCACATAATTGCAGGATCACCTTAGTGCAATAGTGTTTTCTTTTTTACATTAAAGCAGCTGAGCAATGAAGGAAGAACACTTGTTAACAACATTAAGACCCCTACTTAGTTTTTTTTCTTTTTCCTGACCCTGCTTAACCTCAGAGAGATCGATTAACCCTTTCTTCGGTCTTGAGGTCGATGACGAAGTACCATTTCCATGTGTCCTTTGGCTGGACAGTAAAGTTGATCCTGATGGTGTGACGTGTGACGTAGGCTTCTGTTAAGTAGCCACTAAAACTTTTCAGGAGGTACGACAATCATTTGGTGACTTTGTGAAATTTAAAGTTTTGTAGTTGAAAACAAAAGTGTAATTATAAACACCAGGCAAACAAATGACTCGTTACATATGGTTACATCATTACTTACATATGCCATATTTTAAATGATTTTTAACCTGACTTACTCCTCTTTTTTAAGCGAATTCCCCCCATTTTTTAAATTTCAAAACCCTCCCCTTTGTCTTTTGTTGCCCGTTCTGTGTTCAACACAAACTTCACCCTGTTTACAACATAAACAACCAATATCTTGAAGTATCTGGCCCAGACTTCACGTGACATTTTTTCCCACCACATCAAACTCCCCTCACTTGTTTATATCAGCCGTTAGAGTCAAACATCTAAAAGATGGAGAGCCTAAAGTCAAAAACATACGCCAGATTTAAATGAATTAGTCCTCATCAGCTTCCTTTAAAGTAGTTCTAGAAGAACAATTTCCTCTGGTGTCTTTAAATCCCACAGTAATATCAGTTCCTGTCAAATCTAGATTCCAAACTTTGTTTGAAAAAATATATTCAGCATCAATGTAGTTATGTTAAAATTTCACTCATTTCATTTGATGGTTTTCTAGCAAATCAACTGGTGTGATCGGGACTTTGTTCTTCTCAAAGCAGGAGTCATGGTATGATATTAGCCAGCCATCTTCAAAAGGACTTCTTCTTTGAGATGTTTGCAAGTCTGTGCCTGCACACACTTCTGAAGGATGAGTTTGATCATACTTTTTCAAAACCCGAGCCCCCCCCCCTGAATCACTTGCCTGTACGACTTTTAAAGTCAACTTTCGCTGCACTTGTCGTTCCTTCAGTTGCAGCCTTATAACACACCGAGCACTCGTCTCAGATTCTCTGTCTGACATTCGTTAAAAGCCTGTCACCAGCTCTGCGCAATAAGGTCAGTCGTCAGAGTGGCAGGATGGGGCCCTGAGAGCTATATGCACCTTCTTTAGCTCCATTCATCCACCCCCATAATCCCTCCCCTGCTCTGTTCACACGGGAAGGTGCACTGTATGATGGGTAATATGGAGGATTTGTGACAGATCTGGGTTGACTTCTCCTCGTGTCACTGGCTACAGAGGAGCAACAAGCGGCCCCCTTAGGTTAATATGCACGCAGAAATATACTCATCTGACTTCAAGATATAGTGAGAGTTCAACATGCAGCAACAGAATGGAGAAATGCTCTTTTCGAGCAGTTTTACGGGCTTTTCTCCTGCTCGCCCTCACAGGCAGACATACTATACCTGATTTTCTATTCAGCCTCGCTCTCTCTCTAACCTCTACCCCACCGTTTCCTTCTTTGCTATCAATAAATCATTCTTGGCCAGCTCCAGCAGACTAAATCAGTCACTATGTAAACACGGCTGCTAATCCATCGGCAGCCAGCCGAACTCCCACTTCCTTATATCCTCCTCTTCACTTTATCTAGCGGCACCCACCAGGGACTTTCTGATCAGTGGAGCTGCGAGGAGAGCAGTCTATGTGTTTTTACTGTCTGAAGTAAACTGCTGCACTCAGACACACAAGCTCAGAAAAAGACACAGACCCAAGCTGGATACTCCTGTCTTTCACTTATGTAAGACTTGGTAGACACGTCCATTTGACACCAATGAAACATGCCGAATGTGAAGTTTGATAACTATAACAGATAAAAATTGAAGCTGCAAGCAGCCTTGATCGGGACCTCGCACTCTGGACTCTGGCCCGTCCGACTTCCTGTTGAGTTTTTGCTGCGGCCGTAAGAGTTTTTTGTTCATCTTGGCCTGTTACACATGTGTGCTGATTTCTATAGCTCTCGGGGAAATGGGATTCTGGGGCTGCCTTTCTCCAATTTTGCAGGTGGCGCCGTTGAGCCATTTCGCAAGTCACGTGTGTATCTCCCCCAAATTATCAAATTTTTTCCAGGCCTGATGAGTGTGCAAAGTTTCACAAAAAGTTATGTATGCTAGGACCCTTAAAAACGCGTCTGTTGGGGCTGACTAATAATAATAATAATGATAATGAATGAATGAATGAATTCAACTTTATTTCAAACATACATAAAGAAAAAAGAAAGAAAGGAAAGGAGAAACATTTAAATTTAAATGGGTAAAACCAAAAAAAAAGGAAACAACACATCCCGCTTGATCCACATTTGTGTGACGAAAAGGAGTAGGAAGAAGTAAAAAAAAACTACTTACTAACTCCTACCCCATAAACACTCAGTGAAAAAAGTCTCTCGTAATTTAATTTAACACAGAAGAAAACAGAAGATTATGATAAACTGCGGTACCTTTAATGCAGTATTCTCTATTAAACAAGCAGACAATCACTAAGATAAACTGCTATATTTGTCAAGTATCAATCCCTTATATCTTTTCCTAAATTGAATATTTGATGATAGTTTTATCTGAGTCCTTACTCTGTTCCACCTCTTTACTCCACAGATAGTGACGCAGAAGCTTTTTAGAGTCGTACGCACTTTAGGCGATTTGAAATTTAGATTTCTGCTAAACTCAGACCCACTCACCGTATCACTGAACATTTTCTGGATGTTACCTGGTAATAAGTTATTCTTTGCTTTGTACAAAACTTGAGTAGTTTTGAATTCTAACAGATCCATGAATTTTAAAGTTCTTGATTGTAGAAACAATGAATTAATGTGTTCACGGAAGTCAACCTTATAGAGAATTCTTACTGCTCTTTTCTTTAAAATACAGATTTTTTTGGAAATGAACTTGCATATATATGTTTCCCCAGATCTCCACACAGTAAGTTAAATAAGGCAACACCAGTGAATTCTAAAGAATGAACAGTGATATATGGTCTAATAGCTCTTTAGCTTTGGCCATGACTGCGATTTTGAACATGTTTTATGTGAGATTTCCAGCAAATGTTGTCATCAATAACTACAACCCCCCCCCCCCCCCCCCCGATCCACCCTCCCTATAGCTACACCCTCTGTACACCAGGATTGATTATGTTACATTTACCAAAGATCATGATTTTTTCCAAGTGGCCTTCTATTGTGGCCACCCGAAGGCCACCTGTGCAAAAATCATGCTGTCTAATCAGCATCTTGATACGCCACACCTGTGAGGTAGGATGGATTATCTCGGCAAAGGAGAAGCGTCTCACTAACACAGATTTAGACAAATCTGTCAACACTATTTGAGAGAAATAGGTATTTTGTGTACAGAGAAAAAGTCTTAGACCTTTGAGTTCAGCTCATGAAAAATGGGAGCAAAAACAAAAGTGTTTATATTTTTGTTCAGTGTAATTCCTCTGAGGTTGTTGGCTCTCTGCAGGATAGTTGGTCGATCTATATATCACAGGAAGTTCGGAACTATTGGCCTGGGTCTTTCGCTTCCTGGCATGCGGTGCGCTCTCTCCACCTCGATCTGCTGTAGCTGTCGGTTTTTCTCGGAGGATCTTCTTTACTTTTTCCACCGAGTCGACCCAGGTCTCGCCAGGCGACTCCATGATCCCATCTATTACTAACAATAATAATCAATAATCCTATGGTTTCAATAGGGTCCTGTGCAATGTCAGAGCTCAAACCCAATAACCCTCCTAATCCACCTCTCCGACATGTGATTCATCCTCTTGGTTGTATCGATCCAGCTCTCTGACGTCTCGGACTGTGATCACTCTGGCCCGCTCCGGCGGGCCGTTTAGTCGTATCATTTTGTTGCAGTTGCTCGTCCAAGTGTCTTGAATCCGTTTTCTTCTTTCAGGATTCTAGCTTGCCTTGAAATTTCCGCGGTTCTCTGTCAGATGCTCATCAACATAAACCCCGGTACCCTTAAATTTTTTCGACTGCTTTAACACCTCGTCTTTGTGTTTTCTACTCACAAAGCGAATGATGACGTCTTGACTGTGGGGGACAGTGTAGCAAACAGCTATATTATGACGGTCTATAAGAATGTCTTTGCTACTGAAGAAGTCAATGACTTGCTGCTTGAGTGTGTGGCGTTCACCTCTTGGTGCAGCCTCACCCTTCCTTCCACCTGCTGCAGTCTGTACAGAGGTACGGGAGGTTCGGTCAATTCCGGATATCACAAGGTTATTCATCCTTGCATGCTGCAGGAAATCTTCTCCTTTACTTAGCAGCTCCTCAATTCTGTCATCCTTTTCTTTCATCATAGCCGTCAGCCGTTTCACTCGGTCCTCGCTGCTCAGCTCAGACGGAGGATGTTTCTTGGGCCGATGGTTGCTGTCAGAGCTGGTGGTGTTGGAGGAAGAAGGCTGAACCTTTTCCTCTCCATCAACGCTGCAGTTGCTGCAGACCTCCATGTGTTCGATTGAAGATGTCTCCAGGTATTCATCTTCAACGTTCCTCTCTCTGCCACAGTATCTGGGAGGCGACGAGATATTCAGCTTTTTTGGTGTGCTGAATTCTGAAAAATACAGTGACATTTGTTTAGTTAAACAAGGCTGGTTAAACCTCTCATCAACCAAGGTCAGTGCTGCTATCTAAGTTAGCTATATGTAAAATAAAGTCCAACGACCTGATAAAGTCATTTTTCAATGATTGGCCGAAGAAGTTGTATTGTTGTTGATGTTCTTACTCGTGTCACTGTTCAATAGGATCTTCCCCTCCATCAAAGCTCCAGTTGTTGCAGACCTTCATGCAGTCCATAGAAGATTTCACACTGGAAGAGAAACATTAAGCTAAAAACAACTTCATATATTTTTTGCACGATGACGTTGAGTACTTGTACACACACTTACGAGCTGTTGCAGTTTTGATTATTGAGATGGCTCATAGTGATAAAAGGGTGGGAAAGGACCTCTTCTTGTGTGATCCTCTCAGAAGCGTCCGTGTGGAGCATCTTTTCCACCAAATCAATGAAGCACAGCCTGTCACACTCAACAACTTGTTCATCTTCTGTTGGGATTGCAGCAGCGACCTTGAAGGGACAGAAAAGCAAAGCAAAAACCATTCAGCAAAAGAACTGAACTTGTTCAGAAACACAAATGTTTTCCAAGAAAATTTCAACTACCTTTAAAAGATGGTGCAGTTTCATGTTTGGGCCCGGTGGGCGTTCTGTTGAATCTGATGACTGAAGAGAGGATTGAATTAATTTACTACCGATGCAGAAGGCAACAGAAAATAGATAACTTTTACTGACCAAACACAGTCGAAAAAGAGACAGCAAATAGTACCTTCAAAACCCGTTTTAAAATATTCACCCAACATTTCAAGCAAAAATACATTGTTTTTTCATTTTCGTTTCAGAAAAGTTCCACAGCAGAAAATTATCCACATGCACTGCGAGTCACCTGGTTGATGGTACGCAGTTCAGTTGAAGTAGCAGTTAGCTTGTCAACCATCAATCTGAAAAACAGGCATGCTGACTGAAGATTCAAAAACAATCTTCTGTACAGATAATCACTGCAGAGTGAAAGACATACGAAATGTCACGTGGCATTTTCGCCACTCTATAACTGTGCTGACTCCAGCAGCTTCTAATATAAAGTAAAACGTGATAATTTCACTCAAACCCTCACAATGATTGGACAAAATTTGATATATCTACACATATATATAGCCAGCTGAACAAAAACTGATGATGTGTCTCCATGGTAGAATTAACAAGCTATGGAGGTCTTTTTGATGTATTAAGTTCACACATCTAGATTTGTGTCTTATGTTACCTTCACAAGGCACCAGAAACAGAAACATCCCATTGGTCCAACTCTAACAAAATCTATGTGAAAAGGGATTTGAACTATTATTGCAGTAATCCACTAATAGATGCAGTCAGAAGTACATCGAGCCAGCCTTTGAATTCTTCATTTAGTCAGGGCATTCAGACATTATTAAAGCTCAAGTTCCCATGATAGCAGCCCGCTAATATTATTACTATATTTCAAAGCTGAGATAGGATCACGCATCCATAATCATGAGGCGGCATTAAAATTTTAAATGAATAATGTACTTTCTAAGTTGCAAATCTCATCTCATTTAATGCCAGTAACCCTGTTTGATCCACAGTTCACACACTATGACCAAAAAGAAAACTGACCACTCTCTTGGACAGACAGGAAGCTACGACTCACCACTGCCACCTAAGGGTGTGCACAGTACTTTCCAGGTGTGGTGAGGTGCTACTCACGATCCCAAAAGTGAAAAATATTTGTATATATACATATATATATAGTGTGCAAGATGTTTGATGTCCGATGAATAAATAGTTTTGGTGAACACAGACATCTTTATGTCAAAAAACTGAGCTTAGAATTTTTCACTCTCTCCCTCCCAAGACTGGGACATTTCCCAGGCGATATTCCCGAGACGTGTATTGATTTTTCTACAGACGAAAGCTTAACCAGACCCACTGGACAATCCAAAGAGAGCAATAGGACATAAAGTTCAAAACAGATGACCCCGCAGAAAGTGAGCTAACAAGACACTGTGGATTTTATCTTAGCTATACAAATTGCACCACATTCACAGACACAGGCGCATGCACACTGAGCCAATAATGTCACCGTGAGGCAAACCCATTAAACTGCATTAGTTGCAGTGTGGAAAGGACAGAGGAAAGAGGGTCAAAGGACACTGCTTTAATTTTTGGTCCCCCTTTTTCTTCCTCTGTATCAAGAGGGAGGATAGATGAATTAAAAGCAGAGGATGAATTGTACGGTAGGTGCTTGAACAGAAGAAAAGCTATCAAGACACAAATGGTTCATTTTCAGGAGACTTCTCTTCAGCAGCCACCTTCCCTGAAAACATGTTTTTGTCTAAAGACAAAGTAACAATTGCATATCTGATTGCACAGTGGGATCAGCGGAGAGATTAAATGAAAGGACAGAAATGAGAAGAGAGATGCATGCTGTGAAACAAAACCGAGCTCTATTCACAGAACAACACCCTCTTCAGGGAGACGGGGAGCTTAGCGAATGCAAGAATACACTATACTTTTCTCACTTCTTTTCAGTGCGCCCTTTCTTCTGACTTGCCGCAAACTATTGAGGGAGCACACATTCCTATCCATTTTAAACAATTTATTGCATTCCATGCACAGTTTTTAAAAAAAATATATGATTTAACATTTACATTGGTTTTCAGTTACTGGGCTTAATCTGCACATTGCACGTAACATAATAAATGTGTTCTCGTGCTCGCTTTTTTGGAGCATAAATGAAACACCGTGATTCTTCTAATTCACAGGAAGGATGTAACTTCATACTAGAGTTGGGTTTTTATTTTTTGGGGATTAGAGTCCTGGTAAAAATTAAATTGATTTGTTTCTATGGTAAATGGATTTCACTTGATTAGTACTTTTCCACTGAAGAAAAAAATAAATGAAAAGCTCATCAGAAATATCAATAACATCTCCACTTCTCACGTGAACTCTTGATGCTCTGCCTCTCTGAGGCTTCTGTTCATCGTAACGCACCAGATGTGTTCGCTGTGCACTTTGCACTGCCTTTTAGCCGATCGCATTTGTCTGATCAAATCAATAACACAAATGTGCTTGCAATTTTAACAAGTCTGTAAATGTGTTCCACAGTGTTTAAGGATGTTTTATCTGAAAAGCACATAATTAAAAAAAGAAAAAAGACAGTTATTTTAGTCCACCGAGAGTTTAGTGTTTTAGCAACTGAAGAAAAAACCAAAGAAAAAAGTCAATCTCATCTAAACGCTCACAATGCTACGTTATTTACATCTTCATTCGAGGTTAAGTCATCCCTCATAACACGTTGGAAAAAAAATAAGCCATGACTTTCCACGGAAAATCAAGTTGACAAGTTATTTATTTATGATGTTATATTCTTGTGGTGAGTATTTCCTCATCTACTTAAGAAGCTTTGTTGGCTAAATTTAACTCAACAGTGAGTCACGCGCTATACAAATGGAGAGTTTACTGCCATTAATAGAATAAAAGTGTAGCATGGCTATCGGTGGTAGAAGATTATGCACCAAAGCATTATTTACATTTAACAAAGTCTCAGAGCCAAATATATATGTCAATCTAGAGACAGATCATGTTCTGCAGAGTTCTGCCCAACAAACTCTTCCACATGAACACAAGCAAGAACACTTGGGTTTCTTCTTTGCAACATAAGTTCAGTACAGCCAAATGTGAATTACTAGCAATCTGTCAAGCCAAACAGTACCTCATATGCACGAGGTATTGAAAGCCATCAGGGCTTAAGTAATTTCCCTGAAAATGAAACATTATCAAGTTGAATCCAGGCATAGTTTTCTATCCCACAAGAGGCCGGGCTTACAATTAGAATTGAGACAGGGGCGGGTGAAATTGCCCGGGTTATGAGGAAATGTGTGTGCATTTGTGAAGAAAAGGAGAGAAAGCTTGAGCTGAGAGCAACAAGGCGTGTTTCTGTGTTATGAAATTCAAACGAGGGGGCAGCAGAATGCGTCTCCTTTTCATTAGTGCTCTGTTTTGGCGCTCTCATATCTTCTGGCTCGCAGCCAGTCCAGACTCTCCCTCTGTCTCCTCGTCTAAATAACCAAATGCATTATTCAGCAATGGCCTCTGCTCTCTCTTCTCTTAAATATTAAACTTTGAAAATTGATTTATCTTTCAAAATGCATCCCAATCACAAAAGTCATCCCTGTGCAAACACTTGATTACTCACGCAGATGAAGGGGCCACTCGGGGAGCGGGGGGAGGGGGAGGAGGGGTCTGAGTGGAGGAAGTACCTGAGGGCAGATGTAGGGTATTTCTAGGACTCATATAACAGGGAGACTCCTGCGGTGGGTATATGGATTTGAGCTGACAGGTTTAATTACTGTACACATTCACACTCGCAGTTTCAGTCACACAAGTACTTTTTAATGGCATTTCAACAACACATGATTATTTTTACCACTGCTTGGCATCCATCCCAACCATCTGTCTTCTGTACTTCTGCTTTATTCACACTCAACCCATCACACCCAAGGCAGAGCAAAAGACAGGATAAACTCCGGACAGTTTGCCAGTCCATCAGATCGATGGAAACTGACAGCCAGAAGCGACATAAAGGCATTTTATAGCACACCATTGCTTCAAAGATATAATTAGCTCAATTTTCAAATCTCTCTGACCTGCTTCCTCGGAGCTGTGCGCTATGATTGTGTTTCCAGAGGTTGTATAGATTCAGCTTGTTTTCTGGTTACCTCTGAATGCTCCCGAGAAGACCAGTACCCATTCTTTTGCACTTATATTGCTTGGATTATTTGATCGAAAGTGACGTGGACTGCACTAACATTTCAGGAAAGAGGACAATTCAGCAAGAGGATCACCAAAATAATAAATTTCCCTGTAATGCAAATATATTTCGAAACAAGCCTACTGGGTATATTACATTTTTAATTGAATTCCATGTACTATAAATGTAGTAATACATTCACAGGGTCTTTTTCATGCATCTTAAAGCCGGTGGGATGAAGGACAAGTGTTTTTACATCCACACTACAAGAACATGGTATAAGCAGAATTGAGCCTGAAGGAATTTTTAACAGCTCCTATATCAGATAAGGTACTCTCCCGTCACAACAAGGACATCTCCTGTTGTACACTGATTGATCATAAACGTACGGCTACCTGCCTAGTATTAACCACATGGCCATTTTGGATGTAGTCAAACATCCACAGACAAGGCACAAGCCAAGGTTTACGAGAAGAACATGGCTCAACATGTCACACTGTCCACCATCTGATGTTCGTCTCATAGTGCGTCCTCTGCCATGTGTCTTCCAGATAAGCCACAAACCAGACAAACACACAGCCCTAGTCATTGTCATTGGCTAACAACACTACCTATTTGCAGAGCAAAGGGGATGAAAACGCTAAACAGTTGAAGAAATTCATCACCATTATTCAATTCCTAAATGGTCACACATCAAAAAGTAGCACCACATTGTTCAGTGTTCATATTGAGAATGTTTGATTGTACTGCAATGCAAATCAGTTTTTGTGCCACTTTGGGTTTCAGTACGTATAATTTTTTAAAATCAAATATTGTCTTCTAGTTTTATCGACGAGAGTCACCCCTGATAGCGTCCAATTCAACTCGTGATCTGTTTATACGAATCTTAGGTACTCTTGTTTTTATTCATGTTTATAGAGTATTGTTCTCTGCACACACGTATGTGTGTTTTCACTACAAAAACAAGCAACAGCGCCCTCCTGTGACCCAGCATACTAACTACACCTTTGTCAGTGTGTCTGTTGCTCCAGTCAACGCAGCGATTTTCTTTTTACCAGACTAGGCGTTGTCACTTGAAATGTTGTGTAAACAGGGCCTTACTTGTTTCCGATTAAAATTATAGAGACTTCTAGAGACATCTACAGCCGTTTATTGGTAAACTGGTATATCTTTTTTTTTTTCTTACGTTTGACATTTATAAAAGCAATGTGTTAATCGGAGGCTTTTTGTGACCGATTTATCAATAAAAACTCAAGGTTACTGTGCGACTCGACACCACATCTGCATATTCTAATCCTACCTCAATTAAATGTCAATTGATGGACTCAAACAACCAAAGCAACGACTACAAGCCAGTTACAGGCTGAGCAGAGCGCAGCATAGATAGACAAAGCTGGAAAACCTTTGTATTACTCAAAGGCATACAGGATGTATGGGGTTACATATTGATCTTATTAAATCTTTTAAAAGTAAATTAAACATTTCAAATAAGTATTACCTATGTTTTCGTTACCATATACCTTCTGTACGAAAATGATGATCACATCAACTATCAACAAAATGGAAACCTAAAATGACTTGAAATGTGTCTCTGTCAGGCGTTCTTCAAATGGATACAAGCAGCAACGCTGTTGCCAGTATGTTTTCAGTTGCCATAGTTGCGTTGCATGTTGTTTTCTCTGTTACTTGTGTTTCCAAAATCTAATTGGGCAAGCTTGTCTTTTTCATAACAGACGAGGGGATTGAGAGGAGACAAAGGATATTACTATTCTCTCAACAAGAGCTATCAAGTGAACAAAGTACGGCTTGTTAGCCAGGCTGTGTGATTTCAACTTGATGAGTTACATGAGACTTTATAACAAAACAGAGAGCTGCGGGTCTGTAAGAGAGCACTGAAATGGTCTTGTTTTTGTCTCTCAACACAAAATGACTCTGTCATCTCCCACTAGAGTCGCAATCACCGTCCACAGAAATTTAGATTAAAATGTGACTTTCTTCAAGTTTAAATAACCACCCTGTCCGTTTGAAGAACTTCTGAAGACGGACCGTCACCCAGCGTAATCACTATATGTGAGGTCCGTTAGCACAGACCGCCATAAATGAGGAATTGACGTTGTGAAAAGAGGGTGTTAAAGCCAAAACTGTATGAAGGCAAAATGCTCTGACTGAAACATTTCATCGACACAAGAGACCCTCTGCTGCTTTCGGCTGATTCCGATTTTTGGCCAATTTTCAAACAAACTACACTGATGTCACCTTGGAGAGCGTTGAAGAGAGATGAGAGATACAGCCAATTTTCATTTGAACATTTACCATGTTGATTTCATTATCCTCACAATAAAAAAAAAACTGGCTTTTCAGCTCACAGTGCATCAGACACGACTGTGGATGGAAAGAAAAGCATTATCCATAGGCATTCAACCATGGCAGCATTCATCTCATGTACTTTATGTGGAGTTGGTGTAAATAATGACCAAAATACCCAAGGTCTTCTTTCTTCATTTCCTCCCTTTCTCTGGCTCCCTCACTTGCTTTCTCTATCTGATTCAACGCACTGATGACAGTGAGATTAGCTTTTCCTATTGTCTGCTTCCTCGCTCAGACAAATGCACTCATCAGCTTAGACCTCGAGGTCAGGGTCTGTAAGCTGCAATTTATTAAGCACATTGATTCCAGAGCTTCTGGTATTAACAATACTTGGTCAAACTGAAAGCTTCACATCCACGTTTCTAATGAAATACTTAGTATGGGCTCATCTGTTTGTGTCTGCCTGGGTAAATACTGCACTCGTCAGAAGACTCCAGTCAAACTCCTGTCAATACTATCCTCCAGGTGAATCACTAAAACAGGTGCAATCATTTAAACTGGGGCGCTGGGTGAGTGATGCAGTTATCAACAGCTCTTTTTGAATATTTGATCATCTGTGTAAAATGGACTTTTTGGAATCCAGACCAGAAGACATTTTTTATAACAGACTGACGACTCACAGACACGGTTTTGTGGTCACTGCACGAGATCTGATGAAGCCACATTGTACATTTTTTTTACCTTGTACATCCAAGGTAAAAAAATGTATAAAAACATGTTGAATGTCAACTCCTAGAGGTTTGCAGATGTGGGGTTCTCCTCCATTGTGTGAATAGTTTTTTGGAGATATTTTCTGTACTTTCATGATTAGTAGTACTTCATTTTTTACCTTATATATTCATTTTCTGGATGGCAGGCAGCAGTTCTGAGTGAACAAAGGCCTCGTAAGCACTTACATGTGCCTGTCCAATGCCTGAGAGGAAACAAAGACAAAGACTTGTTGGTAGCACATTGGATCACTTGGTGAGACTACGCTATCAGAATTAGTAGATACTAAAGAGACATTGACAGGAGGTGATTATGTCAAAGTTCTGAGACAGCAACTCTTCTTTTGCCCAGCAAGCTATTGAAACAAGCTACTCGGTTTAGAAAATAAATTAAGATTTCTGACAGCGTCTTATGACGAGCTTTACTTGTATTTTCAAAACAAGACCGTCATTGGGTCTATTGATGACTGCAAGTTCTTCAGAACCACAAACTTGGTGTATACCACAGGCCATTCTGCAGCCCTTTGCCTTTTTTTAAACGCATTATCACTTGTTAATAAAGACAATATGATTTTATAGTCTTTGCAGATGTACTATGGTTTCATTATGAATGTTTGACTTTATATTGTAATTATTAGGTAAAATTAGGGTGATTGCACACTTTGATATGACTCCCTTTCCACGTCCCATTTTCTTCCTCTGTGACAGGAAACACTCCGTCTGAATCTCAGTTAGAAGAAATCCAGTCAGTTGATTGTCAATGATTGATGCGCCAAAGAAAATCAATGAGTCGTCATCACTTTCTTGTTTTACTTGTAGCCTGTGACTCATAAGGCCATTGATAAGCGCATCTGCAAGCACGATCAGAGACGTCGTTGCTCTGTAAAGTGCAGCAGAAATACCCAGTAACCTATCACTCAATCGCGCTCCAAGAAAATACATGAGTGGAATTAAAAAAAAAAAAAACTTTTCTAACTTCGACTCCCTGTGGATGCTTCAAAAATTATGCTTACATAACGCTGAGACACTCACACATTTCTGGGTCTCTCAGTTGCTCCCGCTCTCTTGCTGGAGCACCAGTGTATTTTCTCTTTGATAAAAGCACCTAAATGATGAATCATACAGCATTCCAGCGTCTCTCAGTGCCACTCCAGCTGACAAAACATCAAGTGCCTCGTCCTGCGCCACTCTGCCATTGCACATCTTTTGATTAGTACACACAGCGAGACACCAGAGTGCATAAAGGATTTCTGCCTTTTCCATAAATTACACATCAGGGGTTTAGACACTGGTTTCTTGTGTCACCCAATCATCGCACCCCAGGTTTTCTGCAAAGGAAGGAGTTTTATTTGAAATGACATTGCTGTGCTTTTCATTAGAGAAAGCATCACAGGCGTGAATTCTGTGAAGACCAAGTGACGGTTATGGCAAAACTCATTATTGCATTTTAAACCTTGAATCATTCTCCACTCAGTGGGAGTCGACATGTTCTCATTAAAAGGCCTTTTCCATTATGTAACTTCAAGAGTTTGCTGGGAAACGTTTCGTTTTCATGAAAAAGGTAAACTCTTCGCTTTGACATTCGATGATGAACACAAAAAGAAACATTTTGCGAAAAGATAATGATCTTAATTTCATTATTGTTGCAGTAACATGTGTTTTCTTACCGGTACAGTGCTTGAATTGAATTATAATCACGAACGAAGGCTGCCTTTGTGGTATCTGAATTGGCATTTGTGTGATGTAAGCAGGTTATGATACACACAATATTGGATTTGTGGCGATACCGCGTCTACGAAGAAGAAAACGTGTAGATAAGCGTTAATGTTTACTCTTAATTTCTCCCAGAGGGTTAGGTTGTGTCAAAATCTTTGCTTCCTCCTGCAGTGTCGCTGTGTGGTGTGGGACAGCCTTGACATTTCTGACTGTGTCCAAAGATCATCCCTCACTATCCTTGGTTATAAGATTGTGACAACTGCCATCTACAGACCCCTCTCACTCTCTAACATGACCACAGTTCGGAGACCTGACAAAATATTATTACGCAACTGTTTATCTTTCGTCTAACACAGGCCAAAGTCATACAGAGTTTTCCTGCTTTTAAAGCCAGTGCTAGATTTAATTTAACTCGACTTCATGCTATATCCTTCCTAAAGCTTTCTCTGCTACTGTCTTCTCTCTTCACAAACTCATTGATGTCTGTTTTGCGTCCGCTGAGCTCAATTGTTCTGATGGCGAGTTGAAGACCCATAGTTGCAAAGCATTATCTACTTATGGCGGCCAACTTAAGCAAAGTAGGGCGGAAAGTGCCACTATTCTCCCTCTGACAGATCAGTAAATCAGTATCTTATTCTTATATAATAGCTTTAAACTGCAGTAATCAACTTTTATGGCAATATTTATACATTTATGTAAGAAACATCATTAGAGCTCTGCAGAGAATGGAAAGTGTTTCTTTGCTCGTTGTTTTTATTTTACAACCCGGAACTTTAGTGTTTCAATCTCACTGTGCTCTCATTAGTTTCTTTTTCAGATGTAGCAAGCAGGTGTTTTAGACTAAATACTTTCATATAAACACTGTAACCTGCAAAGCACAATTTTAGTCAAAGCTGACAGCTAATCATTAGTTGCTTTTATAAGATAAATAGATAAATAGGTCATTTATTCTCTGGAGTAACACGGGGCTTTACGTTTGGCTTGCATTGAGTTGCAGGAGATGTATGCTAACCTCAACCAGAAGGAGAACATCTTCACGTTAAAAAGTAATCAAATAAGAGACAAGTGCCTCCAATGTGGCAAACTGCTTTAGGCCGCCACAATAGTGGTGATACCTGAACCGCAAACACAAACAGTACTGACCATGACGCTGAGCCTTGAAAAGCCAAAGCACATGAGCTCATCTACATTTTACCCAATTATACCATTCACATCATGTTCTGCCACACCGAACAGTTGGTGCCCGCCAACATTAACACAGACATAAAGAAGAGCATAAACATAAATGAATATTAATAGAAATCTATTAGCATTAGCCTTGTTGCTTTTGTCCCAAAGGGCAGCCCTATTAGCTGAAGCCACACACTGCACCCCTGAACAGAGACTCCTGCTTACAGGTCCAGCAGACGCAGGTGAATGGCACATTTCCACAAAGAAAAGGCTTTTTTTTTTTTCAATCACTACTGTGACAACAGCTTGTGAGTATTGGCAGAAAGGTCTGTGTGTGGCTGTATTCAACACTTTTAAGATGTGGCCTTTTGTATGTATGATGCCACCTTGCTTACAGACTACCGATGTAAAGCAAGTTACCATCAACACACGATCCAGAGCTCGACCCTGTGTTCCTTTATAGCTGCAGGTTATGAACCCAAGTCAAATCAGGAAGTTATGACATCACTAACAAAGTTAGACCTCTTCTAATCTAATGCAGGAGTTGTTGACAGTTGAGAAGATACGGCGCAATCAGGTGGAAGAGATGGATGTATTGCTTGTTAACTAATCCCGCTGCATTGTTTTGTTCCTCTGATTACTCGAGCAAAACTATTCTCATAACATCACCCAAATCGTTCTTCTCTGCACTCGGTGATTTCCGCTAAGTTTCCTAAATGCCTTGTGATTAATTCAAATCATCGTGAGTGTGCTTTATGTACACGATTTGATTGAAACATGCATTGCATTTGCATAATTACAGCATTGTAGAGTAGAGCTTATTGTTACGATCCTATCGAAACCACTCAGACTTGGAGCTTTGTGTATTCAAGGGGACTAATATGAAATCACACAAATACATTGTGTACAGTGTTCTCAATTATACACAATTACAGACTGGCCTTTCAGAACCACAAAAGCCTATTTCAGGCTAACATTGTTCAGCAAAAATGGTTTTTGGTTGTTCTATAGAGCTAAATGGGAGAATAATAAGTATATAGTGAATGATGTGGCGAAAAGATAAACAAAATCGCAAGCCTTGCCACAGCAAAACTTCTTATAAGTTTGGTACACATTGTCTTTTGGAATCTCTCGAAGGAACTGCATCCTCTGTAAAATGGAAAAATAATAGTTATGCATAACACTAAAAATGCTCTCCAGAGAGTTGCACTACTTTATATGTATTAATTTCCCACAGTGATGCATGCAAGGTGTTATCAAAAACTTTTGTGTCTGTTTTCCTGCTTCATATCAATGAAGTGCAGTACATTCCTCAAGTATTTCATAGGATGTTGAGTAGTCAACACCAGAATCTGTGTCACGTGGATTTATCCGAGGCCAAGCGTGCACCGTAACTGTATTTGTAATATTGTGATACACCTTTATGGTGGTGTAGTAATGACACCCCTTACCCTAAAACAATACAGTATCTGGTTTGAGTTCAGGCTTTGGGGCTTGTCTCTGTGGAGTTTGCATGTCCTCAGTTTGTGTGCAGGGAATTTCTTTGGGCTTCTCCCACAACCGTGTTTGAAGTCGATTGGTTCGTTCTACAATGGACCAGTGCGTACTAGGTGTGTTCTGATTGGGTAGCCGATCATATAAGTGAAAGCAGCAGAGAACAGAGTTTTGGTTGTTGGTTTACGAGTTTTAAGACCCTGAAAACACCAAGAGTGAAAATTGATTTCAGACGGCAACATTTGTTTCCACATTAACAGGGAAAACACACATTTTATGAAATACTGTGGCACGACCATGCACGGTACAACACAATGTCACTCACCAGTTTTGAACGGAAATACTGAAGGAGCGACAAAATGCACCGGACCTTGATAAATGGAGTTTGTTTTTTAATAAATACAGAGCGTCAGTGCCTGGATGCAATATTGTGACTTTGAAAGCAGAAAATCACGAGGCAATTTTCCTGAAAAATAAATGAGGAATTTTAAAATATCATCTCAGAGAGGTTATTCAGCCAGTGACAGATAAGAAGTTAGCATATCAGGCAGAGCAGCAAAGGTCAAGCAACAATATTTCCTTCATTACGTCTAAATAATGAAAACCTTGATAATGTGCAAGAAAATTGAATGTGTGACTTCCATCAGTGAACATTAATGTGGTAGAAGATGATTCAATATTCAAACAGGCTTGTGGCCAATTCAAATCGAGCACTGCGCAAAGTCAAGCAAACCTCGTGGAACACATGAGATGGAACAACCCATACTTCCTGTTTCTTGATATGAAATAACAAATATAAGAGAATTTCAGTGCTTCCAGTCGGCTTCCTCCAATCTGTGTTCAGATCCTCTGATCAGCCACCAATAGATGCAGCATGTGCCGATAGCTTGTGTTTGTAGTCTTTATCTTGCTTTCATACCATCAAACTAATGTCCGGATCTATCCGAGCTGCAGCTCAGGTGGGTCCCATGTTATTCAGGAAGTGCCAAGCAGCCTGCCAAATCATCCACAAAAACTGGAAGGGAGCCCAGCATTGTGTGGTCTCCCATGCTCTGATGAAAAAAATAAATAAATAAAAAATCCAACTCATCATGCACTATAAGGTAATATCAGTCCAGCTATTGTCCAATAAGAACGGATGGAGCAGGTGTTGACAGCGTTCTAAACAGAAGCTGTGACACTTACTGAAACAACATATGGAAACTGCAAAACCTCTCTTTCTTTTCTTGCTCCTTACGTCCTCACAAAGAAAGCAAGATAAAGGCGATGCCTCTCAAAACACTGAGGCAATGTTGCCCTCGGGGTGGAGATGTAAAGGTTTATCTGGAGGCAACTCATTAAAAACAACCTTTTAATCATCCAGATCAGCACCAGAGAAGAATATCACCAGAGCTTATCTTTCATTTAAGACAGGATATCAGATGATGGTGATACAGTGTCTTTTCTCATCATACACAATGTCTCCAGGTCTCTTTTCCTGTCTGAAATATATCCTGAGTTGAGGTCAGAGATAACGCAAACTTTCCTGAGACACAAAAAGAATGATAATGTGAGAATTTAGTTTGGTGGCAAATTTACTTGGAAGTGTATGCTCATCTGATGCTGCTTTTGAATCCATACCGGACCTCCATGACCCTGACATGCTTTGCAATTTGTGACTGCTTCTCTTCCTATATTGTGCAGTCTTTCCCATTCTCTCTCTATTTCTGGCTGCTCTGGCTTGCAATGCTCACCCTCTTTCTTTCTCATTTGTCTCTTGTGTTATTTATTGGAAAGCAAATAGCATTCTCAGCCTGCATAGAATGATTCTTCCATTATTTTGAAAACAGTTTTCCAGCATTCAGCATCATGCGAGAGCACAAACCTATTCGCGCCTATTCTTTAGCTCTTCTCTCCCTTTTTTCTGTTACCTCTCATCTGTGTTCTCCCCTCTTTCCCTCTAATGCTACTGAATAATGGAGAGACTGCATGCAGTAGTCATGCTGTCACTCAGCCAGTGAGAAGCTGGGGGCCTGCGGTGAATACATATGTGCATGTGTGCGTGTGTCTGCTGTGTGTTTGTCGGGCTATCCGTCTGCATGCTGAAGATTAGCCTAGAGTGCACAACCCCCAACCCCACACGCACGCACGCACGCACGCACGCACGCACGCACGCACACACACACACACACACACACACGTTTACAACACCAAAATCATGTAATCAGTTCTAACAATGCTGCCTCCTCAGAATATATTGTTTTCTCCATTTCATTCCAGAAATTATGGGAGTTGCAACATGAATCACTCAATGATGCAACGCATTCTGCCTGACAGACAGCAACCTCATTTAACAGTAATGTAACTGTTGCATATGGCATCACTGCATAATATATGAATGTCTCCTTATAGCAAGAATTCAAAGATCACAAATCAGGGTCAAAAAGAGATGAGAAAGAGAGCCACAAGCTGCAAACAAGATGATGAAATCCTCAGTATTGCAGGCCAGACATGCAATTATTTTGCATCCGATACTCTGCCATTCTCATAGCAAGGCAGGCGGGGGGGGGGGGGGGGGGCGCTGCTGCAGCAAACAGCTGGTAGGTGGACTTGAGACGACCAATCTCTATCTTTAAATTGACCGACTGGCAGAAATACATGCAGCAATAACCAGCGAAGGTCTCTCCACATGGTCCACCTATTTAGCTGGCCAGATTGCCTGGTTGTTGATAGTCTCTCGACATCACTTTTAGCTTGGAGAGAGCAAGCGGGCAAATGCAACATCTGGGGTTTACTACCAGTTGAGCCAATAAAAAGAGGTTGTGCATACAGAATAGAGAGCCTGTCAAAAAAGGGGGAGGAATACAAAATGGTATTGATCCAAAGGGGGCTCATGTAAATTCAAGCGAGGGGGAAAAAAACCCCCAAACTAATTCCTCTCTGTTTCTCCTTTGCTCCCTTCTTCCTCTCTCTACCCCCATCTTTTCCCAGTCCAGTGCCCGTCACAGCTGGGAAGGGGCTTTTGCTTGCCTTTGGCCCAATTAGCCAAGGCTTAAAGCGCAAAGCATGTTGAGTGGTGGAGGTCCAAGCTTGGTTTAGTCTAGTTCAGCATGGCTTGGCTTGGGCTTGGCTCAAGTCCCTGCTTTGAGCTGCTATGCAATTATAATTAAGGTTGTCCTCTGACACACACAAAGAGGAATTATTCTCCTCTCAAAAGTGTCTGCATCTCATATTTTATTATGGACTTTCTCTCCTGCAAGTAGTACACACACACACCCACACACCCACACACCCACACACCCACACCCACACACGCACGCACGCACGCACGCACGCACGCACGCACGCACGCACGCACGCACGCACGCACGCACGCACACACACACACACACACAGTTTGGGCTCTGCGATCTGGCATAGCTTCACAAAGACACAAAAACTCCCAGAAGGAAAAGAGGAACAATAGCATGTCATCCCTCTCTTGAATAGTCCCATCTTTTCTGCTTCCCAAAACCAAAAACTTTTTCCCTCTATCTCTCAATTTTTTTTTATCTCCCTCTCTCTCTGTTGCCGCTTCTCCTGTTTTTGCGCTCTAATCTCAATCACTTTGTTCTCAGAATTCATTAAGTACTAATATATATCGCCAGTGTCAAGGATCAATGGTTGCCCTCAGAAAAAAGCTCCCAGCATGCACTGCCATGGACTTTTTTTTTAATGAGGAATGGTTCCATCTGTCCTGCATTGCGAAAAAAAAGCACAAAACTCAATTTTCAGCACCACAGTGTAGTGGAAGTGTTAATCCTAACAGCCTCTAATCTGTAGTACATTAAATTAAATAAAAGAAAAATAAGTCATTACAAGCTAATATTTGCTTTGGGTTGCTTGTCTGATATCTCCATGTGCACAGATATCCGTCCATAAATATGGAACTTATCTGTTTTAGGAGTCTCTAATATTTTTTAATAAAAGGAAGGCCGCCAGACTAAAGCATTAGTTGGATGATGGCCACAGTTTAGAGGGAATAAATCACACACACTAAAAAAATGTGAATTTAATATAACAAAGTTGTGTTTCTTAACAAGAAATATCTTATTCATTAATGTTGTGGAGGAAGTCTACTTTTACATCCATAAAACAGAAAATGTACACATTTAGAACAACAACTATTTTCTGGACAAGATTATCACAGCTCGCTCATCATAGATGGCCTGGTGGAGATGGATTGATTAAATGTCAGTCTGTCAGAGCCATCTATTGTGTACCGCTGCTCACTGACGTTCACTAGAGTGGCCTCTAATGGACGGCTTAATCTTTGCACGCACGCACACAAACAGGAAAAGACACATGCAGAAGCTAATTCAAGCAGCCGACACATAATTGGGCAGGAAAGCTTCATCTAAATCGAAAATATTCTGTGCCAGCTGAATTGCAGCCTAGTCCACCAATGAGCCTTTGAATTGTGAAAAATGTATGAAAGAAAAGAGGAGGAAAAAAAAACCACAATGACAAATCACCAATGTTCAGTCCAGGGAGAGAGAAAGATTTGCTGGAAATGCAACATGATGCATAATGAAAATAGATGCCTGTGCAGAGGCATTCTGGGCACGCTGTTGGTCTCCATTTAAAATCAATCCTGTCAATGCATCATAAGTTATTTTGACAGGGAGCAAGAGGCACTTCAGGAAACACCAGTTTAATGATGTCTTTAACCTGCCGGTAATTGACCTCCGAATTGAAAGGGAGAAACAGTATTAAAAGCCCGGGGCAGGCGATTATAGTTCTCTGCTAGTTGTTCCCGCTATACATCATTTCTGATCAGACTTGGGTCAGCATAAAGCAAAGCGTTTTTCTTCGTTTTGTAAAAAAAAAAAGAAGGGTCTGTGTGCGGTAGTGAATGGCTCCTCTGCTGGATGGAGCAGTGGAGTCTGTGCTAGATTGGATTTATGTACTGTGTATACTGCTGCCTTGTGTTTTCACACCCTGCTGTACATCAGAGAAGCACAATGTGTGCCAAGGTGGGCAGACTCTACTTAAAATACACACACACACACAAAAAAAAAAAACTCCGTCAGGATAAGAAACCTGAATATTTCGTGGATTTTATGATAGCTGAATCTTTGGAGACGCATTAAAATTCTTGCAGCATACTCTCCTACCGCACGGAGGAGCATCGTACATTGTGGAGTCTTTTAATGTGAGACTTACTGTACTTGTCATTTTCTCTTTCAGTGAAATGAAAACGCACGCTCGCTCGCTCGCACGCAGACACGCACGCACGCACGCACGCACAGTAAAGCCAGCCTACAACCACCATCAGATGGCAAACCAGAGTAACTTAAATACACACCATCTGGCTGCATTAGGAATCCAAATGACATCTGATTTATGCCTGAGCTTAGGGAGCAAAGCATTATCCTGCTATCAATTTACTATCAATTTGTCAAGTTGTTTGAATTTTCACCATAAATCGAATCATATTCATTCACTTTTGCATTGTGGAGAAGAGCCAGAGATCCACATTCAGTAGAGTATTTAACGCCGCCAGTTGTATCAACATCCGGCTGCCTTGCACAGCCAGGACCCCTACAGACATCAGCTGCTGGTGTACACCCACCGTAGCCAGCAGCAGCTTGCAGCAGCATCAGCAACAGCTAATGTCCACAGATCGCAGAACCTTCTCCAGTTTAATTAATACAGGAGTAACTCATCCAACCATCTTGGGCCACCAAGCTTATTCTGCCACCTCCTGCTGAATTATGCCCCATACTCCCCTGCTTGGCACTGGCAGATGTGTTAAATGAAAGAACCAGGCATGGGTGGGGAAGAGCATGTCTTGGAATCTTTAATATGCTGCAGGAGAAGCTCCATCAAAGACGGCAAGCAGCAATGAAGACACTTGTGTGCAGGGACTTTTTGCGCCAAGTCTAGGGTGGCATGTGGCAGTGGAAAGCCCGTGCGTTTGATTGTAATTACAATCATGCTTTCAGCCTTCCTCAAGAGTCAGAGGGTGGAGAGAGGAGGGGCGTGCTGGCTTGATTGAGGATGCGGTGGAATGAGGGATGATAGGCGAGGTGGAGTGTAAGCAGAGTCCATATGCTGCTGGGATGGTGGGAATCTCCAAAAGGAATTTTCACCTGGGCCAAGTCTCCCTGAAGCCTCAGGACGTCGTCCAAGGTTGAGCAGAGCGACAAAGACTGCCATACAGACACAATAGAGAAGAGGGAGAGGCTTCATGGCTGCCTCACACTGCCAGCAAAGAAATTAAAAATTAAGCAGTCACGAGGGCTGACAAATATGTGACACCCTAATCAACCACCCAATGACACAAGCTGTGAGGTGGTAATGGTGCAACTTTGTGAACTTTTCACCTTCTGCACAAGAGACAAACTGGAGTAAATTTGTTTGTGCTTCACTGCTGAATGAGGTGTCTTTTTTTTTTAAGAAATTGTGACAAGAAAATACATGGAGATTAAAATGAATGTGCATTTTATTATAATACATCATTTAGAACCAAATGTCATGTCAACAATTAAGAACATTTTTAAATATGAAATGGGAATCAAAACATCTTTATAGACCAAGTTGTGTAGACAGACTCCAGAGTGGGGAAATTCTAAATCGCCTGCTCGGCTTTGAGGTGCTGATGGCAAATACGGCACACATATGCAGAAAACGATGTCATTATCCTTTCTGCTGCTCTTACTGCCCGTGCCACTCGTCCTGTCTCAATATATTGCCTATCAATCAGCCAGTGATGAAAGACAGACTGAATTATGTGCTGTGTAGAATATATTCAGCAGGTGTCTCAGCACGTTAAACTTCCCAATATATTTGCAGTAAAATTAACCTCTGCTGGGTTTTCTTCTGCACAGTATCTATATGGCGAATAATTGGGTGATCCAGCCCTTAATCAATTGGCATCAGCTATGATTTTTCGGGATTTTTGGCATCTTCCTTCTGTGATGGATACATTTCATTACTGCCAAGGGTTGCATCAGTCCATATTCTGACATTGTTTCACTGACAATTCATGTGGAGAAAAACTTAATCAGAGCTGTTGAAGAGTTTGACTTTAACCTCAAGTTTTGTATGAGCTTCAAATGCGGCAGCAATGTTTTCAATGAACCTGTTTGACCCTTATTTTAGACAACACAGTGCTCTTTTTTCCCCAAACTCAGCAAGCAATATTTTGAAGTATTCCCAAGCACGACTGATGGCAGTCTTGGTGTTTATGGCCTGTTGGTATTCTATCAGTCAACTGTAAATTTCATCTTTCGTTTCAGCAAAGTTTCATAGGACAATGTTTTGAGAGTCACAGTACTGCAGGTTTCTGAAAAGTAGCATTTTGGAAATGGTGCGTGGAAGAACTGACAGGGCTTCTCCTGAGGTACATCGTTATCTGAACAGTCCTTTGCAGGTTCAGCTGCTAGTTCTGACTGTACCATTGGACCAGCTGTTCCGTCTGTCTGTCCTGGATCAAACCAACAACAGAAGTGTCATCCGTAAACTGTGGGAGTTCCACAGAAGGGCTCCCTGAGGTGCAGTCATTTGAGTAGAGACAGAAGAGCAGCGGGGAGAGTACACACTCATTGGGGGCCCCAGCGCTGATGGACTAGGTCTTGAATGTGATGCTCCCCAGTCTCACTTGCTGCTGTTTGTCAGTCAAACAGCAAGAGATCACTGGCAGGGGGAGGAAGGCACTCTGAGCTGGAGATGACGCCAAGCGGGAATTCACAAACAGGAACCTGGCATACCTCTCTGAGGAGTCAAGGTGAAATAACAAGCTACAAAACCATCAGCGTTCATAGCGACGCCGCTTTTTGATCTTTCGACGTCGGCTCTTCCAATCATTGTGATGCAGAATTCACGAAGCGTTGGATTGTTCACCCACTAATAGCAAACGTGAGGTGGGACTAGACCGTCGTGAGACAGGTTAGTTTTACCCTACTGATGATGTGTTGTTGCAATAGTAACCCTGCTAGTATATTACAGTATATTCTGGGATTAATTAAGTTTTCTCTTCCAGATTAAAAAAAAAAAAAAGGAAACTTTTTGCCTATGCTCACGTGTTATGGAGGAAAAAATAGATAATCCAATGGATAAAAGAAAATGTTATTTATCGATGTTATTGGTTTTAGGAAGCAACGTCTGAAAAAAAGCACCAACAATACACTGAAATCATACTTGCATGAGTTTGTTCTCCAGAGTACTCAGGATACCCAAAACTTACTTCAGGGGTTAACTGGTGACTTTAAATCAACCATAATGTAAATTACTAATGTACCCAGTGATGACTCAGTAGGACCACAGGCCAGCCCTCACACACCCAATCCTACTTTGGTTGGAGAAGATATGGAAGAGCGAAAGATTGCTGGTCAGAAGAACCGTGAGGCAGACACCGTTTTGCCTGCTATCATCATGATCTGACTCAAACTCTAGAAATGGATGAAGTGGATGAAAAGAATGAAATGTAGTGAAATGTTGCCTGTGAGTTCTACATAAATAGAAAAGGCTCTTCTGCAAAAATCGTGTTACCATTAAAAGTAAATACAGAAATCGTTCTGCCAACGGCTGTCCAATCTGTTATTAATGCCCAATGCCCAGTGAAAGACATTCTAGCCAATACCAACCCAGCTGGCTTGATACTGTACAAACACAGTCATCCTGTCAGCAGTGCTGAAAGCAACAGACGGGACAACACAAGACAGGTGGTGGCTACATGTGATTCATTGTTCCTGTAAGAAAGCACAAGTCCCACTGGTCTTTAGTCACTCCTCTATCTCTTTCTCTCCTTCATTCTCTCATTCCCTTTTTCTACTCTCAACCGTCTTTTCTCCCTCTTCTTCTCAGATTAGGTGTGAAGAATAATTAACGGGTACTGACGAGCCCCGGGTGGACTGGATACTCATGGGAGGCTGGTCAGTTTCTTCACCACCAAATGTCCCTGGCAACACAGCTGACTGTGGGCCACGCTGCATTGGTAATGAGAGTGTTGCATCATGCCTTGTGTGCATCATTGTCACTAAAGTGTGTGTGTGTGTGCGTGTGTGTGTGTGTGTGTGTGTGTGTGTGTGTGTGTGTGTGTGTGTGTGTGTGTGTGTGTGTGTGTGTGTGTGTGTGTGTGTGTGTGTGTGTGTGTGTGTGTGTGTACTCAACTTATGGAACATGTTTCTGGCCCATTTCAGATAATTTTATTTTATTCCTTGTCAATCTTTTTAAATATTAAGATGCATTTCAGAAACATTCATTAGCATCTGTCAGTCTCGGAAGACTATGGTAGTTGCACCGTGGATTAGTTTTTAGTGGAGTTGCAGCATCTGCTGTGACTGTACAGACCAATCCTTGGTAGGGTAGGTAGGGTCTGCCGCAGTTGCTGCAGGTAAACGTGCTGGCCTGGATGGTGCTGGGTGCTGGATGTATTCTTTGCCGTCTCCTGAGCCGCTGTTCTTCCCATCTGGTCTCTCTTGTCATTCAGATTTTTTGGTTCCGGTTTTCACGGTGAACCGCCAACTGATGCGAACTGAGGATGCTGTTTCCAGGTCCACTGGATCAATGACACTTGCCCTCAGGTTGCGCTTGCAGACATCTTTGTAATGCAGTGCAGGCCACCCTGTAGGTCTGGAGCCAGTGGCCAACTCACCATAAAGAATATCTTTTGGAATGTGGCTGTCATCCATGCGGCAGTCATGGATGACAGCCAGAGCAGTCGTCTCTGCGTCAGCATGGCAAACATGCTGGGGATCCCTGCCTGTGCCAAGACGTCGTTGTTGGTGACGGGATTTTGCCAGATGATGTCCAGAAGTCACCTGAGGCAACGCAGGTGGAAAGCGTTGGGCATGCGTTCTTGGTAGGAGTAGAGAAGAGTACTCAATACTCAGTCGTCAGCATGGTGCTACCCCTAACTCCCGTTGCGAGACGAGCCATAGCTGTTGTTGCTTTGCCAATGCACACATTCAGCTCAACATCCAGAGAGAGAATGCTGGAGATGCTGGAACCCAGGTATCTAGAATTGTCAACGACCTCCAGGGTGTGGTCACCGACAGAAATTTGAGGAGGCGAGCTGATGTCTTGACCCATGAAGTTGGTCTTTTTCAGGTTGATGGTGAGACCAAACTTGATGCAGGGATCAGCAAAGGAGGTGATAAGCCGATGTAGTGACGGGCAGTTAGGGCAGTTAGGGCAGTTAGGACAGTTAGGACAGCGCTGTCTGCAAAAAACAACTCCCTGATGAGGACTTTGCATACTTTTGCCTTTGCTCGGAAGTGTGCCAGGTTGAAAAGACTGCCATCGCTCCTGGTGTGGAGGAAGATGCCATCCTCGGACTGTCGGAGTAGCAATGCAGCAGGGAAAAGAAGATGCCAACGAGTTTCAGAGCGAGGACGCCCCCTTGTTTAACACCGAGGGGTCCGAACAGCTAATTTGTAATAGAGGCAATTACACTGAACACAACTATAAACACTTTTGTTTTTGCTCCCAATTTTCATGAGCTGATCTCAAAGATCTTTTTCTGTGTACACAAAATGCCTATTTCTGTCAGATATTGTTAGTAAATTTGTCTGAATCTGTGTTAGTGAGCACTTCTCCTTTCTTGAGATGATCCAGCCACCTCACAGGTGTGGCATTTGGAGATACTGATTAGACAGTAGGATCAATGCACAGGTCTGTCTGATGCAGATAAGCTGTTTGTATAGCTTTATTATTTTAGCTTTTGTTTCTTCATTGGGGTTAGCACCATACTGGCACCATTTGGTTGATGTTGATTAATTTACCATTCAGTTCAGCAGAAGTTACAATCATTTCTTTTGTAAAGGAACCAGATTCATGAATCATGGTAACAGGAACAAGCAACTTAGATACAGGTTTTTGTTTTAAACTACTTTCATCTATCCGCCTATCTTATCTTCATCCAACCTAAGAGTGCAGGGCACTGGTGTTGATCCCAGCTGACTATGGCTGAAGGCAGAATGCAGGTTGGACATCTTGTGTGTCCATTTGACCTGAGAAAGCCCAAATACCTACAGGGACAACATGTAAACGCCAGACAGAAAAGCCAAACAATCCCGTTATAAGGCGTTATAAGTTAGTGGTTATAACTGTGATATTGCTTTCCTACAAGGAGTCGCACAAACTTGAAAATGCTCTACTGGCGGATCAGCTTAAACACGGAATAACTGCACTAAGCTCAACTTCCTATCAAGCTCAATAATAGCTACCGCAATGCATCCTGCGAGTCATCAGAGTGAAATGTCAGAGCACATGTTAAACTATCTTTTCCAGTTTGACTAACAAAGAATCAAGATATCAGTCTGATATAACTGAAAACTGAGAAGACCAAGCAGTCAGCTAGATACTTCCATACAACAATGTCATATCAGTTCTTTCAATATTCACTCAAACTCAAAGACACTCGTGTTTTTGAGGAAACGTGTTTTCAGGAAAAAAGCCAAAGTTTACATTTCCAAAAAAGCATTACAATTTATTTACAAATTATCTACTGAGGTTTAAAAGCAAAATCCTAGTTTTAGTTACACTAATTGCTGCCAACAAAAAGCAAAAATCCAACAAACAGTAGTTAATCAGTTACAAGGGCAAAAGCGGTCTTAATTTCATATCAAGCTGTGGAGGAAGCACTTGGCCCGGACTCCAGATGGCGTGGGGAAGCAGAAGAGATGAAGCTTTGCTATTGCATCCATACAGATGAGTGGAAAGCTGTGAGTCGCTATACTGTTGGTGGGGGGTGTTCCTGACACCCTGGCATGTCTCATAATCGGCTTTCCTCAGTGACAGCACGGAGCCCATAGGAGAGTCCTGTCTGTCTCTCTTCCTGTCACACACACACACACACACACACACACACACACACACACACACACACACACACACACACACACACACACACACACACACACACACACACACACACACACACACACACACACACACACACACACACACACACACACACACACACACAATTGCACAGATACAGATATACGTGCACACGCACACCTGGCTGGAAGCGCAGGAGGTCTTAAAGTGCCAGCTGCAGAGCAGGATACACACTGAGCAGCAAAGGAACACACACAAACACGTATACCTACACACACACGTGTGCATGCAGAATCCCAGTGAATAAAGCAGCACCTAATACACACACTAAACTGCAACATTTATGGGAGGCAGGACATTTGACATGTAGACACACTCAGCAAGCGAGCTGTAACATGTGAAGCTTTGAATTAAAACAAACATGCATCCTCTCACACTGAGTCGTATTAAACCACATGCACACAGATGCCGGCAAGCATCAGTCAAAGTTTGGAAGGATGCACCACATTCAAGTCACACACTGTTGAGACACACAGTAATCTGGGTATCACATCGATAGGTTGACTGCTGCAGCTGACAGTGGAGCGTGTCATCCATACAGCCATGGGAAGTGTGACTGGGCCGAGAAGCGCTAAAGCAGAGAGGAGAGAAGCACTCAGACGCATCCATAACCCCTGACCTTTCTCACCAGCCGGCACCAGAGGCTCACAAACCTGGAGTTGTAAGATTACTTCAATGTCACAATAATGCAGAGATGAAGGCATTGAGATGAAGTTCATGCAAAACGATAACAAGGTATTGATGAAACTTTTCCCTCTTGCTGAAAGTCACTTTAGCATGAGGATTTTATATTTTTGCCGTTACATTTTCCTTAAGTCCACCTACTGCATGAAAGACCTTTTCATTTCTTGTGGCTACCTGTGCCAGTCACCAGTCACAAAGCCCGACAGGCCCATGAATAACTGAGCACCGTAATCTGTCGAGACTCACCTGGGGACACAGCAGGAAGGAAACAAATGAGAAGACCAGCATGGATCGATACAGGCCAAAACCATGAGGGTGGCAGAGGTGAAAAACTTTGGCCTTTCAACCATTTAACTTCTAGTCCTGGAAACAACAGAAAGAATAATAACAAAGAAAAATACATTTTTGAAGTGTAAAAATGTGCAAAATCATGTGGACTGTTCACCTCACAAGTTGAGGTTGCATGGATCATAAGTAATCCAATCAGCCGTCAATCATTTATTCAGTCAGTTTAAACAATTCGGATCAGGCTTGGTCCTGTCAAATTTACGTTATATATGGAGCAGAGGAAGTGACGTAACCCTGTTTATGATCCAATAAGGGTCCATGTAAATGGTTAATGGATTTCATTATAGTGCTTTTCTACTGATTTAGCACCCCCAAAAGCACTTAATATCATAAGTCACATTCACACAAACCAACAGATGCAGCTAACATGGAGGGTGCTCAGTCCATCCATTTGGAGCAGTGAAGGGTTTGGCGTCTTCCTCAAGAACGCTTCAACATATGTACGGCAACGTATGATCGCAAACCAGTTCATCGCTGAGTAACACTATGTATCGAATTTAAAGCAATGCCTTCACATTCAGATTGTGCTCTCACAATGAAAAGTACAAGAGGTAACTGACCTTGATAAGGCAACATCATTTAATCTGTTCATTATGAAGTAAAAGGCAGCATGTACGACAAATGTAAAGATACATGTCAATTTCCTCAAAGTGTTTTTGAGATCTTGAATAAGAATAGGATAAACAGAAAAATCTCTCAGGAACACATTGCCTCTGGTGTAGAGCTCATGCTGCGATACAGGCAAAATATCATCACATGTTCATTATAAAAAAACACAAACAAGCAGTTCCTTTAAAATCAGTATTGCTATTATTATGGCAGCAATATGTTGTTGTTCTAGGAAATCCTGCCGGGCCTCAGGCTAATCTGGGTTATATTAAATATTGGTGCACATTGTATCAAGGATGGGAATTCTTTTCAAGTTGACAAGCAAAATTTGTTTCAGATTGATCAGTATTTAAGTCATTCCAGCTTAAAACATTAACCCTGTGTTAAAAGCCACCACCAATTTTCACACACTGTGCTCAAGTTAACGGTTTCTTTTACAATAGGCTCTTATAGTAAAGTGAGCTTCATCAGTGGTGATGGCCCATACAAACTGCTGGCTATAGTTTATATATAATATCAAAAACAAGCCTCAGCAGACTGTTTAAAGTGCCTGTTTTTTGTGTGTGTGTGGTTTTTTTTTAAACATTTTTTATTAAAGATTCTCTTTTGACAAATAAAATATAAAAAAGCTCAATTGTCATGGTGAGTGTATGTCCTGTCCATTTGTTGTGTGTGTGTGTTCATGTTAAGCTCATTTATCCTAGATTGGTTTGCTCTGTCAGGTCTGTATTCTTAATGAACCCTAGGGGGACCACATCGCAGACACTCGCTCGCAAACGTGTGCAAACGTCCTCTAGGTGCTTCTGCCAAAGACTCGGGGAGGAAACACACACACACACACACACACACACACACACACACACACACACACACACACACACACACACACACACACACACACACAGACACACACACACACGCACGCACGACATGATGTGCATGTGTTTGTGAATCTGCGTGTTGATTGGCCTACAGAGCAGGAGGTAGAAATGCACATTTCTTCTCTCCTGCATGCAGGAGGTAATTGCCTGCTTGGTGGTGACACTGGCATCCCTCAATCCTTGTGGTGATCAATCTAAAAGAAACAGGTAAACAAAGCTGTCTCTCTCCTTTAAATCAGTCTATCTGCCCTTGTTAAGAGGCACAACTCCTTTAAAAAGGGACAAACGAGGGGGCGGGGGTTGGGTGGGGTGGGGGGGGGGGGGGGGGGGGGGGGGCGTCGATATGTGAATATATTCTGGAAGAAGGCAGAGGCTTTCTGATATTTTTCTGTGCAGCAGCCATTCACTGCTTACCAATGCATGATACATCAAGCCCATCATGTCTGAATGGAAATTGCTTGTTACGGATATGATGAAGAGTTGCAGCATAGGCACATTAATTACGCCCCCATCAGAGGCAAACGCCGAAGATTGAATCAGTGAGGTGCTTTTTGGTGTGTGTGCCTGCCTGTGTGTGTGTGTGTGTGTGTGTGTGTGGGTCTGTGAGCTTGAATATAGATTTGTGTGTGCACAGGCATTCAGATCCAAGTGGGTGTGTGTCTCTTTGTGTGTGTGTGTGTGTGTGTGTGTGTGTGTGTGTGTGTGTGTGTGTGTGTGTGTGTGTGTGTGTGTGTGTGTGTGTGTGTGTGTGTGTGTGTGTGTGTGTGTGTGTGTGTGTGTGTGCTGCCGTGGATGGGGGAGACATACCAAGAGTGAAGCCATGACTTTGGTTAACAGTAAACACACCACTGAGAGCTCATTAGAGTGGCTCTCTCCTCCGCCCGCTGCACTGCTCCAGCGATGGCGCTTTAGCTCCAGCCGTATCTGGCATCCAGCAACAAGCTAATTAGTGGCTAGCACTCATTACGTTCAGGCTAGTGAGCGCAGCGCCTCTCCAAAACATCATCTGTAGCCTGTCAGAAGCACAGCGTGGCTGTTACAGTTCCAAACGGACTCAGACCGGAAGAGGCTAAAAGCAAAAGTGTGTCGCTAAATAGACGGCGCGAGCCTGCATTCATTCCGCGCTCGTCAAGACGTCTGTGAATTGTAATGATCCGTGGTGCAACAGTTATTAAAGTAGTCTGACATTAATGGAGAGGATTGAAGTTTTTGAGGTCAATGCCAATTTCATTACTTGAAAAAAAACACTTTGAATCAAGACAGTATTGTTGCACTGGGAATCTCTCAGAGGAACGTCACTCAGTTTGGAACGCAGGTGCTGCCACTGCGATAAAGACAGCGAAAAGTTCCGCCCATGAAACTTCAATGAGAGCATGTTTAGACCCCTGGGGGGAGATCGTCCTCGACTGCAAGCTGACAGCATTAGTAATTTGTTCAAACTTGTAGAAAAATAATGCTCGTGGTCATGTTCTTATGCGAGACTGCAAAGCTTAAAACAAAATGCTGTGCAGAGCAAAGGAAAGCCAAAGATTTGGCTAATATATTTCAGGAAGGTTTATAAGTTATTGTATTTTACATTCTTATATTATACAATTAATTATTTGTTATTAATTTATTATAATTGTATGAAGAATTATCACAGTTTTCACTGAGCTCGGCAAATCTAAGCTTGGCGCAGAAAATTTCACAGACTGTTTTTGGAAATTTGCCCGGAGTATGCCCATTATTAAGCAGCCAGAGTTTAGGCTTTGAGTGCTCGAGACACAATACCAGACACAGTGGAAATGCTCATCTTTCAGTTTTCTCAAAAGCCAAAAATTTGCCAAAATGAAAAGGAGCACACTGCCACTTCTCAGGAGGGGGTAAACTGCAAAATCGCATTAAAATCTTATGTCTGAAAATTATGCATTTAGAGACAGATTCACTCCCTTATTAGATGATCCATAATTCCATTGAGTGTATTTCTGCAAGAAGCTTCTAGTTTCCAGTTATCAAGTCTCTGCACTTTCCATTTGGGTCAATAAATAACTCAGCACCAGCACACAGTCGCATACTACTCCTTTTTTTTTAACAACTGTTCCTTCTGTAATATAAAATACAATCCACACAGGACTCATAAGAACAATACATTGTGATTGAGTGTTGTTGTCCTGCTCTAAATACCATAGACTCTCTCACATATATATATAGAAAAAATCTACTCCAGCTGTTTACCAATACACACAATTACGAATAAAAGTACGATAACTCATATTTAATGTTGTGTTGTGCAGTTTTATCAAATGAATATACTGTAAAATACCACTGGAACTTTTTCAAGTGGTGAGCAGAAGTTGAACTAAAGACATTTGTTTTATGTGAAACTACAAAGCAATCAGAGGAAGTTGGGTAGACAGACCACTCAGCTGCTTCCTGCTTATGAGAACCAAACATGTGCTGACAATATGGCCACAGCTGTACTATCACTTTATTATTTATTCATTGTGTAAATACAGACCCTGTAGCCGGCGGATACACCAAATTGTGTGCAAGTTGAATGGCAAGTTGCACAGAAAAAGTTTAGATTTTCATGGCAGAGCAGCTCAATCCTCAGCTATGGCCATCAGAATCGGTAGTTTGGCCTCAGCTCAACATGTAGTCATTTCTCCAAAGTAAGAGGAACCGGTTAAGAATACTGGATATATTCATACTGGAGGCAAAAGTGGCCTAAACTACGCCTTGGCTATTAATAGAATGTAAAAGTCAAATCATTACATCAAAAGGGAAATAAATGTTCACTAGTATAAAACCAATGCCGCCAGCAGACCATATTTGGGTCGACCCAGATGAGTTTTTGGTCCAAGTATGCGGTTGTGTCGATGTGAAAACAAAGAAACTTTGGGACTAAATAGCTGCAGTCCAACTCTGGTGCAGCTGGAATGCAGTGTTAAGTCAGGAAAAAGAGGACTCTCTCCTCTCCCAGTTGTTTTCACCGTCCATTTCTTCCCTCCCCTTTGTTCCAGTAGGTTGTCTCCGTCTGTGTGTGTTTCAGTAGGACTGTCTTGATTTCTGCTCCGGGGATGGGGAAGCAATCCATCTACACACTGCTGGTGTTGATCTTTCATCAACTCCAGCAGTGTGTTTAAACCTGTGTTCCTCACCCAAGCATTGCCAGATCATTTGTTATGTAGTATTCTGCACTTCTGGCTCTACAACGTTTTAGTTGATCTCCTGGGTCCTGGAATACCTTGAGCTCACGGTTCGTCCCCACAGTGGTTTCCTCTCCAGCTTGTTCTCTCACCTCAGTGTTGATTTAATGTGTGGAATATTTAGTTTAGCTTTTATAATTAAATTTATTAATTAAATGGGACTCGTTTTAGTAAGGTCTGTGCATTTTATGCAATTACATTGACATTTTACTACAAATATTTTCACTGAATACCATTATTGTAAATTTAAAGATGGCTGTAGTTGTTTGATGCAATTATTTCCTCTTCAAATCTCAGTTTTGCATTAGGAAATGTCATGTAAGTGTTTCGGTGGGTGGCAAGAAACCTTCTCTTTTAAAAAAAATAAATAAATAACACGCTGCTTAACTTAAAAGAAAATGACAAAGCAATTTTCTTTGGTTTTTTCCAAAATCACTCAGCCCAAGAGGACGCCAACCCAAAACACAGCCAGTGCGATCAAGAAGTAACTAATTTAAAAAAAGAACAGTAGGTCTTTAAGTGATGGCGTGGCCCTGGCAGTGTGTGTTTCAACAGGGTGGTTGTCTGGCTGGGTTTAAAGAACGGAATAGAGAGATTTCATCAAACTGATATCCACAGGGTGTCTGTGATTTGCTCTGAGACTTTGGACAAACCACCCTGGAGAGTTTTCTTCAATAACTATGTGCAGGTGTACTAGAAATGAGGGTTGGGGTTGGAAGGGAAACAGTGGTTTCCAAATACTCACTTTTTCAGGCTTTCTTGTCTAACAGCATTTATCCACAACTTTCTAACATTTGTACACAGCATTGTATATGTAAACAATTTGTGTCTGGAAATAATTACTGAACCAGGTGAGCGATCAAAGCCTTGATATGCATCATTGTATGCATGAGGCACTAGTGCTTGTAAAGCAACAGTATGTCCATATGTTAAATAAAAGGAACCATGCATCCTTAATCAAAAAGGCGATTCATCACACAGGTTACATCCACAGTAATGATGCACATAGATAAGGAGATAATAAGGTAAATGAGAGGGAGAGTTAAAATCATACTGTAGCCAGCATGCTTCATGCACTGTTTCACAACTGATAAATGATGCAGGTCCCTCTCTTTCCTTTGCAGCTGCTTTTCCCCGTTTCTTTCCCATTTGCTCAACTCCCCCCCCCCCCCCCCCCCCCCCCCCCCCCCCAGCTTCTGTCATGCCACAAGAAAATTGGAAAACATTTCACATAAACGTATCTGGATTTAATGCTATAAAAGCAGGATAAAAGGGGAATATTTATTTGATATAGAGTGCCTGTAAACACGCCAAAGCTGCACATAAACACACAGAACTTAAGACAGATGCAGACGCAAACATGTGAACACTCCTAGAACTCACCTGTTGGAGCTGGCAGATGGTTCTGCCCTGGAGAACGGGTAATAACGGAACAATAGCCAATTAAGGAATGACAGACGCTGTGGAGGGGGCGGTGAGACAGTTTACAAGTAGATTCAGTCAATTAGTCAAATGCTCCATTAGGAACATGACCAAAGACGCCATGTTGATTGCCTTTCATTATCCACATCAATTAAACGTTTTTGATTGCCATCGTGTGATTTTAGTCCTACTTAAATTAGGTGACTTAAACTGGGGCCAATCAAAATGTAGATGTTGACTGCAAGTGCATGAGAGTAGAGAAGAGAATGGTAAATTAATGGATTTTACCTGTGTCGAGTGGTTTACCTTTTCGAGAGTCTTTGTGGAGTCTCATTCATACATACAAATGGTGACTGCTACCCTGAAAGAAGCACACACTTCTGGGATCATCTAAAGTTTAGGATTGGGGATACGATGCCCTCTACCAACTGAGGCTCCACCACAAAATCAACTGCATGGTATCTACAGCAGTCTGCAGCCTTGTGATTTTTTGCTTCATCGGGCTGCAGCAGTGCACACTTACACAAGTGTAGACACATTCAAAGGAAAGAAAAATCTTCCAAAAGTGAGAAAACCTTGACGATAAGAAGGGGTCTCCTCTCTCATGTGCAAACACACATACACACTCATAACACAAACATGTCCATGCATTAAACATGCACAAGCATTCCCTGCCAAACCACATAAACACAACCCACACAAGGAGCATGTTGCGGAGTCTGCCGTCTATCTCCTCTTTAAACCACAAATACCAGTTCATACACACCGTCACACATTTGTTGTGTTGAGATCAAAGATATGCCGTTTTTAGATGTGCCCTTCCCTTCTTCATGACCTTAAGCTGTCAGTGTTATCTGCTCCAGACATACACACAAACACATTACAGAGTTGCTGTAAACTCACTTTGCCTCCAACACACACACACACACACACACACACACACACACACACACACACACACACACACACACACACACACACACACACACACACACACACACACACACACACACACACACACACACACACACACACACACACACACACACACACATATGCATACTAACAAATCTCATGGAGCCAATTACAGAGCTGAGCCCTTCATGTTGGCTGGCTATCAAATGTATTCCTCCCTACTCCCAGTGCTGCGGTGGTGCTAGCAAGATTGCTACCTCCCCAGCTCTGTGCTCACAGCCTATAAGACTAACAGAAAACTAACAATTTGCCTGTTGTTTGCTTTCCTGTCAATTGCAGTTGAAGGGGGATGTATTAGGGCAATTTTCGCCACTTTTATTGCCATGCAAGTCTATAGACCCAAACCTATCGTGCATCTCCCTTACAGGTATCCATACAAACATGGAGTGTTATTGCCTGCACAGCTCTGTGTACGTTCCTTCAGTGACACCTTTACATATACACATGTACACCTGCACAAATAAGAAGTGGAGCAACTTGCTGCTTCTTGTCACATAACCTAGTAACAGCAACCATAGCAACCTACCCGACCAGCCACTTTGCATACAAATGATTGTGACAGAAGTGTATATGCATGTGTGAGTATGCATGACAAGAGCCGGTGCCAGTTTGCTGGTGGGTGGCAATACAAATTTAGTTGTGTGTCAGTGTGTTCTTGCCTGCACACATGCGTATATGTGCATGTGACAAGGGGAGAAAAAAAAAAGAAATAGGCATGAGGAGAGAATGAGAAAAGACAGAGAGCACAGAGACCAATTAAATTTTTTCTTGGCCTTTGATATCATTGTGAATACATCAAGTGGAAGCCAGCACTTGATCTGTGCGTGGTACTTATGGATCTGGCTTGTATACATGAAAATGCAAAAGAAAATGGAATGCCTGCTTTCTGTCTCCTGTAATTACTTCATGAACACCTCCTCCACATCCTGACAGAGTGTCAAGGTGTTCGCACAATATCATTACAACTCCCTTTACAACTGTGATAAATTTTCACACATTTTCAATACATCTGTAAGTAGCTGCGTAATAATTATGATCACAAAACCAGGCAGAATCGTCCTTCCTGTGAACACAGACACCATAAGGATGAAAACAAAACATCCTCTCGACCATCTGGTCTATTGAAGCATAAAGTTGGAATTTGTCATAACAGCTTTTGATGTTGATGAAAAATGACGCCGTTTGGCAGATAATGGAGTTCGGAGCAGTTCCAAGTAATCTTATACCGTTTATATCAGAAAGTGACCCAGCATTGTTATGGGGCAAACTAACAATGAATAATAAGGACACATCTGTGATTGTCAGCTCGCATATCTCCAGGACGAGTCTATGTGTGAAAGCACGCACATGTGCATTTAAGTATTTGTATGCCGTGTGTGTGTGTGTGTGTGTGTGTGTGTGTGTGTGTGTGTGTGTGTGTGTGTGTGTGTGTGTGTGTGTGTGTGTGTGTGTGTGTGTGTGTGTGAGTGATTCGCATTTGCCCATGTACTGTATGTTTGCTTGTGTGTGTAAAGAGCAGGGAGGAGGCAGCATTTGTTAAGCAGTGGGGGGAGATTGTGTGGATCGTCTCTGCCTCCGCCGGCCTTGGCAGCATGCCCAACATCTGCAGGCCTGTGTTGTAGCTGTACTGTGATACCAGGGTGGCACAGCCCATGATGGATTATAGTCATTGCACAGGTACCCATGCAAAACTAATGTGTATATAAGCAGGTGTTAACAGCTACAGTGTTTACATGGTGCACGAGTGTGTGTGTGTGTGTGTGTGTGTGTGTGTGTGTGTGTGTGTGTGTGTGTGTGTGTGTGTGTGTGTGTGTGTGTGTGTGTGTGTGTGTGTGTGCATTTCTTGAGAAACTCAGACCTTGTGAACAAGCAGAAAGAGGTTGAAGTGTGCTTGTAGAACGAACGTAAGCAAATACAGAGACACAGTTTTCACAAGTGCAAATATTGAATTGAAACAGATACTTTTTGGTATGAATGAGTATGAGGATTAAATATAAACCATAATCTTTGAAATGTGATAAAAGTCTTTCACTATTGAAACTTAGATCAAGTAATTTGATGGGTACAAATTGAAATATTATGTTATGGACATAAACTTCTGCAGTCTCATCACAGGATTTGTGGTCACACCGCTCGATATTTTAATTTTAAATGACATTTCAGGGCTAAGAATTGAGGACACGAACAAAGTAATTTAGCTATCCACAAATGACCCCAATGAAATGTTTAATTGGAAGACATTTGTTGGGAAGAGACATTTTTCATCAGGGAACAAAACACTGGATTTTTACATATATAAATAAATGAAAAAACAGTGACAAAACAAAAAATCCCAAAATAATTATTTGTACAAAAATATAAACAGAAATATTCGAACTGGTGATCACTTCTTAATTACCTGATAGAATCATTGGTTGTGAAAATCTTCAAACACTGGCTCCAAATGGGAAATTTCTACATATTCTAACTATTTTCCCTTTTTAAATTCCATTAAATGCAACTCACCATTGTTCATAAGAATAAAGGATTGGAGCATCTCAGGGCATAGGTTATAAACATATTCAGTTTTCCACTCTACCTCCAACGACTCAAAAGGAGCCACGTAAACTGTTGCTGGAATAACAGGAGTTGTTTTTTTTTTTAACATAAACAGTGGAGTCTTTTTGTTTCGTTTTTGCAAGACAGCAAGAAACTTTCAGTTCCCAAAAATGCTCTGTTTGCCACAATTTGGAGCATTAAGAAGCAACGCTCCTCATCGCCTTGTCAGAATTTTCACTCACATCATATGTGCATCCTGACATGATTCATTTGAGTGCATCCGTGCATGTCTCCCCTCCTCATCCACAACAAGCCAACACGCCAGCAGACAGTCCCAAAACAGTTGAAATACATCCTCTTTGAATCTGGTTCTCAGAGCTTTTTCTGTCAGATTTCCTCCAGTTTTGAGTGCTTGGATTTCCCCTCGGCTCGCCTTTCTCTTGATATCACATGCATTGCGGTAGCCCAGGCAGCAATGCCTGTCTATGAAAAATGGATTTCTCCCAGTCTGCATTGCCATGGCGATGCACAGCTTACCCACCGGTTCAGCCCTTTTAAGGACTGGTATCAAAGTTGCTTCAGCGTTGGACGAGGTGAGGAGAGGTGTGTGGAGAGGGTGATTTCACCCTTCTCTATTAAAGAGCCTCATTTCCTATTTCATAATGATGTGATGTATAACGCTGATCCTCTGGCTCCAGTGGAGTGCACTTGTGGGATTGCATGTGTGGTAGCGAGAGAAGCAAAAAAACTACAAAACATCTCCCCGCGAGTGATTAGCCTGCAAACACCCATATTCTTCAGCAGCTTGCAATCATTTAGAAAGCAATGGATGCGCAACACCCACAAATGCACAATGAAAAAAATACAAGAAAAGGGAGAAGAAAAAAAAAACACAGCAATGATTCTGAACCTGCCCAAAAGAGGGAGCACTCTGCCACAAACAATTATGCCGCGTTTAACTGGAGGTCAAACATACAGTTTCCAAAACTGGGGCAGCATCATTCTAAATTATGCAGATGGCGGGCCAAGTTTCAAGTCAAACCCCTTCATCTGACGTCTTCCATCGCTCGAAAAAGATCGCAGGCATTCTAAATTTTGCCACATGCTTCAAAAATGTTGAGGTCTGATGTTTCAGTTGAACACAAAGACCTGCATCTCTTTGTGGATATCTGCCACTCCATCGAGACGAGGCTGCGACATTCCTTTTTTTTTTTCTTTTTTTCTTTCCTTCCCTGTGAGCAACACAGGAAGCATTGTAAATTGCTATGAAGTGTGTCGCTGGTGGGTTAAGAAGGATTTGGCAAGCCCTTATCTTACCTTTGAACACGGCTCTGATTAAGACAGGTTTTTCAGATGGCTTGGATAAACAACCGGAGGTATTGTAGAATCGAAGCCTCATAAACAAGTGTTTGAACAAAAAGTGGAAAAACATCACAAGGTCCCCAATTCTACGGAGAGATGAGCAATCATCTGAGCCAAAACATCTCAATGTTTTTGATAATGACGTATTTTTATTACACCAAGACGAGGAAACTGGGAGAGAAAAAAAATATAATTTTTGATCAATATTTCAAATGCTTCCATTCCCTTCTGGAATGATTATTCCGACGCGGGGACTATTTTAGGGTCATGGTCTAATGATGGCACGACAGTGTTGATCATAAACAATACTTTTTGTTGCTGAAAGAGCTTTACATTTCTTAAAACATCAGCTTGCAGCTGTGCCCCTTGTAAATTAGAATTTAGCTTGGGTTGCCCCTGAGACAGTATTTTCACTAATTGTTCTGTCACAGTATTTGTATCATCAGAGATTTTGAGTTAACAAGGGGATGATTGTTATTGTGGTCGTGGAAAAACATTTACTGCGTCTTCCAAGTGATCCGATCCTGACTTCCATGAATTCAGGATTGAGGTTTTTTTTTTTTTTTTTTTTTAATGGCCTATTACATCCTGAAATATAGACAATAGAGTACATCATACTGGCTCATAAATGTCTGCAAAAAATGTCCAATCTCGTTCTTTCGTTGGAAGCAGACGTAAGTGAAAATGAATGCTTCGATCTGGTCCAGCAGTCTGTCACCTGCTCACCCAGCCAGTCAGTCCTGCTGCGGCACCTCTGGCCGCCTCAACTGGAGTCCCCAAGACTGATACCAAGGTTAAGACATGGTCACCGGTGTGGGCACTCACTCCATCTGTTCCCCTTCAACAACCTATTTCCCCTCTTTCATCTTGCTCTGGTGGTCGTCTTTTTTATGCAAAGCTTATTCTTTCCACCCCAACCCTCTCTGCATCCCTCCACTACTCTCCAACCACATTGTTTCTCTCCTCATCACTCCTCCCTTCCCTTGCATCTTCCCACCTCCCCAGCCTTTTCTTTCCCTCTTGCATCTGTTTGGTGCATTCCCGGGGGCCACCAGGGGCCAGAAGGATCCATGAATAAGTCATTAACACTGGCCCCTCAGACTCTGTGATCATCGGCAACCTGTTCAAAAACATGGTTCCCTGCCACCTCTCCCGCTCCCTCTGCACCCCTCTTTCCGCATCCATAAGCAGTGAAAACATAAATAAATAAAGCATTAGGGACCATGTGTGCACATCTGCAAGCACATATTTGTATCTCGAGCTTTGAGACGATCACTGGCTGAGGGGGGCCGACATGGTGATGATATCTTATTAGGGAATAACAAACATGCATGGGGTCTTGACGATTCTTTTGGATGAAGACTCCCGATAGGAAAATACATGTCAAGCAAAGAAGCACTCTTAGTTTTGTAAATGCAAGTTATATATATATATATATATATATATATATATATATATATATATATATAAAATAATACAAATTCAGACAGCCAGGGTTTCAATGTCACATAGCCATCCCAATGCGATCGAATTACACTGTGTGGGGAAGACTTGCATCATTATTTATTCTTTTGTTTCTAATGTTTTAGAGAGCAATATACAGAATGTGTCACATCACACTTAAACTTTGAAGGACTAGCGAGAGTCAACTAAGCCTGAGCTACAATGAGTAGAAAGATGTGGTTACAATTTGAAAGATATAAGGATGAGAACTTAAATCCAGCCTGTCCTTTACACATGATTCATCCCGGCTGAAAATGGGCAAAGTCCAATCCATCATGGGGCTCACACAGAGATTCCCACACCTCACTCACGCAACATTCACACGTTAATCATTTCGATTCACCACTTAGAAATAAATAAAGTTATTATTAACTGAAAAAACATGTCAAGTTGTTGAGTTGTAGGAGAACGCCAGAGTGCCGAGAGAAATCCAACATAGGCCAAAGGACAACCAACAAACTCAAAAGTGAACCCAGATAGGGATGCGATGCCGCTCCACAACATACGGTAAAAAGGAAAGTTGTACATTCAAGTCATTTGAAAGTCATTTAGGGTTTTGTTTTCTGAGAGAAAAAAATCTAAATCGGCTATTGTACAGATGGAGTGGTTTTGGGTTCTAATTAACCCCCGGTAAAGATTATTATTATTATATTATACTTATTGGCAAAAAAAAAGAAAAAGAAAAAAAAAGACAATTGGCAAAACAACACAAAAAAACAAAAGAAAATTGTTTGTTAACTTGAGCTTGATTAGACAAAATGAAACAATTCATTAGTTCTTCATTATGTGTGTGATTACCTGAAACTCAAAAGTGATGTGTACACGTGATCGCCAATTTTCTCCAGAGACCCTGAAAGGCTTTGGAGACGACATGTTGCAGCTGCCTTACAATCACCTTTGGGAAAAGTGACGATGGTATTCAACTGGTTACAAATTGAAAAACCTTATTAAACAATCACAATACGGATATCGTATTCTGTAATTTCTCTACCTACACTGGAGTCTGTTTGAGCCAACACTGGTGAACTTTCATGCAGTCATATCAGGGAATCCAGAGCAGCAATCTTTCTAAAAAAAAAAAAAAAAACCCAACACATTATACATCTTACAGTGTCATGGTTTTCTTCTCATCTGATGAGCTCAGTTGCTGGACCAGGAAAGGAATGCTTTGTAAAGTTAACACAGGCATTATGTTTTAACTTTTGATCTAATGCAGTTTGCTCACCTGAAATAACCTCCAAGTGTCTTTCATCGGAAGTAACAGCTGTCTGACGAATTAAAAAAACAACAAAAAAAACAAGTCAATTGCCAGGTTGTGAGGTCAGCCAAAGCTCAAGAATTCTAAGTGTATTCGATCATTAAAAACTGAGTTCATTAGCCTCCTGAAAATGAACTGTAAATTATTGGTGATGCGTTTGAGGCGCAAATAGGCAAAGCAATGTAGTTAAGCACAAAATTGCATTAAAAAAAATCTAAACACTTTGCAATCCAAAACCTTTGTTCTCTTTAAGATTCATATGAAGTGGCAACAGTGATCAGCGAGCAATTTATCATCCAGTCTAATTACAGACCATTACCTCCGAGGATGATTCAGTCCCTGCAGAAACAAATCTGAGGAGTCCCAAAGCCGTGGAAAACAGACTATGCGTGTCCAAATTTGGTAATTTTTGGCAGAAAATGGTCAAATTAAGACAAAATGTTTATCTTCCTGGCCAGTTCTCTACACATACTATTACTTCTTCATCTTACTTCAGTACTTGACTGCATGTTTAGTCACAAAAAGTTATAATTCCACCATTTAAGATGGAAAACCCCATTGTGATTGTTGATATGTTTATAAGCAAATGAAGCAAGGTGAGCCAACTATTTAAATATTAATTGACGCAATACACCATTTAATACAACCACGTCATTTTATTGGTTGCTTAAGTATGTTTCACAGGTGAATATAACAAAACTTTAAATGAAGGTAAATGATAAATGAAGGCACCACAATAAGGTTGAGAACTCATACACAGTAATACACACTTTATATATGATATATAGGTTATATATATATAGGCGAGAGGTTTGTATATCCTCTTTAGATAAATATGGTTTAACCCCTTAAAGAAGATTGCCGCTCCCTTGTTTGGTAGGGTTCATATTTTGTGAGCGGGATAATGAACCGCGCAGTGTCGTGTGAATAATAATCCTACAAACTACTCCAGGCTCTCCAGCTGTTCATGGTGGGGTGTTGGTGCCAGATAAGCATGCTCATCACATGTTTCACAAGGTACATCTCTTACTCTTGTTTTCATTGAAGTCTTTGTGATTGTCCGTCCATGCAGGAAATTTACCATATCATCAAAGGCTCCATTGGTATTCGTGTCGCATCCCTCTCACGTTCTAAGTAACTTTATGATTACATCATAGTATGCATATGACATGCATTGATCATTTTAGTCAATCTCAGGTGGCTCAGTTTTTATGCTTCATAGCGAGAGCATCTTGTTTTTATTTGTCTGTGATTCATTAAGAGCATGCTCATTCCAAAATTCGTATTCAATCATAATGAGATCATGTCACAGTCCCAATGCACCGTTCTGCAAACAGCTGAGCAAGAAAAAAAAAAAACATTTTTAATGGCTCAGTCTCACTGAACACAACACACAATTAAACACAGCTTGTGAGTTCATCGTAGAAACCAACAGGACGGCCTCTTTCACACTATTCACACTGCCTCTTCCCAGCATCTTTAGTCGCTGATAATATAGAAATCTCTTTTGTCATTACAACCTCCGTCAGGACACTCCTCTCCACCAAATGGGTGATCTTTCAAAAGCACACAGAAAAAACCACGAGCAACCTGCATTGAGTGTGTAATCACACTTCAATCATTCACAAGCAAACAGCCGAGGAGAGGCCACCGGCAACCGTTTCATCAAGTGATACAGAATTTCCCAGCAAAAGAAATAAAACGTGCAACCTGAACTTTAACGGTGAAACAGTTTCCGAATTTCCGAATCCAAAAGGCTTCTTTGCACGCTCGAAAGGACCTGAGGAGTTTATCAGAGATAAACAGTAGAATGAGATTTAGAGAACATTTGTTTCCGCTAAAAGCCCTTGAAAATATTTTCCAATAAAAGACGTTATGAAATGTCCCTCAGTCACTTAATTGTCAATTCAGCAAATATTGACAGAGTTATTTTTTGTGCTTGATTTTTTTTTTTTCTACAATGTTAGCACCTTAATCAAGATACTTTAATGGAGTCAACCAACAATCAATAACCTCACAGACTAAGCAAGAAGATTTCCTGTGGGCTTATTCTATGTCCAGGCTCTTACCCTCCCAGGTCATAATGGATTCTCATTTTTTTTTGTATCTGAAAAGCGTGGGCATGCAAGATGACAAAGTTTTTTTGCAGTTTTGAGGAGGATTCGTATGTTTCCTTTAAGTCATCGTTGTTCACTTTCACTAAACTGAAAAAGAATGACAGAATTCCAGTTTTTCCAGTTCTGTGCAGACATGAACTATGTTACATGCATCTGAAAATTCACCCACAAATAGAAGAAGAAAACAAGAGATCTGTCGCTAAAAACATATTTCTATTACGCAGAGTGTGAACAGACCTATAGCATTAAGGCAGGTTGCTTGAAACGTGTCACTAAGTAAATGCCGACGTTGCTCTCAGGCTGTTGCAAGTATACAGGTGCTGAAAAAGATTGAAAAAGTATTGATTGCATGTGCTTTGCCAAAAAGCAGTGGTGAAAGTGATGGGTATGCGTCGGGTGAAAACGATGCCAATGTAAATCTGTGGTTTGTCAATAAGTAAGAATGGAAGTCTCCAGTCAGCTGCAGCCAAAATGTGCGAGTTAGATTAATAAACGGGTTATATTTTCATGTGGAGCGTCTGGCCCAGTGCAGCGTTAATGTGAGACAAGCCCGTTAGATTGGAGAGCTCGTTTAGGGTGCACTCGTTGGCAGATGAGTTTTAATGCACAGGGAGTGGATGTGCAGCTGTGTGGCGTACGGGACAGGGGAGGAGGATATCGCGAGGACGGCGGGAGGATAATGGGAGGGGAAGCAGGTGGAGCGGACAGGGCGGAGGAGGAGACATCTGCCAGGGGGGCTGGCTTGGCTCTACATTGGCCGGGAACAGAAGGAAGAAAGAAAGTCTCTCAGGCATTCCTCATTCCTCTCTATCCATTTATCAGTCTCTGCCTTTTCCTCTCTTCCCATTTTCACACTGCATCTGGACTCACTCGATCCCCTTTTCCTCCCTTTTCAACACCACTGCTTGATAACTGGCCATCCCCTTCCTGACCAGCCTCTATACATCCTCTGCTCTTTCATCAATCTCTCTCTCTCTCTCTCTCTCTCTCTCTCTCTCTCTCTCTCTCTCTCTCTCTCTCTCTCATTCCTTTCATAGCTCCATATCTTTAACACCTTCTTTCCACTTCTGTTCCTTTGTGTGCATTTCAGCCATCATCTCAGTGCTCCATCTTTCGCACAGGGAAAGAGGTTGGCGTTAGATCGGTGCCAGCGCGGTCTAGAATGTACCACCCAACCAAGAGAGTGGGTGTCAAACACAGACAGCGGCACAGCTTGCCAGGAAGATGGCACCACACTGAAGCCAACGGCTTCAGAGAAACATGAATTCATGTCCGCTGCCACCCACTCGCGTAGGACCCGACGCCTTTGGTTCACTTGTAACTGAAAGAGGGCCTCCATTTTATAGGGCGTCCTCATCTGTTTTGTCATTGTTTGTCAATGAAGAGTTTGTCAATTTCACCTGCAACTTGACTTTCCTGTAAGGTCCTGTCTGCAGCCAGTAGGGCTTTTTCTGTTGGACCTTAGAGTAATAAGTCAATGTAGCACAAGTTTGGTCTGTTGCTAGTACCCATTTTCAAAGGCTAATAAAAAAAAAAGAAGTAATTTTTGCATTACTCTTGGCCCCTCAGCTAGACTCCTAATATTGCGTACATAGCTGTATTATTGTAGTGTTGCATACATTGCACTCATTAGCCAAGCTGTCAGCACTGTGTGGGCCAGTCTAATGTCTGAGTGAAGATGAAGGTAGATTAGTTTGTAGTAAAGGGACTTTTGTTTTCACTGCTTCAGAAGTCTCAACGGTGACAGGTGCCCTGAAAGGAGCCTACACAGTACTGGGAGCAACTTGGAGGTCAGTGTATTGCCCAAGGACACTTTGGGAGAGATGGTCCGATCCAAACGTTGAACCCACTCTACCAGCTGTATCACATTAGCCCACAGAGAAAGATACTCTATCAACTGGATGTTAGTTGTAATAGTACACTTTAAAGAGAAACATTTATTGATTGAAGGTGATAAGAAAAAGCATAACAAAATGCTGGAATGCTGACAGCAACTGGCACCTGATGTCTATTTTGTTCCAGGAACACATCCCATGTGCAAAGGTTACAGTATAATGTTGAAGTTACTGACAGACCACATGTGTCGTGGAGGAGGACTGACTTAGTTCTGGACTAATGAATTGCTCTTCCTGTCAACAGGAGTTCAGTGAAATAGTAACTGTTTGACCAACTTTACCAACACTGGACGTAACATATCTCAGTGAACTGGACAAAGAAGCTATACAATCTTTTCCAGAGACAAGAGTAATAAAGAATAAACTTATAGAAACTTTAGCAATTGTAAATGTATTAATGATGAGGCAACATGGCAACACTTCTGCAGGCAACAGCTATGTGCTCTTCCAACAATCGTACTGATGTTACTTGTTAATCCTATTTTCAATGTGAACATAGCGACAACACTAGATGCTCCCCACGTACCGTCTCACTTGAACGTGTCATCGTCGATGTTTGGTCGCAAGAAAACAAACTGGATGAGCTGAGGCTGTGGATAATGCACAGAGTTCACTGAGGAACTGTTCTTCGCTGTGACTCACAGAATTATGTCTCAGCAGCCTCATGCGAAATGAGATATCAAGCTACAAAGCTGGACTGTGCGCCCAGCAGACGGGACAGTTGACTCTAGTAAGATGAAGTACAGAGGACTCGGTGTAAATGGTGTACCAGTCGTGTCATCAAGAGATTCTGCTCACCAGATATTGAATAAATGCAAGAGAATTAAAACACATCCACCCTAAAAGAGCAACACTGTTGACACGTCCAAAGCCAGATCATTCCCGACTGTAATGCGTGACTTTGTGAGTTCATATGATATTAATTCATTGAGGCAATGGTGATCACTTTATTACAGCAGAACCTCCCCACTGCTCTTCTTTTAGTTTATATTTTGCATCCAGTTGTTTTGAGGCTGAGTTTCCCCCGTGTGAGTGTGTGTTGTGTTGGAATGTGAATTCATCACTGTGACGGCACGAGTAGTTCTGCATTCCATAAATTCATGTTTCTGCAGTAACTGTCAGCGTGACCATTATCATTAACCTCATTATTACGGATCAACCCTCGTGGAGCTTAACAGACTTAGGAACAGGAAGAAGAACAAAAACATCCTTCAAAGCTCAGTGTCGAGGATTTAGTTTATCATGTCAAAAACATCGCTCTGCATACTCATCTCCTCTCCACTGCAGCTCAGCGCTGAACCCACGCGCCAATCGTGATCATTTAAGAATGGGAAGGTCATTTTCAAAGAGATCTGATTGGCCAGGAGGCGGAGCTGTTACATGCACTGTGATCTCACCGAGAATGTAACCTGCCCGGGAGCAGGTTAGACATTCAGAGCAAGTTACTGAATAAGACTTGAATAAGTTCACCTCATCTGTCCTCGTCTACATCAAAAGCTGTGTAGACACCGCGACTGTAGAAAAGTGAACATGTTTGTCTCATCAGAAGCAATGGATAATAAAAGAGGTGAAAATCCTACAAAAACGCACGCAACCAGGTATTTCGATCTGAGGATGCAGCCGGCCGCAGCACTGCTCCGTCTGAGCTGAAGAAAGGAATATGAAAGGTGAAGGACATTACAAGCAATAGGTAGAGGAACAATTCAACACTCGACACCAGCGGAGATGTGGAAGAGCATCAAAGCATTCATCACCAAGGACACAGACTTTTCGTGAGAAAGAACATGGTTCCCGTTGAAGAACCATGACATCAGACACGAAACAGCAAAGAATGAAGACAATAGAATGGTAATCTCGAGCTTTTAATAATCAAGACAGAGCGCTGGTGTTGGTACAATTACCGTCTGTCATTGTGTCTCAAAGATGAATCAAATGAGGAAATGAGCAATCGAAGCTGATCATAAAAAATAGAATTCATAGAAGCAATATGCAAATTGGTTTAGAGTGACAATCTGGAGTAACTCAGCGAATTATCTCATCTCTTGACCCACCCAGATTTGAGTTCAAAAGGCCAGCCCAACCTCGAGGCACACGTCTCAAATATGATAAATTTGGCGACTAAATCAAATTAAAGCCATGCCCATGTTTGACCTTCAAACTCACAAATACACAGTGTGAAAATGTGTGAACACCTTTGCTTTGGTTCACCTTCAGTGTCTTTATACACCCAAAGAATGTGATGAAGTCATTTTTTACAAAATGGAAAACATTAGCACTTTACTTGTTACTTCATTAAAAAAAAAAAATAGTTCGACTAATTGACTAGTTGCTCTGCTGCAAATGTAATTATTTATTCGAGACTTCAATTACTCTGCTGAGCCTGCCCCGGGCAAGTGTGCGGCAGCAGCGAGCTGTTGATACGCTGCACCTTGTTTAACATTCAGCTCAAATTACACGTGTGAGGGTCTAAAATATATATAATACAGACGCTCATGAAGAAAAATTGGTACATCTTTGCTTTGTCATTTATGATACCCAATTATAAATGGTTAATACGAGTCTTAGCGACTTTTTTAAAAGCCCACCCAACATGAATAAGTGTGAATAAAACAAAAGATGAATATTCAAGTGGGCTTCTTTAAACACCTTGTCTGCCATGCCAACCTGCTCATCACTGCTGCCTGCTACTTTTCAAAGTAGTCAAACACAAACTTTTCAGAGGCTCACTTTAAGCCTACAGGCGTATTCATATTTAAAATGCAGATTTCGGTGGGATAATACTTCAAGTCATCACCTCGTGCTTCACCGTGAAGACTTTTTTTTTTAGCCATGTTTTTATTTATATTCCATATTGATCCTTATGGTAACAACCAGTGAGTTTACGCACAACCAGGAACACCACAGAGTAGTGTTCATATATCTCAAAGCTTAAAAATACATCACTGCTCTTATTAGCGAGAAGAATTTCAAAAAGGTGCACCAACACCGAATAATAAAGGACGGGGGGAACTACAAAAAAGAATGTGGAAGATGGATGGAAGAGAGAATGGCAGCTGACAACAAAGGGGAAGTAGATTTGAGGGATAAGATCAGTAAGAGAAACTTGCATAAAGAAATATGGGGACATTAAGAGAGAAAAAAAAAAAGAAACAAGAAAGTGAAACAGCAAGGCCACTGAAAAGTGTTCACTCATGTAAAAGATTGGACATTTTATCCATTTATGTCCTCAGTTGATAAAATCTAAAGTGGTGGATCCCCAGTGGAACCCTAACCCTCTAAAAAGAGACTTTCTTTGACCTTTGATTTGTCCAAACATCAGCGACACACTGGTGGACACACACCGACCGTCACACACATACCAAAGCAGCAGCCTTCAAATGCTCAGGTCTCCTCTGGATTCTATAAACCGGCGGAGACTGAGCCCACTTTTATTATTTGTACCCCATCTGATCTGAAGCGATACACAGTGGTTCAGGTGATGCTCATTATGGGTTAAAGGGGTTGCTCAGAGACGGACAAGGGTGACCGAGCAGGATCGGGACTTGAACAAACAAAGCTAGTTTCAGTAACTTCAAGGCACCAGTTGCACTTAGTAAAATATCTTTTTATTTTATTAATATTTGTAAAAACACAAAGAGGGAAGTATCCTAACGTCCACTTGGAGGTGTCCCCAAACTCCGAGTGAGTCCTATTCAGTCCCAAAAGAAAATCAGTGACTCACACGTATGATGGGCACGGTCAAAAAGACGACAGCACTAAACTCAAAACACCCACAACTGGAAGCCCCCCCCCCCCCCGTCTGGAAGCACCCAGAAATCAGCAGCGCATCTGCAGGGTGGCGAGTGGCCCAGGCCGGTGTGACGACCCCGCTCTGACAGAGTGTCAATACAAAGCAATTTACAAGCGCATGAAAAATCGACCCTCGATAACAGGCAATTTCTCTGCTCCGCTGCCTCAAGAGGCATGACCCGCCTCACAAAAGTGAGCGAGGGGGGAGGGCAGACAAAGAGGAGGAAGAAGAGAAGGAGAAGGGTGATCATGGTCCAGTAGATGTGATTACAGCCTACTGCTGTGCTCCTAAAATGGGGAGGGGGGTGGAGTGAAAAAAGAATTGAACAGTAATAGGGCGGGGGGGGGGGGGGGGGGGGGGGGGTGTTAAGCAGTTGTAATAGTGATGTGAGGAACAGAGAAATCATTGCAATGAGCGTGAAGGTGGAACTCCACTTGTGAGGAGAAATTAGAGTAATTCAGGAAGTTTAAAAGCTCAGACTCGTGCAGGATCAATCGAAGACCCGGAGAAGAAGTTACCTGATGGAAATAGAAGCAGAGTTGGGAAAAGAAAGGTGGTTTGTGGAGGAACAGGGAAGGGCAGAGGTGTTCTCTTGTTGATGAAATGTGGATTGTGTGTGTGTGTGTGTGTGTGTGTGTGTGTGTGTGTGTGTGTGTGTGTGTGTGTGTGTGTGTGTGTGTGTGTGTGTGTGTGTGTGTGTGTGTGTGTGTGTGTGTGTGTGTGTGTGTGTGTGTGTGTGTGTGTGTGTGTGTGTGTGTGTGTGCGTGTGGGTGGACTGGAGGCCACAGGTGAGGACCGAGATAATGACCTCATTCCTCTTCTCTTTTGCCGAGACACTCTTCTACAACACTCTATTCATCAAACCCTCTATCCGTCTCTCCATCCCTCGCTTCCCTCCTCTTCAATTCTCCCTCCTCTTTTGTTGAAAAGCCAGAGGTCACACCTTCATCCAATCAGACAGGTGCACACACAAAAGTCACAAATGTGTGCACGTCTGATTGGATGCCTGTCAAGTTAAAAAAAAAGAAAAAAGAAAAAGAACACACACTGGCAAAAATGATGAACTTTCACACAAGGATCGTCTGGAGGCTTGATTCCATTGGACTTTTCTTCCTGCATTTGTTTTGGTTTATTTTCCCACTAATGAAAGCACACCAACACAGCTGCGGCAAGTTAATGCAGTTAAAGCAACTGTGCGTTTGGTGTGCTCTTGCCCCACATTAATACCACTATAATTAAGAAAAAAAAAAACACAAGATATCAGGTTCATTGATTGGCCAAGACCAACTTCTTTTTTGGGGGGGTGCAAGGGGACACACACACACAAACAATGGAGCAATTTAAAATCATCCTAAGCAAAAAAGGAAAAACAACACAAGTCTCACCACATCATGAATTCAAAGAATGAAAAATGTTTTGCCCACATGTACTATCCACTCACGCAGCTGAAGCCCTTGATCTCTCGGCGATATCATGTCTATTATTAGAGAATCAAAAGACGCCACTACCCTTCAGGTATACTTACATTTATCAGGATGAGCCCGTTGTCGTGCAACACCTCTTCTCGGTTCAGCTCACTTTTTGTGGTAATTTCCCAATTTTGTGAGCAATCAGAAAGATAATGGCAAATCAACTATGTAAAAGGATTCCTCCTTTGTCATTTCTAGTTTCAAGTGAGCAAGTATTCAAAGTTACAAGAAGAAGTGGAAAGCAAAAATAGCCCATTTTTGTTGTCAAATAAATTCAAGGGTCGAGCCATGCTGTTTGAAATGTGATTCATGACCCGACTGAACTGTGAGTTTTGGGATCTGTTAAAACTGGTATAAGCTAGAATGCTGACCCAAGGAAAAGAGAGCAATAAAAACAATATATGGGTGATGAAATCCACGTGCAGAACGGAAACAAATCTCTGAAAAGTCAAAAGACACAGAAAATTTGCTGATAATCTTACATGAAATGGTCAGACTTTTACCATGGGATTTGTTGTCCGTTTTCTGTTGTGAATAAAATACAAATCAGAAGGATTGCGAATCACATTTACATTCTAATCACCGCCCAGACCTTTCTAAATTTACAGTCATAGAGCTGATGGCAGGTTGTTTTGTAATAAAAAAAAAAACTCCGCAATTTCTATCATCAGCTTACCGAGTAATTTTACTTGAATTTATTTCATTCAGACACATCGTGGCATACACAGTGCCACATGTCTTTGAGAGAGAGAAGAAAAAATTTTTTTATTAAAAATTGAAACGATATATGAGCAGTGTGCCTTTCTCCAGCTCCGACTCCATATGCTTTTTTTTTTTTTTTTTTTTTTTTGAAAGTGCTCTTCACAACCTTTGCTTCAGGAACATTTCCTGTCTTTTCTCTGCTCCCCTGTGTGTTTGATCAAGGGAGTTCTGAAGGGCTTTCTCGGGGTTGAGGCTCGGTAATCAGCACCACCTCACAGCGGCGAGGTCTTGAATTTGAATGCTGCACCCAACTCCTTGAGTTCAATCTGCAAGTTGTGCAAATGTTTCTAAAGATTGGCTTTCCACATGCATTTCACTTTGTCCATTCTGTATCATTCACTGCTTTTACCTGCAAAACTTAGAACAATAATTACGGTAATTGGCCTAAAAATAAATGGCAATTCTCTTGTTTTTTGTTTTTTTTTTATTATAAAAATTAAATATTGGATGAACATTTTGTTAAAGGCAGCATTCTGTTATTCTCTTATCAGTGTCATTGGCTTTACCCAGCAGTGACTGAAGAAATGCTATCGATCACCAAAGCCTTCGCACTCCAAGTATCTTAACTAGAGCCTGCTGAGAGTGAAGGCTTATGTGCCCGCTGCTGGAGTGCTTAAGTCTCACCACAATATATTGTCAACTTGTGTGTCATCTACTACGACGTGTGCTCTTACACACACACACACACCGTTTGCTCAAGATAATCTGCAGACTTTGAAGAAACAACGGTGCCTTTCAGGAGATAATTATCAATCCATTACATTGCTGTGTTACGAATATACATGTCATTTGTGTTCATCAATAATAAAAAAACCACAACCTCACACAGTCTTGAACACCAGTTTGACTGTACAGGTAACAGTTTTGTAAAATGTCCCCTTGTTCTGTTGGTAAACAAATTTACCATATTTTCTGGACCATATGTTGCACCTGTTTAAAAAAATAAAATGCGTCGGGCTGCATGTTTGACACCTTTGACTAATACATTTAATGCTTGTAAGATAACCTCAGTTAGTTGTCAGACTCTCGTGTCTTAATATTTGTTTGTTTTTTGATGTTGTTGTTGTTGTTTTTTTTCTTACCATGTTCCTGGTCATAGTCCACTGGAGAGATAAACAGTTAATTGCTCTGGTCCAACCGCAGTCCTCCAAAGTTTTCTGAACAGGCCGATGACAACAATAGAAAGGCCTCAGTGACACCGGCTGGAAAGAAAAGGTAGTCTGTGTTAGACAAAGGGTGCGTCCTAATATTCCCTCCTATCTCCTTTCCGATCTCCTTTTCCTTTAACCCCGGGAAGTGTTTAAGTGGCGGCCATGAGCTGAGGGAAGGAGGCTCAATGCTTCCTTTATAACCTCCTTTAGCTGAGAAGAAATATTATTATTCTTATAGATAGATAGATAGATAGATAGATAGATAGATAGATAGATAGATAGATAGATAGATAGATAGATAGATAGATAGATAGATAGATAGATAGATAAATAGATAAATAGATAGATAGATAGATAGATATGAAATGTTTTTATTGCCATTGACTCAAACAGTCAACTGGATCGTGCGACTTTGTATGCTGATGAGCAAAAACAAACAAACAAACAAAAAAATTATTAAAATTTGAAGTAAAATGTAAGTGGTTGTGTTGAGAAAGTCATTTTTTGTCCAATTATTGTCTCAAAAACCACTTCAGCGAGTCCAGTTACTTTAGGACCAGAATTGTAGCATGAACTGGAGGATCTTCATCGTCAGGAATGGATTCTCACTGAATAACCTGAAGCTCACGGAACCACAGATACACGATGACTGGCGTTTCACTATCCTCTGTGCACTGCTGCTTCAAAATGAAAACTGTGGATTTCTCCTTGTACTCCAGTGTCGCCACACAATCCAAAGACAAACTTTGTGAGGTAATTGGGGACTGTAAATTGGCGGTATGTGTGAATATGTGTGTAGAATGTATTTCTGTTTCAGACCGATGAATGTGGAGCCCCTGGACCCCTGAGAACTTGGATGATGCAGGTACAGAAGATGAATGGATGAATAGATGGATTGATTTCATTTAATAATGTAATACTGCCAATAGTCCTCTTATATTTATATCTTTATAATGAAGACAAAGAAGCAGTTGTTTCGGCCCTCCACGACCCTAAATGTTGGATAAAGCAGCAGTAAAGTTGGATGAATGGGTGAATTCCAGATGCGGTCTGAAAGAGTGCCCCACACCGACATACCAAGAATTAGCCTGCCCCCATGTGTGCAAAAGGGATTTCTGAATTCTTGTCTTTTTCTACTTATTCTGCATTGCCCACCTGTGGCACCCACATAAAAGCTCTCCGTCCTGAACATCACATAAAGCATTACATTTTTTTTTAAATGGGGACAAACTGGTGTGAAAAGTAAACTGAGTCCGTTTCATAAAACTTCAGTCATGATCAGGTGCATTTTTTTTTAAATTGCGTCTTGTTCAATTTGTCAATTCAACATTTTGTGATAAAGGAAAAAAGCTTCAAATATGACAGAAACTGGAGCTGCGATCCTTCCCGACTTTAGACATGGGCGTAACCACGACGCCATGAATTATGTGCGAGCATTGCACAATCCCTTGTCATTACACAGCCTATTTTGCTGAATGATTTAAGATATTCGTGAGCCCTGCGTATCCAATGTCAGCCCGTGTGACAGCGTGTTCTCTTTCTCTTCTCCCCGCGTCGCCTTCCAAAGCTCTTTCCTTACACATTTCTCATTCAATAGTAATTCTCTCTTTCTCTCTCACTCGCCTCCTCCTCCCTACATACTCATCTTTGCGCTTGTCACTTTCTCTTCATGTCAATTACCATCTCCCTCCACTTTCTCCTCCCTTCCTCTGGCACTGCTTGCCCTCTTACACCTTCTCTATTAGTATCCTGCCACACACACACACACACACACACACACACCTACACACTATGTTCCTCTTTCTTTCTCCCATTACTCTGGCTCCCTCTATTTACTTATAGTCGTTTCATCATCCCGAAGATACTGTATGTTTTGGCCGTCCAGCCTTGGCCTTCCTCTCATCATCCTTCGCCCCACCCTACACATTTCTCTTTCTCCCCAACGTGCAGTGCCTCCTCTCTTTCTCCTATATTCATCCCACCAGTGAGTGAGTGACCTGAATCTGTCTGTTTGCATTACAGCCCCTCCCTTCAGCAGTTCAGGAACACCTTGAAAAACCAATAGTGTGGATGCCACCTTGCCCCACATGCCCTCATTTGTGAGCACGAGCGTAAGTGTGTGTAATTGAACCTGGAACGACACGGCAGCTGGCCTTTGGATGCCGGAGCTACGAGTGCATCCCACTTGGCTGTGCCTCATCTGTGCTTGCCTGCAGAAGGCAGTTTGTTCGGGGCGATGGGGGTGTGTGTGTGTTTCAATCAAAGTGTGTGTGCCTTCTGTACAGTGGGTCTATTGACTTGCCAAGCAGGAAGTCTTAAATGGATTTCACATGGAATGCAACAGCCTTTTTCCGAGAGAAAGAAAGTAAAGATTATCTCAGACTGCCAGCGTTTTCAAACATATGTGCATATATTGGGAATTGTGTGTGTGTGTGTGTGTGTGCGTGATATCTTCTGTGTGCACGGTGTCTGTAATTGCCTGTGCCGTGCCATCCATCACCGGGCTGTTTTTGCTCACATTCTTTTTACTCTCTTTAGTCGCAAACTTGCTGTCTGTTCTGCTGTGGGGGGAAAAATGCAAAAGAAACTTTTTTTCAAAATGACTCTGACAAGTGTTTTTCCCTCCCTCTCTATTTCATTTTCCTCCCCACACTGAATGAAAGCATACATAACAAACCTTCTAGAAAAAGGCTGTGTGGGTGCTGGATTTGGTGGAAGAAAATATCTGCCAAGCAGGAGAACAATCAAGGCAGATAACACTGAATTGTCAAAGAGTATGACACCGGCAGGCCCCAAACTGGGAGAATGAAAAAACATTGCACTGACACGAAACATAGCATTCACTGGAAACATTTTTTGTTGTTGTTGTTGTTTTTGTTTGTTTTTACTAACTAATAAAACTTTCACTTTCGCAGTTTATGCATAAAACATTGACCTACTCAACATTTCCATAAAGCAACTAAGCGATGCGCCTGCTTGGATCTGAGCTGGGGTTATCTGGTGAATCATCTGAGTCAAATGTAACACGGAAGTGAAACACCAGTGAAACATTTTCCGCTGCCATTATACAATCTTCAATCTTGTTGCAATTTTCATATTTGAATCTTTCAGGATCATGCGTTTTGATATTAATGTATGCGGCCTGTAAAAATATTGACTTGGGTATAAATTTAGACAGTCTTGTAAGTTCATCTCAGCATGACGTCTTCTACAAGAGACGTACGTCTTCCCCTACATGATCAAATATGATGTTGCCTCCCTGCCCCACGGCTACATGTTAATATAAACATGCAATCCCACAAACATACTGACAACGCTAGTTTACCAGGTGCCATGTTATTCATCCACCACATTGGAATAGAATAGAATAGAATAGAATAGAATAGAATAAGAATTAGAATTAGAATTAGAATTAGAATTAGAATTAGAATTAGAATTAGAATTAGAATACATGGTTGGGGTCCTTTAAGATCAATATGACTTTCTGTTGTAGTTGAACAATGTAGATGTCTTTGAAGGAAGGTTTAAGATGTGTTCTGCCTTTTTCACCTGATCGGAGAGGTCTGTGGGCCAGCTGAGATGTTCACACCAAACTATTTAAAGCTCTGCTGCTTCTCCTCCTCCTGGTGGTGCGTGAAGAGGGCTGCGTGCACTTCTGTCACATCATTATGATTTGGTATATGACACGTCACAGTGGCAGAAGTGTGAGTATTTATCATCAAACATGTTCAGAAAGAAAACTATGGTTATTGCAAATCTGTGCAAATCATTATTGACTGTTTCAATTGCAAGACCTTATCCGAAGTGCTGTGGACCTTCATAGGACCTTTGCAATTAGAGTGCTAAAAGCAGGGAATATATTTATGTATTTATATTTTCTTTTTGACCTCTAAAAAATATTCCCTGGTGGAAACACATCAGACATTTTGGATCATTTCGGTTCAGATTGAACCTCCTCTACGTTTTCAGAACCTTTAGTTCCCCTTTACTTTTGGTCAAAATGCAGTTATTGATCGCTTATATTATTTTGGAATGTCATGATGGAAAATGTTGATGGGGTTGATTTTATGAAAATTAAAATGTATCTACAAATGTAGCTGAGAAATCATCTTTAATGCATAAAACAAGTAACTAACAAATCTAACTTACTTGCCACTACGTGTTTCTTGCGATCATGTCAATAAAGCTGGAATAACTTGGGTACTGGTTAGAAAGAGTTCGTCGTTTTTAGCCAGAAACATGTATAAGCTTATATTAAATTACATAATAATAGGCTCTGACATTTTACATCGCCAACGTCATTTTCCGAGAGTTTGCTGTTTGTTCATGAACTTGATTACAATTCATCAACCAGTCAAGGAAACGTTGAAGTCTGAGCCGAAGCACTGAATCAAATAAATGCTAAATAGTGAACCTTCAAGCCGAAATATCATCAAAATATAATTGTAAATCGTATATGGAGAGAAGTTTGGCCACAAATTAACAAAAAATTTTCCAGCCAGTTCTGGTGTCACCAACAAACAAGCCAATCTTCTTCTTCTTCTTTTTTTTTTTTACCTAACACTGTAAACCAGCAGGAAATCCCCTCTCTTCGGCCAGTCTATGAATCTGTTAATGAAAACGAATGAATCTAATTTAGGTCAAAGCATAGATAAGTAACATAATCCACACTTTGCCCGGCTTAAAGTGAGAAAAAAAGGACTTTCATCGACGTCCACAGAAAATAAGATGTTCAATATACGAATCATGGCAACTTCTGCAAAACATAGAATTATATCTGTGGGTGTGACTTTGCAAGCAATCTTCATGCTTTGCAGTCGGGCGTTGTGCATGTGCTGTGGGTGTGCACGTGCACCACTCAAAATTCAACTCCACACTTTAGTCTTTAAAGGATATTAACTATGTTACCTTGACCTTTTAAAACACAGAGAACAGCTTGCAGGTCAGATGGCTGGGCTCATAAACTTAACATGCAGCAAAGCCACAAATAGAAGTATAATCAAAACACAAAGGAAACAGTTTGAAAGCAAATAAAAAAAATAAATGATGATGGAAAAGCTTGTGTGAATTTGTGTGGGCCACACAGGGGTGCAGTGGTGAGCAAACCCGCTTTGCAATGAGAATGTATCCAAGTCTGAATCCAGGATGGGCCAGGAAATCCTGCTGTGTGGAATTTGAATCTCAGAATTCCTCCCACAGTTTAAAAACATGTGTTGGAGATTAATTGGTGACTCTAGAATTCCCCGCATAGGTGGGAATGTCTGACCCTAAGTGGGATGAAGCAGTAGAAAAGATGAATGGATGTCTGCCTTTTCACAGAACAACAACAAAAATAAAACCTTTTTTTGGGGGGGGAACTCACTTCGTAAAAAGAATCAGATGATCTTAAAGCTGATTGAAATAAAGCACTTCAGTATTAATGTGTGTGGTCACACACACGAGTGATTCGGGCATTTTTACTGTGTGCATGTTTGGGTTCACTCACGCAGTGACCTGGACGCCATGATGGAGGTGGTGCCAAACGGACCATGTAGTGGACCCAGGAGCTTGACGCTCCCCCTTTAGGCGGAGGCACGGGAGGAGCCTCAACACACACACCAGCACTCAGTCGTCGACTCTCCTCCTGCTAAATCAGACACACTGCGATGATATCATTAATCTGAAGGCGTGCTCCTCTATTGTTAGCGACATGTGACATCACAGTATCTGCCAGCTTGGGATAAAAAGAGCCTTGAAACTGTGACGACGTCAACTGAGACGACAACGCGTCCCGTCTTCAATTTGAGATCCTCATAGTCTCACTTCAATTTCATTTCAGGTGTCACAGTAAATTACCTTGAGCTGTCAGGTGTCTTCAAAAGCCGACAGGTTTGACACGTAAGAAGAAAAAGGATTCATCACAGCAGACATTAGCACAGATTTCCTTTTTTTTAGTATCAGTATAGCTAAAGCTCACCACATATTTGTACTTGATGCAGTTCACATGGGTGATGAAGTCCTTATAATAATAGTTAACATGTTGTGATGGTCAGATTTCTAATCAATACTGCACTAATACACACTGCTTTACTGAAGCCCCTGTCTTACTGGACTTCATTTAATGTAAAGAAATATATTTTATGAAGAACAATCTTGCCAAAATGGCAGAAACAATTATATAAATTAGATAACGACAACAGGAGGTCACCTTCAGGAGTCTCTTTCCCTCAAGAAAAGTTTTGACTTGTGCAACACAGGAGGATATTCTTTAATAAGAATGATCGACAGTCAGTTTCTCTGTTTACAAAAGGTTTTGCAATGCGCACGTTGTCTCTCCCGTACTGACACATTTTAAATGCAGCCGTCCTTAATGTCATTAGTCACACCGACGCTCCTCCTGCTGCGAGATAGGTGTTCAGCTAAAGCGGCATGACAAAGACCTGTGGGGCACAGAAATAGAGACTCTTAATAAATTAGAGAGAGATGCAGGGCATGACATCAAAGAGGAAACTCTTCTCTAATTCCTCTGATGGACACGGTTCCCTGTGACACCATCTTGCAGGTCGCTACTCATTTTCGTTCTCTGGGCAGACCGCTCATTGATCTGGCTCAGCAGCTTCGCTTTGACAGGACTCCAGGTGGAGGCAACAATGGACGGAGCATCACATCGAGGAAGCAGTTGATAAAATGACTGCCTCGTCTTGGTAACATGTCCCCGGACTCTCAGACGCTTTCACCTCCTTCCACCTCTCTCTGTCCCTCTATTTTCTTTCTCCCTCTGACTTCGCCTCATACGCCCCGCAGGACTCAGTGGAGCGATGGAGGGAAACAGAACTCGGCCACTTCCACCTGGTTATTATCAGACACACACCTGCTGCCTCTTCCCGCATGCTTTCTCTCCTCTTCTGCTCCAAGTCCTGCCAGTTTTGGGTCCCCTAACCTCAGTCAGCACTCACTAATGGGAAAGTCTCATTCCTGATATGTGGCTGCTTTGGTACTGTATATTGGCAATCGGGAGAATTATTTTCTCAAACAGCGTGGGTCCTTTCTTACACACAAAGTGTATTAGCAAGTTTCATTTATTATGTTTCTATGTCTGTGTTGTATTTAGATACCAAATGTAACTTGATTGCCTAAAATGTGTGGCCTGGTGGCTATCTGACTGCAATTACACTATTGACTGAATGTAATGTCTTGACCGAATACGACCAAACTCCACTCTACCTAAAACAAACAAAGGCTGACCTCAAGATAACAGGAGCTGATGGCGAGTTCTTAACTCGCTGTTGTTGAAGTAAATCTTTGAAGTTAATTCCGTTCCTGCAGCAGGATCTTTGTGTGCATCTCCAAAGTGGGTCAGGGTACATTTATCCAGTACATGCAGCAGCAGCAGCAGCATTCCGAAGGGGATGCATGGCCAGCGAGGAGCTGAAAGCAGATGATAATATTGGGTTTATCTTTCCAGACAGGTCTGTTGCCACGCGGGAACTAAATGCTTCACGGCAACTGCCGCCAGTACTTTTCACTACAACTTTGGCAAATCAGTCCTCATGGAGCAAAGGGTGGTTACATCTCGATTCTCAAAGAATGGCTGCCACGCCAATGTTAGCTGGTCTCAAGCTAAAATCCAAAATCAGTACAACTACTTTGAAACATATGCCGGGTTTGGCGGACTTTATTGCAATTGTTCAATAACACCCTGTTCTGCAACACCCTGTTCCGCTGGGTGACGAAATGCTTTGTCTTTGCATGAGCTGCAAGGGGAAATGTGTTAAACTGCTTGTTATCGTCACTCTCAACTCCCTCCCAACAATCTTGGGATGACGCTCGGCTGGCCGGTTACCATGACGACCTGACACCAAAAGGCACCTCTTCATTCATGTGTGATTGCGGCAGTCGCTTCCACCTTGCCCGTGCTCACCTAACCTTCCTTCCCTTCCTCCCATCCACTCGTCGTCCTGCAATAGAATTGGCATTCACTCGGAGAAAGGAAGAGAAGGTCGAGGCTTGCTGGCTTTTTGAAAGCACTCGCAGCAGAAGAAGTGGACTGGGTTGACAAAGGCGAGAGGGAGGGAGTGACAAGCAACAGGGGCTATAAAAAATTCATGGCCAACTGAAAGGCAGTGGTAATCCTGCAGTATGTGAACTATGCCCTGAAAACTTTCCCCTCTTTGTGCTGCAGACTTTTCTTTTACTGATGTTCTTTACTCGTTGGCTTTTGAAGTTCATTGCACTTTTTTATTTATTTCTTTTTTTTTTTTACTGTCAACAAATAAACTGTAAAAACTCTGAAATGAAAGTGGATTCCACCGGATTTTGCAAAAAAGGCATCTGGTTTCGTGACATACTGCACGTCAGCATTCATACGTCCAGACTCTCACCCTCCTCTGTTGCACTTTCTTGTTAACCAAACGCAGTTTCAGTCAGGCCAACTGTGAACATTTATTCTCGCTAATTGGACTGATGATGAATGACACAGCACGATTTCTTTGGGTCCTTTGGCAGTGAATGGAGTCATATTTATGTGTGCTCGCCACACGCTGATGTATGTGCTGCCGGGGAATACATACTGTAATATTCCCGCGACAGTATATAAGTGCATATCTGAACATTTGGCAGCTGGGCTGGTTAGTAGAACAGCAGAAGCAGCAGAATTCGTCCTATCGCGCAGTAATTCAAGCAGCACTTTGCAGTGCGGAATAAGCAGCAGCCTGGACGAGGACTCGTCTTCGGGGCGAGGGCGTCTGGAGTGCTGCATCATGTGCAGATAAGCGCAGACTTTTTCATCAGTTGTCAAGAAGCTCATAAACTGGAATTCAAGAGGTGATAAACCTGGACTATGGTGGCAACGACTGTAACGCCAGGCAACTATAATCCATCATCATTTTAGACGACATAATCGGTGATTTAAAAAGAAACAACAACGCATATTTTAATTGAAATTCTACCTGGAATTGATAGATAATAAGTAATAATGACAAGCTTAACATGTATTTCACATTTAAAGGTAACTCCCTCACTTTACAACAGCTGGATATGAATGTTTACATTTTCTTTTTATTTCTTTTTTTTCTATATTGTAACACAACTGTGTGTGTTTTAGAATTATTATTATTATTAATGATGCAATATGATTGTTTAAATAGTTTCAAAGAGCTGTGTAGTGTCATTGTTTAAAAAAAATAATGCTTACTGAACCATTGTTTAAGACATTTAAAAGCCAGTTTTTTGTAAATTTCCTCAACATAATGAGGCAAAAAAATAGTATTTACACTTGTTTTTTTGCCATCATTTTGCTATGGATATTTTGATATTATCTCACACATCCCCATCGTTCTGAAGTATCGTCACCAAGTAATGAACCATAAGATATTGTTTAGATATTAAAACCTAAATGCTTATTTATAACAGTTTTATTTTTACATTAATTCCAAACATTTGTTTTTGTTTTCTTTGCTTTACCAACATCAGATCTGATTGGACCAAAACAAAAAGAAATGCTTCATTTGCATAACCCAAACTTCAAAAAATAATACAACAATGTGTTAAATGTAAATAAATACAAGGACTTGAGGAGAACACGTGAAGCTCGGAGTCGTTGAAAACAGGAGTTATCCCTAAAAACGACAAATGAGAAATGGTTAAAAAAAAAAGAAAGAAAAGAAAATAGTTAAATGAAATTACAATAAAGCTAATACACGCTTCCATTGCAGCTATGGCAGGCGCGAGATATAGCTTTGCATGGGATAACAGAGCAGCCTGCATTTTAACACTACTTATATGACATAAATCCAGACGCATACTCCACTCACATGACACAATCTTTTAAAAGCTCACGAAATAAAGAAGTTGTGCGCTATTACCATGTGAAACTAAACACAACCAAAACACACCTTGTATACTACTTACTATTGAAGAAGGCCTGGATATTTCCAGCATCGTCCTGATCTTCTCTTTCTCCTCCTCACATTTACAACTTCATTTTTTACTTTTAGGTATAGTTACTTTTTTTTTTTTATATATATATCTTTTGGCTGATGGAGTGTGTTGATTGATTATGATATAAGGAATTCAGGGACAGAATTAATTAGTCCAGCCTTTGTATAGTAGTATTAGTATAGTAGGAATAGTAGGAATAAAAATAAAATAAAAAGTCCCACCTTAGTTTATAACATGTTGATGTTACAGTGTGAATATAACATTTTTTGAAATTCTAGAGCTTCAAATAGTCAAATGGTGAATGGTTTAATTTAAAGATAAAAGAAGCTATACAAACGTCTCTTTCCATGATCCAAATCCTTTTGCAATGGGGTTGTAAAGATGAATGTCATTGGAAGAGAAAAGAGAAAGAAGAGTTGATCATGAAGAAAACGTGCATGTTGACTGTAACGTCTGTGACGGGAGAAGTCGAAGCAACTTGGCTGAGAGTGAACCAGATAGCAGTCACATCAGAGCAGCAACACGTTCTCAAACCACAGAGTTTTTTTTAAGAGAAATTTCAGAAGTTGTCACTCAAAGACCACAAATGGTTGTTAGAAACATCCTCCAAAAGGGATACCTTTTACTTTCATGCTGAATATATTTCAGAGCCAGATTTCTTTTTTTTTTGTTACATGTTCAAATAGGGTCAACCAGTTTTCCTGATTAAAAAAAAAAACAATAAAAAAAACCTGGTATCTTTACTGAAGTGTGAATGTGTGTACTTTTGCCACTGGTATCGATGCTGCACTATTTATTTAAACTTGTCAAACAGTGATAGCAATATAATCCACACGGGGGGACCGAGGGGAACGATTACATCCACAGACCCCAAGCTGTGATTTACGAGTGAGAGACTACAATAAGTTCACACATGTGGGTTTATTAAGGATATGACATCATCCCATGTGGTTTCCGTCGTTATGAAAGGGAAAGGTCAATAGGAAAAAAATCATTCGCTGGAAGCAGGAGGCGATGCAATAAGATAACCTGCACCAGCAGGTGAATCACAGCTACCCTTCGCACCAACATCCATTAATTAACCCTTTTCTCTTATCTCCCTGCCACACCCCGGTGAGCGAGTCCACGCCAGCAGTTCAGCCTCCGTCTACGGGCGGCTGTCACCTCTGGTAGGCACGCCACACCCACCCACATCCCCATGGTTAATTAATTGAACTAATTAAGTGTCCTTGTGTTAGTTCCATTGCCAGGCGATGTCCACACCTTATCTCAATCCCACAATGCACTTGATCACAAGCTGCTGTGTTTGAGATGCTCCAAAAGCAGTGATTAATTAATTCATGAGCGGCGGGTCGTTAAGACACGCCGCGTCCCTCCGACATCAAAGCGGCGGCGGCGGTGGCGAACGCGGGCGAGCTGCGGTGTTTGTGCAGAGGCAGAGTGAAAAGTAGCATGTTAGGAAACAAACTGTTGATCGCACATGAAAGGGCAGCAGAGGAGCTGAATGTGCGGGTGAAAGGGCAACGCTTATGCAAAACCTTTGAGGGATTTAAAGCGGCGTCTGGTGTCCTGTGATATGTCTAATCAGCAAAAACAAATAACCCAAGAATCCATTAGAAGCAAACCTAATAAACTGATTTGCTTGAACAAACCTTCAAACGAGAAACAAAACATACACATGCTCTTTTTTTTTTATTTTTTATATTACATCTGTTCCATTTTGTTATCTGTAAAGAACATGCAATTTAATTTTATCATTTATTAACGCCGAACGCATCGCAGCCAATTTACCAAGCAGAGAAATAATGGCGAGACATATTCTACTTATTGTCTCAGAAACTGCTCTTTCAAGAGCCATTCAAATAACTGAGAAAAAAGTAAGCGACTGAAAATGTATACATATCTATTTGACTTCTTTGTTGTGCCCCCTCAAAGCTTAATGTCACAATAGACCTAAAGAGATTCATTCTTCTCGCCGAGGAAAAGCAGAGCCTTTCAAGTTCCACTGAAGCTGCAAGACACAGAGGAGAGAAAAAAATAAATTTGCAGCCCAAGACACATATTTGAAGATCAAAAGGGGCTGTATTGTGTGTACGTTTGCATGTGTGTGTCTGAAGGTGAAAGAAAAAGCCGGATTGCGGCAATCCCCCCCCCCCCAAAAAAACCCCAAAATAAAACAAAAAAAACTAATTGACACCATTTTCATAACTGTGCAGCAAATCCTCAGCCGGCTGATGATGACTGATGATGTCTTGTGTGAGGAGTGTGTGAGCGACCACTTTACAATCCACATGAGCTGCGTCGTACCGGTTACCCATAATTTGTAGTTGCGTGTGGTGATGTTGCTTAAATAACGAGTTGCAGTTAAAAAAAAAAGAAAAAGTCTGCATTATTTTTAATTGTCTGTGTCATTGAGAATAGTTTGGTGTTTTCACCTCCAGGATGTCCACGTTCGAACGGAGATCCAGATTTTCAGGGTGTGAGGCTGAAACTGTTATCGGGAGATGGGCGGGTCACAGCTTCTCTGTGGTGGGATCGCTCCACAGAGTTGGGTCTGGGTGCGCTTTGCCTTTCGGTACCGTCCCAGCCCGCTCCACTCCGGCACGTACTGCGGCGGGACCACGGCTCAAGGAGCCACAGCAGATGAACCAGCCCCTGTACGAGACAGACAGAAATAGCTCAGTGTGGTGGTTTGAGTGGAGATGAACAAGGAACCACAGCCAGTACCACCATTGTATGTAGACTGGAGTGGAAGTCCTGCCTAGTATCAGCATCAGCACTGTGTAACATGTAGAGCCCGACACAGCCCCCTCTGGTGAGTGGCCCATCACGTCCTTCTAATCTGTCCCAAAGGAAACTGTTTCGTCAGGGGAGGCATTCATTAAATAAATATGCGCAGGAACATATTGTCACAAAGAGATTTACAACAGTATATAAAAGTATAGAGCCAAAGATAAATGTAACAAAGCAGTCTAGCCAAAATGCAATTCAATTAAAATCAATAAATTAACCATCAAACAGGCTCAAACATGTGGCTTAACCCAAGAGAAGTTGTAATAAGTGCTGAATACTGAAAAGATCTGCTGGGTCTTTGAGAAACACAGCAGACTTGTGTATTGAGTTGAGTTTGGGGGGGGGGGGGGGGGTCACAGAGGGTCAATGCATTTTCCACTCCCATCTTTACTTCATGAAGTAAGGTGAAGAACCACATCTCGACTGCAGGAAACTTTTCTTTTTGTGTAAGCAATCCTTTTGATGCCTGAGTCTTGAGTCTTCCTGTCCTGATGGCTGACAACATTTCAACATCCTGAATAATAAACCATGAGTTGTGATTTAAAAGATGCCAGATGCCAGAGCACCTTATTACCACCAGCACCACAGAGTCCATAATCTGGACGCTCTGACGACACGAGGCGTGACCCCAAGGTAACTAGCTTTGCAACCTCAACCAATCTTAATGGACAGAGGGGACATTCCAGGTCAGTAGTTCACTGATGTATCCTCTGGCAAGGCCATTTAATACCTTGAAGGTGATCAATAGAGTCTTGAAATCAACTCATTTCTTTCACTGTAGAGAAGCAAGCACGGAAGTTTTATGTCCATGTCAAAAGTAGTGGAGTAATAGCAGTCAGTCATGAATGCACACATGGAGGAGGAAATTAAACGTATACATATAGACAGAAAACATGAAGGCGACAGGGAATTTGTTTCTTGAATAAACAGCCGCTCAAATGTATTATTTGTGGAAACTGTGTATCACCTCTGACAGCACTTTTGTTAATCATAAATGCCTTTCTGAAGCCATAGCCTCCCCAGAAAACCGCTTTGGGGAGTTTTTCTTTTGTCTCCAGATGTGAAATTTCCCCTCTTGTGTACACATACATGCAGAAGTGTCTCTGCACTCGAAGAACACGGTACACTCTCCTCTGTGGAGAGAGGAGCTGCATGCGCTAATCGAACATACTCCTCTGGTTCCTGGGAGGCACGACCCCGTCACCTGAAGAGGGGGGGGGAAACAGACAAACTAAGGCCAACCACCTCCACCCCCAAACAGCAGGAGGACCTCCTCAGGGAACTACGTGTGTTTGAGTGTGTGTTTTTTCTCCGGCGCACCCGGGAAGGGGGGGGGGGGGGGGGGGGGTGAAAGCTCAAAGGTGAAAGAGGTGACAGCTGAAAGTCAAGTTCAGCCCATCGATTTTCAAGCAGTTGGACTCGGGAGGAAAACGGGACAAATGCATCAAATAATTGGAGTGATTCATTAAATGGCAGAACGCCGTCAGTAATGAGTAACCGGGCTGTGTTCGGGAGATAGGTCCAGGAGATACTACACAGGACCGCTTTAAAAGCTCTGCAACGCTCTGTATAGATTGTTATCCCATGTGTGTTAATCAGACATCAAGAAGCTTCAGGTCAGTGGAGCAGGGAATGGATTTTCTCTCGCTCTGACAGGGAGACGCAGTTCGTAATGGTTTCTACCTGTGGAGAAATTAACAAGCCAGTCAGACCAGAGCCACATCAGCCAGTGAACTTTCCCTCCATCTCATACTCCGCCGTTCTGAAAGCTTCCCCCTAAAACACTCCCAGAGACTCAGACAAGCAGCCATGAGAGCTTTTCAAGCTTTCGATTAAAGAGTGGAAAGGTTTTCGAATGCAACTAAAAAACACGAGACACCATAGAGTTGGAAGAATGCTGTTGGTCGAAGGAACTTTGAGATCATTAGTAAAATAAACTTATGAGGGGAACACTGAAAAATGTTTCAGTGTGACTGTTTACCCATGTCTGCTTCCACCCCGTTAAATTAAAAATAATATAGTAAAATCTGTCCTCTAGCAGGGTCATGGGGCCCCACCATGAGGTGTGGGGTCAGGATGTCACTGCATTTCTGAGTTGACACAAGCCTGCTGTATATGTGTGTAGGCCCCTCCCTCCTCCACCGCTGTCTCCGGCCTCGTGCTTCTCACTATGCTAATCAGTTCTTTCCCTTCAGTTGGACAGTGAACTTTGTCCTGATTGTCCTCAAGACTGTGGTTGTTGTAGTCTTTCCCTGGATGCCATGATGAGTTGTAGTCAGTTGTTGTGAGGGCATATATCTCCCCTTTCGGATGCAACCTCTGATGACATCACAATACCTTCACGGGATTAATAAAGTGAAATGTCAAAATACCATATCCCTTTATTTTGGCTGCACCTATAAGTGCTCAACTCCATTTTCTCCTTTTGACGGTTTAAAGTCAAATTTCCTTTGTAAATTGTACACATGTCATCCAGTGGGCCGGATTGTAACCTCAAACAGGCCAGTTTTGGCCCTCGAGCCATATGTTTGACACGCCTGCTTCAAAGGGCTTGTAAAGTGGTGGGTGTACTAATTATCAGTCTTACATAGAGTGAGAAGATCTCTGGTACGAGTCTGGGCGTGCAAAGGCTGTATGTGTTGCGTTTACATCTTCTTTAGTGAAGTCTTTAAGGTTTATTGTTGACTGTAAAATTAACCGTGTGTGTGTGTGTGTGTGTGTGTGTGTGTGTGTCTGTATTTGTGCTGTGATTGACTGTTGACCTGTCAGGCGTGAACGCTGCTTTCATCCTTCACTCAGTCTGGGATTGGCTTCAGAACACTGCGAGCAAACACAGTTAGATAAAGTATGTACGCATGCTAGATGAATGGATGGGCCTCTGAAGTTGCAGAATGTTGTGATACCTCTGTTCAGTAGTTTTGTTGCTTTGTGTTCATTGACCTCCTGCCAATATAGAAATATTCATTCCACGTGTGTGATGCTAAGTGACCTCGGTGCTCCAAGCTTCATATCACAGCTGAGGAGGGACTGAGGCTTCGTTGATGAAATAGATTGTCTTTCAATGTCCAGGTTGATGGGTTGACTATCTTGAAGTGTTCTTGAGCTATGTTGAGTCAATGTTGTGCAAACTCTTTACCTTAACTCAAACGGCAGCACTCTCCATCAGTAGTGTGACTGATCAGGCAAGGCACGTTGAGAATGTTGACTATATATGTAAGTAAAGCTCTCTATAAGTGAAGCTGAGACAATAGCAGCTTACCCTACCATCGACTGCGCTCTGGACTTGAGCTCGCCTCGGGGAGTATTGTATAGTGTGACTACGTGTCTGCAGTGGGCTGACAGTTGGCAGCACCTGTACTTAACACCCACTCCTCTCATTCAGACTCTCACAGCTTTCCCTGTGCACCGTAAGTTAAGAACAGTGACAGTAATCCATCTGGTAGCAACCCCCCAACCAGTCACGGCTGTCACCTTTGCCTCGCCAGAAGCAGCTGAACCGCTCACTGGATTTAGGGGCCCTATAGATACCGCTGCCACTCACGCTGCCCCGGTTCCACCATGCACTTGATGCAACACACATTGACAGATACCCAAAGACTTTGCGGTTAAAATAGAATTTCAATTTCACTGGGTTCGGCGTGTGATAAAACACAGAACCCTCTTCAATTGTAACTAAACGAGATTAAAAAGGAAAGGGAAGGGGTGGGGGGGGGGGGGGGGGGGGGGGGGGTGGGGGACAAATACAGATCATGGCTTTATTAACTATGGCAACAGAAATTTTGCATGCGAGGAGAGGTGGGGGTGGGATGAAGAGACGAGCATCTTGTGCTTTGCAAGGAATTTATCATAATGTTCGCGCTGCAAGATCATTTGCCTCTTGACAGGATCATTACGAGATTCAGTGCTCCCACGACCATTACGCAATTTCAGCGTTCTTCCTTGGATGGAATTTTAATTGAATTAGCCCGGCTGGTTACACATGGTGTGAACGATAACATTTTCTGTCTATCTGGGCTCATTGAAGGAGGGGTTGGGCGGGGGGGGGGGGGGGGGGGGGGGGGGGGGGGGGGGCGCAAGCGCTGACGGTTCAAGGCAGGCCAGGAGAAAAAAAGACAAGATGGCATATAGCGCTTTCTCCACGGTCCCCGTTTTTCTGTTGCTCCATCTCTTCTCGTTCTGCAACAATACACGTCATGCAGATCAGCAGTGGAGCCAGCTGATGTTTGGTACACATGAAATCGTTCTTCCATTCAAGTGCCCATGTAAGCTGAGGGCAGTGCAAGCTTTATGTATGGTTAGGAGGTAAACGTATTAGCATTTGCGTCCCCTGGAGAATGAGTTTCACTCAAGTACACCTCTGGAAGAAAGACTAATGATGCTGATCAGATTGTGAGAGGCAGAAAGACTGAAGATGGAAGTTATCATGCTGGGGTCTGACAGGAAAGTTTCTCTTGACATTTTGAATGGTTGATTTTTCGGCTAAGAAAGTAGTTAGACCAACAATAACTGATGTTAAATGCAAAAAGCACTCCCGAGGAAGCCATACAAGAATGTTACATAGATAAAAACTCACATTAAGACCGGAGATCACAGCTGCCTCCCGAGCTCCACCAAATACAGTATCTATTATTACAACTGGGCTTGCCATGCTGGCTCTCTGTGGGAGTGGCTACATGCTCATCTTAAATTGGAGCCTTGTCTAGACCAGTGGGCCTCCCAGCCTTCCTCTCTGTGGAGCCTGGTGACAGGTGATGGGAAGACATAAAAAGAATCATATTATATTCAACACAATCAGGGTATGGCAGAGAATCTTTAAACACATGGGAGGGATGTCCTGCATTTCATTACTGACCCCCCCCCCCCCCCCCTTATAAGAAACCAGGATTTGACTCCAGGTCTCGCCCCTAACATCTTTGACCCGTGGCAAAGCAGAGGAGCGAGAGTGGTCGGAGACGTGTATACAGAAAATTCACTTATGATATTCCAACAACTACAATCCAAATTTGACATCCACAACAAACACTTCTATGGCTTTCTCCAGATCCGTCACGATGTTGACTAGAAAATTTTCTCCGTCTGGTTTGATCTTGTACAATGAGATAGAGAAACTCCTTGTCCACCGTATGAATATCAAACATTTTATCTGGGCCTTCTATACATTGCTCTACTCTCTCAGCCCAGGTGACATCAGAGACATTGCACAGAAATGGGAGGGGGACCTTGAGACAGTATATATTGAGGATGACTGGCAGGAAGTCATTAAGGTAATTAGTTCAACCTTTACATGTAATAGACTCAGCGAGACACAACATAAACTACTATACAGCTTATGTATAATTCTTTATATACTGAATAAGATGGATCGCCAGAACTCTCCGTTATGGAATAAATGAAGAAAAGAAGGTGGAACATATTATCACTATTTCTAGCAATGCAAACTGATTAAAAAAAATGGATCTCAACTTGTAATAGTGTGAAAGTACAGTGGCTGTATTTAATTTTTTTTGTCATTTACCCAATTATTTTTTCTTTTATCTAAACTACTAATTTATATAAACAATTAATATTCCCTTCGTTTTTTTTTTTTCCTTTCCCTTTTTGCAATGTGATAAAATGGCATGATGTACAATTTTATATTCTTTTGTTTATTTGTGAATTCTAAAAAAAAACACCTGAGATTGTATGCTCAATGTCTGTCCAGACTGAAAATATACGACGTGAGGATGCTCGCAGAAATGTGTTGTTATTAAGAGATGTACATCAAACTTGTTTGAACTGCTTTTTTTTTTTTTTTTGATGAGAGGTCAAACAGGGATCACACCAGCATGTTACCACAGACTTGATTGTGGAACATAAGTCAGCAGGATCGATGGACTTCTCATTTAGTTGCAATACCCACTTGAGTGAACTCTGACCCATTAAGAGACGAACAGCGCTCGATATCAATAGAACAGTTGTTGAAACCATTCTCCATCAAAGGTATAAATGATTCCAAACAAACAAACAAAACAAAAAAAAGTTTTAAAGAAATATTACAGGTTTGCCAAAAAAAAAAACACACACATGAAGGTGCAGGTGACAAACTTGTGACACATAAGAAGAGGTCAAAGTATGGAAAACATCATACAAACAGAAAATGAATGAATCACTTTGACAAAAGAGTGTGAGGTGGAGGAAGTACAGTACATTACCAGCGGATAAAACGGACTCCAGCACCTTTCCATCGACATGAAATGATGACGAATAAAAGTCCAAGACAAGTTATTTAGCAAAAAATGTTTAATCTCTCCTTGATGCGTGTTTATTTACAAGTAGTAAATCTGCAAAATAGGAAATAACAGAATATTTACACAATGAATGTTATCCTGCAAACTTGTGACAGTCGCTTCAAGTCAGAAACTCTAAAAATGTATCAGAGCTATTTGTAATATGAAAGTTGTTGTTTTTTTTTTGCCAACCCCATCGGAAATTCATTTGCTTTGTGTTTCCATGGATCATCTGTAACTTCCATTTTTGAAAAAGAAAAAAAAAGAAAGAAAAAACCCCCAAAAAACGATTGAATTTCCTGTAACAGAACTGAGTTGGAGAAAAATGAAACACACTGATGCCAGGGACTTGGTTTGAATCAACGACGAAGAAGCTGAGAATTAAACATGACCACTTGCTGGATTCCACTCACACCGAAGTCAGAGTAGCACATTTCCACTTGTTGACTTGTGATGTGATGGAGTAACGGCACAAAGAAAACCCAGCAACTTGGTTGAAGCTGCTCGGTTACAGCAGCTGATGTCGGCTTGCTCTGGGATGACACCAAACACTCAGAGACAACGGACATTCTTTGTACCACCTAAGTAACAATAAATACAAGCCAATTGTCACTGGACGCACAGCGCAAACTGAAAGATGGGGAGGTCAGTCTAAAAGGCAAGTAGCCATGCGAACAATAAACATCAAGCCGGACTCCGTCGGCGAGTCATCCCATCGACCAAGACGCAACACAAAAGTCAGCACGAACCTGAGAACGGATTGAGAATGTTCAAGTGTTTAAAAAGCCCCGCCGTCCATCAGCTGGATGCACAGGATGTTTTCATCTCGGAGCTTTTTGCAGGGAGCGAATGGATTTGTCCCTCATGTGCATTGTACTGGCTTGTTAGCAGCGCCGCTTAGCTTCAGCATCACTATGAGCCCCACAGTCCGAGGAAACTGAACTGGAACTGTTTGGGTTCGATGACTCAAGCTTCTATTCTGTGGCGGTACTCAAGGTGAATTCCAGTCGGTCGAGCGACAAAGAGAGATTTCCCTCCCGTGATGTGTGAGTGGTCCCTTCAGATTGTTTGCTCTGGGCTCTACTTCAGTTGAAGGCTTACATGAATGAAGCTGTAGATGGCATGCGACACCTCAGACATGTAAACCAAAAAAAATTGGGGTTGAACAGCAACATCATGTATGTAGGATCAGCATAAAATGAGAGCCCTAACGTTTGATAGAAAAAAAAAACCTAACAAAAAAAAACAAAAAAAAAAACAAGGTACAAGAGTTAAAGCAGCAAGTCACATTTCCATCACGACGACACAGACACTCATCTGATTCAACAATTTCATTTCGATCCTTGAGATCAGGAAAATAAACCTCGAGTTCGGTCAAGTACTTCAACTTCAGGCCAACTGAAGAGGATTTTTGTCTTCCGTGTACCGTAAAAATGTACAATTTACATGTCGAAAAGAAAAAGACTAGAACAAAAACAAACCTGATTACAAAAAAAAAGAAAAGAAAAAAAATGGCAAATAGCTTTTGTTCGTCATGAAAAAGTTTACAATTTACAAATGGAACATCAACAAAAACATTGTACAGACCACAGTTTGGTTTTCGGCAAGCAAAAGCAAAAAAAAAAAAAAAAAAAAAAAAAAGATTTCTCCCCACAAAGTTAAAAAACAAACAAACTATGAGTTCAAAAAAAGAGAAAGAAAGAAAGAAATGGTCTCAAGAGAGCAGTAATATAAAAAGCTTAAGCCACACATGGCAATAGGCTCGTTTGGAAACAAGAGCTGCAGGCTGCGGGAGGACGACACAGCCTCCTGGAGCTAAATGAGCCGAGGCGTCTCACCTCGGCGTCTCCCGATACACCTCCCCCGTGGACACAAAGCGAACACTCATGTCTCAAATATTATAGGTTAGAGGTGGATTAAAAACACTCACTAGAATCACGTCCTTGTCCCTCTATTTGGGTTTATTGTCGAGAAAACGGGAAAGAAAAACAAAAACAAAGGTGTGTCTTTAGGCTCGATAACAGCTTTTCTGACGACTGAGAGGCTCCACTTGAACCCCAGGGGGGGTTGGTCTCTGAATCACAGCCGAGACGCCAGCGTGGGCAAACGACGGACTGGTTAGATATGGCGGCTACGTGGCAAACGACATTATTTCACTTCAGTGCAACGCAGCTACTTCATTGTTCAGTCGCTAAACCGTCGTCCCACTGAACGGTCGTCCGTTTACCCTCCAGGAGAGAGAGAGAGAGAGAGAGAGAGAGAGAGAGAGAGAGAGAGAGAGAGAGAGAGAGAGAAGGAATCGGCTGTGTGGAGCCCCGACACAGACGAAGCTGTGATAAAGCGACAATCTTGTGAGTAAATATTTGGCTTCCTGAAACCAGCAGATTGCACCGACTGAATAAGAAAACAACAGCAACTTCATGTTACCGGCGCGACACCGTGAACTCTCCTCACGTTCAGAAGAGCGGCGCGCCTGCCGGGCTTCTTCTTTACGATGGGCAGAACAATTCTTTTTCAGTCACTAGGCATATTTAAAAAAAAAAAAAAAAAAAAATCATACGGTAGCACATTCCATCTAACAAAATGTCTTTGCACTAAACAACATTCAAAGAAAACATGGCACAGTACAACTTTTTTGTTTCTTTTTTTTTTCCTCGATTTTTTTTTTTTTGTCTACGTTGTCTTTTTCTTTTTTTTTTTCTTTCTTAACCTTGAAATATCAAATCATGTTTAATATCTTTTTTTTTTTTTTTTTTTTAAATTGTATTTGTTGGTTTGAAATGAAAAAGAAAACAACCAAAATGTTTTCTCCCTAGTCTTTCTTTAAAAACGTAGCTGTATTTATATATAATATCTATATAGTCTTGCTTTGTAACGTTTCTGTAAATTGTGCAAATTCAGCAGTAATACAAGTGGCGAGAGATCAGAGAGTGGGCAGTTGATTACATTTATACAAAAAAACAAAACAAAACAAAACAAAACAAAAACCTAACATCCTTTAAAACTGTGACCAACGTTGGAGTCACTTGACCTACAGGTCCTCTCTCCCATTGGCTCATCACAGATTGGTCCATTCTGCTAATGAAGCCACGTATGGATTTCCTGTCCGGGCTGATGATCTTTCTTTCCTTCTTTCCTGGCGATCGCGAAAAAAACTCCCGAAATCAAAAATCAAACAACCACGAACACCAACATCCACGATAATCAAATGTTGTCAGTTGACACGTTTCTCCGTGTGTGTGTGTGTGTGTGAGAAAAACGTCCCCAGGTGTCTCTCAGGCGAACGCGTGTCCACACACTGTACGGGGCTGCAGACAAACACACACACATACACATGTAAGCGTACACAGGCCCGCCCATCTCTGCCGAACCCCCCCCACCCCGTCATGTTGCAGTATACTGCTTCGGTCCTTTTGCAGTTTGTCTGTGGTATTGTTGGGGGTTTGGACTTTTGTTTCTTGTAAAGAGAGAGAGAGAGAGAGAGAGAGAGAGAGAGAGAGAGAGAGAGTAGGAGACAGATGGAGAGGAGGAGCGAGGAGAAGAAGGAGTTGATGGTCCTCAGCTGGTCAGGGCCATTGTGTCGATGACCTGCTCCAGCTTGCTCCTCAGTCTCTGTCTCCTTGCCTGCTCGTCCCGCTCCAAAGCTGACAAGATCTGAGAACAGAAAGAAGGGGGGGGTCACTAAGTGTTTGACATGCTTTTTCCTTTCAAAACATGGACATATTTGTCCTTAATAGGCTGTAAGAGGTCAGTCATTTTCCACCTGGCTGCTTCAGGACGCCCACAAACATTGTAAAGTATCCTGGTGAGTACGGCATCTTGCATGAACAAATTTAAAGCCTCCTTTGGGTTGGGGCTTTTCACTTTTTTTTTTAGCTATTCGCTGGAAAGCGAGAACAACAAAGCAGCACACCTGGTGACAGCAAGTGCTCCCGGCCTGTTTTAATTGTGAATACGGAATGTGGATTTGCAATCTGTGGATGGCTTTATCGCTGCGTCGACGAGATAATTCTAAACTATGGAGGGCTGCTTGGTATGACATGAGCAACTGTTGTGTTTGAGGCTTTCTGACGGATTCAGTATTAACTCATTTTTCCAAGGACTAAAAGGTGAGATAAAATACCGTATTTATCCCACAATGAGGCAATTCTAAAAGCCCGGTCAGGATACTGATTCCTCTCTATGAGGAGTTTTCTTGACACTGGGGACTTTGGGTGTCGGTGGTTGCTGTGACTCTATACACGTGTTGACATCGGGGGTGTCGAGGACGTTCTTTCTTTTCTTTTTAATCATGATTTTTAAAACATGCAACAGTGTCGGCCTCGACTATTCAGTATGAGCCATGCTGCTTACTGCTTACGAGCGCCCCCACAGAAGGACACGAATACGCTCGGAGAGTATGTTTGTTTGTACTGTGAAGGCGAAAGCATTTAGAGTCTCACCTCATCCTTGTACTTGACGATGTAGGAGTAGATCTCATGGAGAGCCGACATGCTGTTGAACTGGTTTGCGTGCAGGCGCGACTGCTCTGCCAGGTAGGCACTCATGTCCTGGTCGCTGATAGCCGGCATCCGTGAGATATCGGAGTAGTACCTGGAACCAGCAGGCACGCGGTCAAGACGGGATTAGATTCTGAAATACTGTTCGATATTAACACTCCAACTCAACATCAACGTACCTCTCTACCCAGTTCTTGTAGTTGGGGATGTCTTTCGCGTACAGCAGCTTGTTCGAAGGCGAGTCCTTCCCCAGTTTATGCTCTGATGTCGAACACGAGTCCATGAAGGTTTGAGCCACCACTGACAGGCAGGCGTCGGTAATGCTGTTCTTGTGGATGTCGAAGACAAACTGAGGATTCTTGATCACATTCACCCAGAACCTCAGTGGCAGGCTGGGAGAAAAACATTGAGAGAGAAAACGTTCATGGAGGTACTTGACAAGCTATTAAAGAGCAGTGATCGCTGCGATGAAAAGAGTGCTCGCAGTAATAAAATACTTGGGTTGGCAGGGAAACGTGAGCGCTGTACATTTTCCTCCTCTTCCACCTTTGGCAGTCAAGTTTTCCCGTCGAGTCTCAAATGTCCTACATTCACACAGACCAAACACACACTTACCAGTTGCTCTTCCAGGTGTGCCGCACATCAGAGTCTGATATGGAGTGCTTGTCGGCCTGCTCGTCCAAGAAGTCGAACATGTACTTGATGGCGAGCGGCAGGGCGCTGCCTCGGTGCGCCGTGCTGAAGATGGTCTCAAACAAGTCGTCCACAAACTTCTGGAGCGTACCCTGAGCACGAGAAGCAACAGTGAGTCGGCAGCTTGCTGAAACCGCTCCCACTTTGGGGGGGGAGGTCATGAACTGTTTCGGTGCATTTCAGGAGGATTTATTCTACATAACTCAGCCCTCTTTCCCTCGACAAGTCAGTGCAATTAAAAAAAAAGTAAAGGAGTGTGTTTGACTGCAGATTAATGTGTGAGCAGCCGTGTCTACCGCGCGACTGAACAACTGCCTCTGCTGCACATCCTACGTCGGTGATGGTGTGGCTGTAGGCGACGGCTGTCACCAGCAGGTGTTTGAGTGTTTTCAGGACTCCAACTTCCCGAGAGTTTGTGACGACTACGCCGAGTGCTTCCTGCTCTTTACACTATTTGGGATGAGGCCCAATGAGAGTTCAGCCTCAGGCTGTTCAGCATGCTTTTCGTTTTTTTTTTTTTTGATACCACATAACACAACTGTGGAGATTCAGAGCCGTTCACAAAGTCCTCTGAAGTTGGAATGATTTGATATTTTCCACAAGCAATCGCTTCATTCATTTCGAACTAGCGTCTAAGCCTCCCTTTTTTATTTTTTTAGTAGAAAACCTTATTTAAACCAGCCAGGAGTTGAGTCTGCAGTTTTGTTCTCCTTCACACACTCGCAAATCAGCATCCTAAACACACAAAGCTGTGGGGGCTGTAATAAATAAGAACAAACTGCAGCGCTCCAAGTTCCCCCCCCCCATTGTCTTCCTCTTGCCTTGCATGTTAATCATTTCCCAATCGAGGCGGCATTGATGCAGCTAACCTCGCACTTTCCTACCTGAAGCTCAAACAATGAAAATCTAGAGCTAATGAGTGAAACGTCGGGGGAGAGGAAGTGCCGCGGCGTGGATGTGTTCAGTACACGCGAAATGAGAGCAAGGAGCCGACTCTGTTGCTGGGTCGTTCAGGCTAAATGATGAGTTTCTGTGAATATTCTATCGTTCTGCACGATCGCATTGATGTTTACTGTTCAGCGCGATATGAACAAGAAAACTAACTGCTCGACATGCGTTTTCAGGCATACGTGCACATTTAAGTTAGACGACGATTTCCTTGACAGAAATGCTTTTGAGTTTTCTAAATAATCTCGTTTCCTTTGCCGTCTTCATCGATGTATGTGCTCAAGCTTCTGTTTGTGACTATTCAGGCAAAAAAAATACAATAGCATAACAACTTCTGCATCCTAATTGATTCATTCTTTAACTGTTGCTTATGTTATTACTAAAACGGAACAGAAACATGGCCGAATGGCAGAATTGTTGCTTTGTGGGACAAATGTGAAATATGCGATAGGAAAATGCACACCGGGCCTGTTATTGTAAAACAGTCACAAACCAGCTTCAGCAGATCCAGAATATAAAACTACGTTCCCTTTGTCGCTGCGGCTGTAGCCGAGTCACACACTGCTCCGTCAGTGTTCAACGACTTACTCAAGGATAAAATACACAGCGATTGCCGTTTGGTTCTCCCGGACCGTCTCTCTCACTCACACACAGTTACCCACGGTGCACCTCTTAAGCGGAGCCTTGTGATCATCATCTGAAGGAACAAACCTCAGCAGTTTCCTCAGTGTGGTGCGGACGACATGAAGGAATCTGGTTGAGTAATGAACGCCGGCTACTGGCCGGGGGCCTAAAAGCCCCGAGGCCACTGACATAGGGGCGCAGTAACACCGACCAAACAACTCAATAGCCAAAGGTCAACGTCCTAATTAGGACCGTGCATATGTGTGTCTTTGTGGAAAAGGTTATGAAAAATGTTAATGAGCTCAGAGACCACCACCAAACAAAGGTCAGCGGGGTGGGGGTGGGGGGGCTGCCGGTGAGAGCGAGGTGGCAGAGGGTGGGGTGTTGGGCCAAGGTGGGGAATGTGTAAATGATGATCACCTTAGTGGCCAGCAGTCTGGTCAGGTAAATCTCGGAGACCATCTTGCTTCCTCTGTCGCCCTCCCTCTGGTCTGAGTGGTCGTGGTTCTTCACCAGATGCCACAGTTTGGTGCCGCTCTCCAGATCGGGGGTGATCATTGGCGTTCGGGAGCGCAAGCTGTCTGGACTGCTGGCTGTCCTCAACATGCTCTCTGCGCAGGCAAAGGAGGAAGTAAAGAAGGAAAAGTGAGCGAAAAGGGCCACAATTCCTCCAATTTACAGTGTGAGTTTACCTTGTAACACTTCTCATCAGCAAAGAGTTAAAAAATGAACTTGATATATGTTGGAGGAGGAATAATAATACATTTACTCTTATCATGAACATCTGACTACTTCAAGCCGCTCTGTAGTTAATGATGTTATAATTAGCTTGCTTTGCTTCAATAACGAAGCTGAGAATTACAGACACAAGAACAGAAAAACAAAAAAGGAACAACAACACATTGACACGCTGGTCTAAAGCAAAATCTCCCTGTGAAGTTCAAAGCGTTTCAGAAAGGTGGCAGCTTCCTCTACTTCCACATCACTCTCTCTTTCCTGAATAAATTTGTCTGTCACTCTCTCTTCCTCCTGCCCTCTCCCTTCTTTGTTGGACAGTGATCCTGTATTTGTGACACCGAGCATTACGCTTGCAGTTTGAATGCTTGTCACTGGCGTGACAAAGCAGGAAAGGATTGAGTGGTACGAGATGTCAGGAGACAATGTGGACTAGGACGGCGCGGAGTCAGTGTGACAGCAGCGTGAGAGAGTATTTATGGCTTATTCACGGTCGCAGGTAGCAGGAACGGAGATACTGCAGACCAGAAGAAAGATAAAACCCCACAATAGGGATAAAGAGAAGTTTACTTCACAACGAGCATTACGACATGGCCAATGTCGGACTCGGTGGAATGCTGGCCCTTTAAGGACACAACTAAACAATCTAGAGGCACTCCTGCGCGTGCACACACACACACACACACACACACACACACACACACACACACACACACACACACACACACACACACACACACACACACACACACACACACACACACACACACACACACACACACACACACACACACACACACACACACACACACACACACACACACACACACACACACACACACACACACACCTTCTCTCGTACCGTATCTGCTGAGGGACTTGGTGAACGTGGAGGAGTTGGAGATGTTGTAGGCCGAGTTTTGTTTAGGCACGAGGGCAATCACCGAGCCATCCGTCACCTGAAACGAGTTTTCAAGATCCGTTATCACCGTGCAACGCGTCCAGCGGGCGTCTCACCGATCGTCCAACCGTGCGACACATTGCAGTGTTCATACAGTTTATTTTACTTTGAAATCAAAGCGCTACACTTGAATGAATAAATATTTACCAGTGGCAAAAATATGCAACCGAGTCATTGAGGATCCCTCTTATCACAAAGCATGATGGGATTTTGTTTTGTAGCAGTGGAGTACCTGGTAGTGAGCCAGAGTGTTAAGTCTCTTCCAGTCGTTGTCGATCTTAGTGGTGACGTCCTCGTCTTGAAGGATGATGCGAGCCATTCGGCCCTGCCGCCATTCTGCAGGACACACACACACACGCACACACACACACACACACACACACACACACACACACACACACACACACACACACACACACACACACACACACACACACACACACACACACACACACACACACACACACACACACACACACACACACACACACACACACACACACACACACACACACACACACACACACACACACACACACACACACACACACACACACACACACACACACACACACACACACACACACACACACACAGAGACGCGTGTTAAACGGAGATGCATGGCTTTACTCTGGATGTCTGGATATATATCCCAATGCTGCTTTTCTGAGTTCCTCTTCTGACTAAATTAATCCCATTGTTGTGACTCGCAAATAACCAGATTGACTAACTGTATTGAATTTGGAAGGACTACAGAGTACATTTGTACTGACTTCTGGCACATCACTTGAGTTTTTTTTCCCCCCCATGCAGAAACACCTCTCGTGTCTGAAGGGCCCCCCTCCTGCTTCAGAGAGCCCTTGAAATGGTTCCCTTTCTCTACCCCCCATAGCAGAACACCTGTGCCTTGTGTTGTACTCAGCGTGTGTGTGTGTGTGTGTGTGTGTGGCAGCTTTCCCACTTCCTCACCCAGGTCCATATCGGAGGCCTTTGGTCTCTGGGAGTATGGAGTCCCCTTGTAGACAGCGTCCAGCAGCTTTTCCTTCACCTGTGTTACTGTGTCACAGTTCAGGCTCTTCACCGTCACCTCTGGGGCATTTTCGTTCTCTGGGTTTACGCAGTGAAGCGTCTATAGAGGTAGAGAGCAAAGGTTACGCTAAGACAAGGAAGCGAGCGCAGATGGACAGTCACCACTGATGTGTGGAAGCATGACCCTGCGGCGACACTTGGCCTGCAAGGACTCCCTTCTTATAGCATGTGAGAGTTACTATGTGGACCTTTACTCCGGTAAATATTTTATGATTATTATAATGATTTAATTAGAAGTCTTGTGTAAGTCTTAAAGGAAATGATGTGTGATTTAGCCGGCTGGATCAGCTGTACGCGAGTGCATCTGTTTCACCAAATGTGTGACCCAGCTGTCTGCGTCCTCTGGTACTGACCAACGTCTTGTAGTCAATTTGCTGTCTGATGAGCTTGTCCTCGCTGAGGGAGTAGCGGGCTTCTCCTGTGATTGCATCTATCGGTCCTTTCTCCATTTGCTGCTTCATGGCACAGTACAGCATGAAGAGAGGCTCGCCAGCACACTCCTGCAAACAAGCGAGGGAGAGATGTAAGGAGGCGGGTGGAAGAGATAGGAAGAGGTGAAAATTGATAAGAGGACGGATGAAGTGACGGACGGAAAGGGGACTGTTGAGATGTGAATGTAAAACCTCTCGCTGCAGAAAGTGCACAGCTTTGCTGAGCGACTCCACAATTATATTTCTAATTTCCTTTAAGTCAACAGAGGTGGAGCTGTAAAGGACGAGGCCACCGCCTGTGTTTCGCTAGGAGCACACTATAAAAACATACAATCGCATACATTCAGCCTCTCCCCTGTGACTCTTCTTTAGGGAAGGAAAAAAAACAACCAACCCCACAGCCTTTAAAATCTTTATTTGCGTGTGTGAGAGTGACTGACTAAGCAAGGAGGAGAGAAATCAGAGAACGTGTGAGTGAGTGGCAACTGATGGAGGAGTTAATAGAAGGTTAACAACGGTGGGGTGAAAAACGCTTGGGGAAGCACTTTGGTGTGTGAGACGTGTCAAACAGGTAACAAGCACCGGGATGCTGGGCCGCTGTCTCTCTTTCCTTCACACACACACGCCACTCGGAGTTTAGCCTTTTTTCAATCCTTCGTTCAGCTGGACTGCCAACTAAGCACTGCCTGCACTTCTTGTTTTCTCTTTAGAGGGTAATTCAGGTCTTTTTTTTTTATTCCCCTGTATCCTTCTGTGTTGGTTTGTTACTACTGAGCTCAAGGAAGGCAGTATCATCGTCATGCAATGAATTTAGACGGGGAGCAATCAGTCGGACAATCATTTGGGTTTTTACAAGACCCCCAAAACTAGGTAAAATGGCTCTTCTTTTTAAGCTTTTTCACACAGGTCTCTACGAGCAACTCTTGGTCTTCATCAAAGAGAACTATTCAAGCTTTCACATAAACTAGCTCACTCATTTCCCCCCCCCCCCGGTATTTGTGTCTGTTCTGTGATATCTTCATAATCTCTGGCCACCGTTCACAGCAGCCATCCCGAAAAGCATACACGAGTGTGGAGCTCGCAGTAACCTGGGGTGACGAAAGGAAATTGTCTCAATGGTAGTACAAAACTCAAGCTGTTGGAAATGAAAAATACTTTTTTAAAAGCAGCATTTATTTCCATTATACTGATCTATTTGGAAATAACCTCATGATGGAATAGGAATCAGTGCTTTTTCAGTCACCAATACACACTTTCCTCAAACTCCTTTCACGATACAGCTTGAAACTTGTGTGGACCGCACATCCCGGACCCTTCAACTGGGCATGTTCGTACATCAGCAGGAGCCAGTCATCTCGGTGAGCTGTCAAATGAACTCTGCGGAATAATCTAGCACTGCCTGCTTCCTGTGGTGAGGACAGAGCACACTGGCAACATGTTCTGTCTGTCGAGCAGCACAGACCGGCTCAGTACTTCTGCGTACCTCATGTTTATGGAAGTATCATCCAGCTACGCTCTTCCAACAATTTTGACGTAAGTCACAATCTGTATAATATGAGTCCGTTTATAATTTAGCCACCGTGTGACAAAGAAAACTTCTTACATTTGCATACAGCAATGCAAAATCACATAGTGTGAAAGAAAAGTGAAACCACGTGACCCTTCGCTTCACCCAAACAAGCGAGTGCAAAGGAGGACAAGTGAACCTTTGGAATAGGGTAATGGATAAAAGGATTTTTCTTCTTACTCCTGTTCCCTTTGCCAGGTAAAAGCTCCATCTCTTCCGTCCCTTTGAACAACTACTTGACCTTTCGCCATCTCTATTCACACCTGGCTGAACACTGAAATTGTTCCAGGCCTTTCTTTTACGTGACCCCTGAAAACTCTGGAGAAAGAGAGGCGCTGAATCGCTAAGGCTGGATAAAAGCAAGCCTGGTAACCTTGCTGCGAGCTCCAGCCCTTCCTTCGCTGCTCATTTTTGCCGGCCCCCCCCTTTTCTCTCCTCTCATTTTCTCTGACACTTGTTTTACAATTTTGGAAACCTTCTTCACATCCCCTCAATCTTTTGCAATTACTTCTACCCTCTTGTCTCTTTTCTACAGATTTGTCCCTCAACATTCCTCAATCTTTTTGTGTCCTTTCTCTATTGTTTTGGGCTTATTTATTTTTTTCCTGAAGTTCACAAACACAGCTGGTGGTAAAATCCCCCAAAGGCTTCTCTGGAAACCCGCTCGCCTTTTACTGAACCCAATGCTGGCTGTCCAGTCTCGCATTCGGAGCCAGGACACACACCCAAAATGGACATACTTGCATGGACGAGAAGCTAACCAGGACCCCTGGGGGCTTGGCTGCTTCGCTGTCCACCAGAATGACTGCGTTGGCAGGGGGTTTGGGCCCCGCTGCTAACTGATTCGCCACAGCAACGTTTGAACGTGAAGAACATGTGCGTGGAAAACAACAATTTAGCACAGTTTTAAGCCTGGCTGATTCCTCTGATATGAAATCAGAGGAAGCAATTCAAAGAGGGAAAGAGAATATAGACCGTCCAACAGAGAAACCAGGAGAGCGTTTGTGTAAGATGTCTGGCTTCCTACTCTGCAAAAGCCTCAATGAACCGAGAGGTTGTACAAACGGACAGACAGACAGACAGACACACTTCTCTGGCTCAAAGAGAATCCGACCGGGGACACAAAGAGAGGACAGGTTAGTGTGACAGGCTACGGTGATCACAACAACATGGCCGGCTGTGTCTGAAAAGCGCTTCAGACTCCGCGGATTTCCTCAATTCGAAGAGAGAGGAATTTACCACATGAAAAGCAGAGGTAAGGGATAGGTATCCTGCCGCCTCTGCCTTATCTAACGCTGCAGCTGTGAATGTGAAGGTGTGTGTGTGTGTGTGTGTGCGCGAGACATTTTCTCTCCATTGTCACAACACCAGTAGTGTTGCTGTTGCTTCAAAGTTGTGTGCACCCCTGTGTGTGTGTGTGTGTGTGTGTGTGTGTGTGTGTGTGTGTGTGTGTGTGTGTGTGTGTGTGTGTGTGTGTGTGTGTGTGTGTGTGTGTGTGTGTGTGTGTGTGTGTGTGCGTGCGTGTGTCGGTTTTACCTTGAGGAACTTGTAAAGCAGGAAGGTGAACCAGTTGGTGAGCATCTTCTCAGCCACGGACTCCGTCCTAGGAGACATGAAAGCAGATGGGAAAGAGAGAGAGAGAGAGAGAGAGAGAGAGAGAGAGAGAGAGAGAGAGAGAGAGAGAGAGAGGTAATGGGTACGGGTAAGGGTAAGACGGAAATACTGAAGAAGGAAGAAAAATGTGCCCGAAGCCAAATATAAACCTCCATCTCACTTCCTGAGAGGATTTTGGGGGTGACCTACCCGGTTTGATGAAAACACAAACACACCTCCATCGCGGGTGGGGGAACAGTGTCTAAGGCACACGTGTCATATGCTTATTCTTCATGCGTTCATATCATTAATTAATCTGGCAAAACAAGGCCTTCAGCTTCCTCAACTGTTTTTTAAGGACCTCCCTCCATTTCTCCCACCTCCAAGCAAACCCACTCATCTTCATTAAAAATACAGCAATTAGTATAATTCCCTAACTTCTCTCATTAATCACAAACCTGCCAAGTAGCGGAGGGAACCTCGGCACGTGCGCGTCTCCGGCGAACATGTGAGCGAACCGGTGAATGAAATGAAAACGGAGCAATTAAACGGCGGTGTAATTAACAGACTTATTGCGGCTAATTTGTTAAACACCTGAGAGAGACACCAGTGCTCCGAATCTGCTGAGGGGTAAAACAGGAGGGCAGAGGGGGTAAAAAAAAAAAATAAATAAAAAGATGGTCTCTTTGCCGCCACCTCAAGAGTTCTCTCCTCACTCTCAGCTTCCTTCAGCCTTCGTTCATATTCGAAAGAACGTGGAAAGCCACAGTTATCTGTTCTTTGTTATTTTGCTCCGAGACAGACAAACAGACACCTCAGTAACCCCACATCCCTCCTCATTATTAAGTCTTAAGAGTCATTAGCTTGACACAGAGTGAAAGAGATGAAGAAAAGCACATTCTGTTGAGAGATGTTGCCCAAAAAAAAAAAAAAAAACAGCTTTTCTTGCTGATCTTTGCACAGAAATTTAGATTATTATTATTTTTTTTAAAACGACTGAAGAATTGTAAAGCAATAAAGGGAAAAAAAGAAAACACAGGAAACTAGGCCAACGTAGTAGTAAAACCAGAATAGGCCTGTAAGCACAGAGGAGACATGAACTCCTACGCTTCCGCAAGCCTTCCAGTTTGACTGTTGTTTGATGTATGTGAAGCAGGGATTTTATTTATTTATTTTTTCATGGCTGTCAGCAAAATCTCGCAGATGAAAGATGAGGCAAGAGGGAATGCAGGTAGAGAGGACGAAGGAGGCGGATACACCTGGACAGAACATGCTTTCGGGCATGTCATGACTCGATAGCGAGCAATTTGTAGATTCCGATTCAGGGAAGCTCCATCCCTGGATCCCCTCATATCAGTCTTTTAAGGTGTGTCACAGGAAGCGAGTTCAATACAGCTGTTCCTGGCCACACGTACGCGTGAAATCTATCCTCATAATGTCTGAATAAAAACAATGCACCCGATGCAGGGGCATTTCAACACAGGGGGGCAGAAATCCGCACGGGAGAGGACGATTGAGTATTTTTCTTTCTGCGTGTCCAAAAATAAAGAAAGAAATTGTAGGTCTGTTGAATGAAAAGACCTAAACAGGGTGAAACGCGTGTTACGATTGTCGAACTTATTAACGGCAGCTCCCGAGGCTAGTGTAGTTAGCAGGGACAGCGTGTTGTGACCGCACGCCCCAAGAGGGGATTGGAAAAGGCTTCACACAGGCAAACTGGCTGAGAGTCATTTATTTGATTAGATTTTTAATTAAATATCTCTCGGAGGAAAAAGAGAAGAGGAAAAAAATTGTAACTTTTTTTTTTTTTTATCATTTAATGTCTAATTCTAATTTATTTGGAGACAGGCCATTTCTCTAATTGTGTCTTCCCTTAAATATGTGTATCCTTTTTCTGCCTGGCTGTCTGCAGCGGCTCGTCTCTGCTGCTCTTTTCTTCCTCAGCCTCTCTTCACCATGTTGCACTGCTCTATCTCGCACCTTCCCTTCTCATTTTTTCCTTCCTGCTCTTTCGTCCCTCCCATTCGTTCCTCATTTCGTCAATTTCCCTGCAGCTCCACTTTACCTCAAGACATTTTGCCCTCTCTTTCTGTCAATCATGTCCCTACCCCTCCCTGTGCACCATCCGCCTTTCTCACACAACCTTTTCCTGCGTCCTCCTCGTCTTTCCCCCCCTCTTCAACCAAACCCTTTTCACCCTGTTCATTCCTGACACCTGTAAATCTCTCTCTCTCTCTCTCTCTCTCTCTCTCTCTCTCTCTCTCTCTCTCTCTCTCTCTCTCTCTCTCTCTCTCTCTCTCTCTCTCTCTCTCTCTCTCTCTCTCTCTCTCTCTCTCTCTCTCTCTCTCTCTCTCTCTCTTCCCCCCCCCCCCCCCCCCCCTCCATCCGTTGTATTTTTATTCCCTGCTCTACCTTTCTCAGTGTGTGTGTGTCTCACTGCGGCTCCACTGGGAGTGTGTGTGTGCTCAGGGGTGTAATCCTCTCTGACAGGGACAGGGGTGGGAGATAGAGAGGAGGTAACGTCACCTATGCCTCTAAAAGCTACAGTCACTGCACCTCCCGCCTTCTCCACCTGAAACTTCAGCCGGAAACATAAATCACCCGACGCTCTCGCGATGCAACAATTTTCATCGGCGATGTTCTTGGATTTTTTTTCCCTGTCCCATAATGGCTCAAAGTCACACTAAAACAATGATGAAACAGATGAGGGCTGGAAAAAAATGAGCGCAAAATCTATTCCTGTTCCGTTGTTTCTGTTGTGGCGAAACCACCAGTGCACATTTGATCTGTTTTTTGTCCAAAGTTCAAGCCACTTTTAACCCCTCTGGACTTCCCTCTCTGGGTTCCTACCTCCTGAGCAGGAGCTTCGGGTGGTTCTTGCTCTCCAGGTTTTTGTCGATGAGGTCGGACAGAAGCTGCTTGAGGACGCCCGTGGCGTACTCCATCTCCCCCTGCAGCGCCGTCATGATGAGAGAGGCCACGTTACCCCGGTCGCGCATGGAGAACGACCGCTGGGCCTCCAAGGTGCGGATGAAGGTCAGCAGGAAGTGCTTCTTGGTCAGTAGCTGGCCGAACAGCGTGAGGGCCTTCTCCACGTTGGCGGGGACCTAAAGGAGAGGACATGAAGGAGATGAAGGGGAGGCAAGGAGGGAATGTTGGATGACGAAGGAAAGCGGGCATTTGTTGGAAATGGGAAAGAGAAAATGAGAGGGAGGCATGGATGGAAGAGGATGAAGGCAGTGTAAAGACGGCGGGAAATTGAGCAAAAGGAAGAGGACAAAGAGACAAAAGACGGATGAGGGGAGAGGATGAAAATAAATACAAGAAGTTAAAGAAAGGAGGGTGACGTGAAATATAAGTAAACAGAAAACGTGTGGGGTAGGGAGGTAGAATAAAGAGTTGAAGGCAGTGGGAGGATGTGGAGAAAAGAATTGTTTTGAGTTACAGCAGTGAAATGAATTAATGAGAAAATTGGAAATATCAGATGAAGAGTACACTAAAAAAGAGCTACACATTCACACACACACATATATATTATATATATATATGCACACAGGAGAAGTGTCATGTCAGTGCAACTCCTGCTTCAATAAAACAAGGTGCTCACAGTATGCACGCTTGCCTCCCAACCTACTGTTGCCCCAGTGCTCTCTCTCTCTCTCTCTCTCCCCCAAGCGACATCACTCACTCTGCCCTCTTTTCCTCACCCTCTCGCAAACCAACACAGTGGCCTCCCCTCCTGACGAAGAGGGACGGAGTTTGGAAGTGAGAATGTGAGCTTCATGCTGTAATAAGAAATTGATTTGCCTGCTGGCGCACTACTGTGGTCTGTGATTGCCTGGGCCATACAGATGAAAATCCAATGTCGCGCTATACTATCCCTTTGGAATACCGTTGATAGCGTCGGCAGATAGCGGGGCCCGTCCCCGTAGTCGGAGCCTTACATGCATGTCAAGACCGGCGCCACCGTGCCACTTTCCATGTGATGCATGTGCGAGGCTCCATAATGTATACGGAGAAATGATGGAAGCGCACGTGAACGCCGCACTGCAGCGTCCACACGGGCTCGGGCTCATGTGAGTAATAGAGTGTTCCCTCTTGAGAAACGAGCAGTAGTGGAGAGGAGAGTGTTTTATTGAACGTGTGAACATTGCTTTTTCGGGAGCCTCCAACAGACTCGGTCGTGGAGAGGCAATCTATCACCTGGGCCGAGTCTTTGAGGAGCTCGGATGTTCACTCCCCCAAAAAGAGAGTCAGACTTTACTGTACTACATCAAATATACCTGAGGTAGGACGTCATGATGTACAAATCTGAGTTACTATACCTGAGTAGAATTTTCAGGTCACTAGATTTCACATTTTGTCTTTAGAACTTTGGATTTTTACTTCTTACATTTGTTGAAAGTCCTTGTTATTTCAGTTTTCAATTAAATAAAAACTATAAGTGCAACAACTCTGGTTGAAAACCAAGAAAAGGTCCTTACTGAATGTGATACAAGTGAGGGGGAGAACACGTAGCAACACGGCTGAAAGTGAAGCACATAACACTCAACAACACATCCCTCATCCGTGTCCCTTCTTTAAAAGAAATACTGGAAGTTTCTGGCTCAAAGAGCAGAGAGGCCAGAAGAGATGCCCTCCAAAGAACTACTTTTCAGAGCCGATACTTTTAGAACTTTTCCGAGGCTGAAAAAGTCAAATCATCGGGTGCTTTTCATCTTCCTCTGAAGTATGCTATCCATACAAAGATACAGCAATCCTTGTGTTGTAACTGTGCTTCTCCAAGAACCTGCGGACTTCTGCCACCACGAGTTGGGCTTCAACCCTACTTCTGCTTCATCATTTTACACAAGCAGCTCTTCAGGATGAAAGATTTTTGGGTGAATTACTGCCTCTGATGTAACACAGATTCTTATCATCACATGCATCAAACCGGCCTCTAAAATATTCAATTAGCATTTTATTAATTGTTCCAAGAGGTCTCGCTCATCTGAGGGAGGCCTCTTTCAAAAATGTATTAAGGGTTCCACTTCTATGGGAGGAACCGTTTTCAGTCTCAGCGTTTAAACTCCTGATCTCCAAACTGATCAAATTCTCCCACAGATAAAAACTTTCAAAGGTAAAACTTTAAAAAGAAAAGTTGTAGAGATGGAGTTTGTAAACTATACATTCTCCATTCATTCACTCACTCATTCATTCATTCCGTGTTTGTGTTGGTGCATGCGTGCAGAGAGCTCTCTACTGACCCGTACCTCCATCTCCTTGAGCACAGGGTGGTCCTCAATCCCAGGGAAGAGGACCCTCATGGCGTAGGTGCGGTAGTCCAGGAAAGGTATCCCGGCTCCGTCCAGCTCCTGAGTGAGCTCGTGGATGTCCGTCTGCAACTCCGCAAAGGCTGGACGGAGGAAGAGGAAACAGTTACCAACGTGTCACTGGGAAGCACAGGACTTTCTAATGACAATACAAGACAGAGCAAGAACCAGATTGTAATTTCAAAGGAATACTTGTCATCTGAAGAATTGTTTACTACTGTTTATTGCATTATGACTCAGGCCAGTCATATTGGCATTCAAAACAAGACACATTGGATTTTATTTTATTCATTTCAAACATAATCAAACAAACCCATCCATGGTTCAAGTCTTGTTAGATTAGCACAGAAAAGTCACTACTCATCATTTGTTTGAAAAGATAAAGAAAAAAGTCATTATAATAATTTCGTGAAACAAAGAAGGAAAGATTGCGCTGACTTTTCCTCATCTGACTATACGACAAAGTGTCTCAAATACTTCCTATTTATAAGTATTCATGTAATCTTATTAACCCAAGCAGTAGAATGGCATTTATTGACGAGTCAGTAAAATGATCCCTCTTTTAAAGTGTGTAACGCAATGAAATGCCATAAATAACAAAGTCCGAGTTGGCTTTGCTCCTTACTATCGCTGATCTAGCTTCTGAACAGCACGTTTTAGAATAGAGAAAAGGCAACACAGGTGAGAAGATGGAGGCGTGTGGAGGAGTAGTGAAAGGCAGCGTTACGTGATCGCTCTGTGCCGAGAGAGAGGACGGAAGGAAGGAGGGAGGACAGAGGGAAATGCTGTGGTGCTCAGTGGCTGGAGGGGAGTTCAGGATGCAATTGCACACAGGAACACAAGCCGGTGAGTACACACATACTACATGCTGCCACCTGACATGCTTGTACTCCACGCACGCACGCGCACGCACGCATGCACGCACGCACACACACACACACGCACACACACACACGCACACACACACACACACACACAGAGAAACGCAAGTACCTACTCTACTCCTGTCCTGCCCCACAGCTGAACACATAACCCCGTGCCCGGATGATTTATGTGCATGCACGTGTCAATGTTTTTAACACATTTTCCATTCCCTGAGATTGTGTGTTCTGACCCCGTTCTGTATACCTCAATGGCTCCACAAGTCACATCTGGAGGGGAAAAATGGGATCAGACCCGTTCTCTCACTCATATCCCATGTAAGAGTGCAAACGGTCAATGGGTTTGCTAGAATGCCTCAAATCTGTTTTAGAAATATAAAAACCCCCTTGAGGAGAAAATATACAGTGAAATGGTTCCAATACAACAATCCTCTGTGTGTGTGTGTCTGTGTGTGTGTGTGTGTGTGTGTGTGTGTGTCTGCTCTATAGCGTCACCCAAAATACACCAACACATGGATACACAACCAAAATAAATAGCGAACTAAAGCCCAGACTAACAGATGGCTTGTGTCACCCTGTCGCTCTCGTGCTATCTCTCTTTTTCTTCCCCTCTTTCCTCTCAAAGTGACATCTTAGAGGTCACCTCTCTCCACTCGTCTGGTCGCCTCTTCTCAGCTACGTACCTTCATCTATCTTTTATTTGTCCCACACGCACTCTGGTACCCTCAATCTCTCTTTAACCCGTCTTGTTTTACCCCCCCCCCCGGCCTATACTTCAACCCTTATTTGCTTCCCCAGTTTTATTTCTCCCATCATCCATTTGAGTCCACGCTTCTGACAACTTCTCTGACAACATCTCTTTTCTTTCACATATTGCAAAGACGGTTCCTCTTCTTTGAGTCAGCATTCCCTCTCTCTTGACCGATTGCATTTTCCTTACTTTGTTGTTTTTCCTCTCTAATAATCTCCTCTCAAGAGTTGTTTTCCAAATTCATCTGCCTGGGTCTGTCCCCCTCCTCCCCGATCGACTCTCCTGTCGTCTTCCAGACAGCGGTGACAGCGGAGGACGGACAGGGTCAGGACACACGGACTCACCGCAGCCAATCACAGCTTGACCCGTGCCGCGAGTCTGCGTGTGGGCGATTGCAGGGAGCGGTGAAAGAGCACGCTGTGAAGACGTGAGTGTCAAAGGAGGACGCGGTGTGAGGTGCACACTTTTGGAAAAAAAAGAAGCCTCTCAAAATCAAACACCTGAAGTGACACAGGTCATAGAAACCAAACTGCCGAGCAGTTTGTGAGGCTTGTGTCGGCTCGGGGCTCAAAAGGTTCAAAGTTAGTCTGCAGTTATTCTATGTGCACATGTTTAAATAAATCAGGATGTCAATTACAAGTTTAGTGTTTAGTCAATTATCTCCAAGCTTCTACCATATGAGCACAACAGTTTCACGCACTTTGGGAGTTTTAATTGTGATGATTATGGCCTGTGGTTAAAAAAAAAATCTTATATGAGATACTGTATTTTTGACTTGCATAGCTTCTATGTTGTGATTATGTAGAATGATGCACATATGGCAGAAAAAAACCCACAATTGTTTTATAAGAAAACTTGAATGTTTTCACTGTATTCCAATTTTTTAAAGATGTACCAGTATTTAAGCCAGATCTGAATGAACAGTAAATCCAACAGACTTCAGCATTCCCGCCATGTGTAAACATCAAGATGTATACATATATTTTAGACACTGAATCTTATCATCAGTAGAGTGATAATTGTATTTTTTTCTGCCATCAACCATATTCATCCTTATCAAAGCTAAGGATGCAACATGACCCAGTTGGGGTCGTATCAGCACAATATTTTCAATCTGAATATTTAGTTCCCTCGGTTACAACAAAGAGCAGTAAGTACATATTAGTGCTTTGAAATACTATACACAGAGTTCAATCCAAACTACTTGTGAGATGGAAGCAACCTTGTAAATAAAACATTTTAAAAAGAGCAGATATGTTTTTCTTTGATTTTCTGGCACTGCAAAGATGTTGCAAGATTGTGTGTTTACAATAAGCCTGTGCTTAGTGTCATATTGAGAGATTATGAAGTAACCACGAGTTCAATAACTCATTTGAGGAGAAAGCTCAGTGTTTTGTTTGCTGTGCAGCTTAGTTTGGTGACATTTGGTGACCTGATATCTGCCAGTCAATTATAGACTCATCTTCTGCAAGAGGTTATGAAACAGTGAAGCAGGTGCCAAACTACAGGCACTCAATCCACATGTTTTCACATTGCCAGCTCATGATGAAAAGAACGGGAGCTGGAAAATCAGAAAAAAAAAAAAAAAAAGGCTCCTCCTTTCTTTTCAGAAAGGAGGGCTGTAACAGATGGAAGCTAAAGCATCATGTTTCAGACAGAGTTTAAAGTTCAACATTGTTTAAAGAAACACCTTAAAGGTTGAGCATATGAGGTCTTCTCTCTGTAAATCCAGATCTATTTGGCTGTGTGCGATTTCACTGATAAGCGCGATAGCGTTCACCAACAAACAAGTTGTTCTGACATGCAATTAAAGTTGCATTAAATGTGGACGAAGCACATTTACTAAAAAAATAATGGCACACTCCTGGTACGCTCTCTAAACGTAATTCAATATCTCTCTTTTTCTAAATACTTGAGCAACTTAGTAACAGCATGAAGCATGAAGCACGACACTTGGAGTTCCACTAGCAAGGCAACAAGTGCAGTGATTCCTAAAACAAATGTATTGTGATGATCATAGTTCTCAGCATTCTGCCTCTCTGCCTCCCCATCTGCTCTCATCTGTCTCCTGCCAGACAAACCAGTAACAGCATCAGTAGACTCTCCCTGGATCCATGCTGGCTCCCGCCATATGCATATATGCTAATGTAATGGTGTGTAAGTTTTAATCTGTCCCCTCAGTTCAGCTCTTGCCAAACCACTCCTTCCTTACAATCCCCCTCTGTCCCACCTTCACGGCCCGTCTCTATCTAACCTCCATCTCGCCCTGCCTCGCTCAGTGTGGATGGTAGAGAGGCCAGCCAGGCAGAGCTCTCATGGGTTGGTGAGCCAACATCTGGTGGCTGGCTCAGATCAAAGTGCTCCTCTGGAAGCACACCAACACACCCACCTACGCGCACACACACACACACACACACGCGCACAACACTGCCACCTAACAGCAGGGGGACGGTTGGCAGTGAGAGAGAGTTGGTGGTGGTGGTGGTGGGGGTGGGGGGGTGGGGGGACGGGGAGAGAAATGGATACCGAGGAGAAGTTGTGCAGCTTTTGAGGTAAGCTGCAGCAAGGGAGAGATTTGTAGAAAGTTATTTGGGGACATGGGAGATATTTGGGGAGAAAAATGATCAGAGGAATGTGAAGAGAAAGATGAAAAGAAACCAGGTGACTCCCCGCCGCTATAGGCTTAAGCCGGTGGAAACCCATGTGGACGGATGTAATCGGGACTCACCTTCTTTGCACTCGAGAGCCACCCTGGACTCCAGGTTGTCCATCTGCAGCTGCAACCGCTTGAGGGTGCGGTCGGCATCCCGCGACTTCCTCTTATAAGCAATCAACACCACAATGATGACCAGCAGGAGCAGGCCGCCACCTCCTCCGATGCCGATGATGGCAGGCAGGGTCAGCAGACTGTCCGAGTAGATCTGCAGCGTCCCTGGTGAGTACTCAAAGCCTCCAACGCGCACCTTGTGGACACACACACGGGAAAGTGTCACACTCTGTTTCACAGGTGAATAAAACTAAAGCAGACACACACAACATACAGTGTATTAAAAAAAAAAAGCACCTTCGTTTGCATCTCATTAAAAAAACCCAAAAAACAACAACCTACCAGGAGGAATATTATGGTTATGCACATGATGGTGGACTTGCCAGCGCCTCCCACGTTATAACATATTCCAGTGATGCAAGATTTTTAAAGCGAGTGCATTTCTAGTGGCAAATCAAACTGTGCCAAGTCGATGCAAGCGCACAATGAAACACCCTAAACCTTCATTTCTAGGACGGGGGGGGGGGTTTCAACATTTGTGCCCTTGGGCTATTTTGGGAACAAGTCCCATATTTACTAATCACATCAAACAGTTATTGTTCGCAAAACATGTGAATAAAACCATAAAAAAAATAAAATAAATTCCGCATTTCCTTTTATTCCCTTTTATATGAGCTTATGTCTATGAAATACCAAATGGAGAAGGGTAAAAATAGACACAGACCTCTCACACCTACTAGCCATTTTGGTTTTTTTATTGAATATCAATACTGTTCAAATCCCGAGGGGGATGCCAGCCAACCCAGCCAGAATAAAAGCCTCTAAGACACATACGTAGTCACAAGGACTGCCAGTGGCGTAGGAGATTGGATATGTGTGTCTTAATATGCTCGCAGCTATACGAATGGGGTCGAGGAAATCGAGAGTCATTGGAGGGATTTAGGTCCGATGGATGAGGAAGAAAGGATGAGATGAATGAATGAAAAGGCAGGAAGTGGATTGACATTAAAGAAGAGGGGATGAATAGATCAGAGGAAACGGCAGAGAGAACAGGAGCCGTGGAGGAAAGTAGGGCTGACGGGCTGAAAGAAATGTGAAAGCCAGATGCATCAGGAGTGGAATGACAAAAAAAGAAGATAAAATAACAGGTAGTTATCAGAAAAAAATGTAACTCAGAGAGAAAAGAGGCTCATTTTCAGGTTTTGTTGTACAGCTGTATCTGAAATCTGGATGTCACCATGCTCTGTTCGGTGTGCGACAAAGATGTCGAACGCAAGCACACACACACACACACACACACACACACACACACACACACACACACACACACACACACACACACACACACACACACACACACACACACACACACACACACACACACACACACACACACACACACACACACACACACACACACACACACACACACACACACACACACACACACACACACACACACACACGCACACACACACACACAAACGGAAAACATGAAGAAAACAGAAATGTGGAGAAACTGTTCCTCACCGTGACTTTGTGTTCTCCGGTCAGGTTGGGCCACTCACACAGCAGCTGGCTCTCAGACAGGGTGAGAACACAGGGCGTCTCCCCGATCAGCACCGTGTAGTTCAGTTTAGAGTTTCCCGGGGCTGCAGGAATTAGGTTACGCCCCTGAAAACCGAAAACACACACAAATGTCACACACATGGAACAATCAAATTGAGATCCACAGAGTCGGACTTAAAGTGAGTGTCATGTGGAAAAAAAAACACAAAAGAAAATCAAGTCTCTTATTGGCTGGAGGGAGGCCGTCAACAATTCCTCCACTGCTCCAAATCAGTGTGCAAGGTAATCTGAAATGCAGGTAACCATAGCAACAGTATTTCTGCTTGAAGCTGCGGGATAGTACCGCTCCCAGAAATGGACCAAATCCTGAATAAAAACTGTCTGCAGGTCAAAATCAGCACCAACATTTTGGAACAGAAAGTTACAACCAATCTTTTTAGTTTGAGTTTTTAAAAAAAATAAAAATGATGGCTTGGTGTATATTCAGTCTTCTATTTATTATGATTATTTTTTTTGAGATGCGCATGTATGCATAGATATTTTGATTTATTTTGTCTGCTTTTAGTGCCTTTGCCAATCAGTTATGAAGCTTTTATACCGACACGCTGAATTATACAAAAGGTGGTTTATAAATTAACTTGTTTTTCCCTTTATGAAACTTACTGGGCCCTGCAGCGCCATTACACTGATTTGGCTGCCACATGCAGTGAATGAGCCTGTTGCATGAAGATGTTTATCTGAGCAAATTGTTCTTCACTCATTTGTCACATTTACCTACTACCCCTCCTCGTCCTCGCTCCGTATGTTTCACGGAGTTGGAAGAGCCAATCGCTGGAAAAATGTCGACAGACATTTAATTCCTCTGCAATTATTCCATGGGAGGCTGTTTCGGTGCCGCTTATTTAATTTTATTTTCCCCCCCCACCGCCAGTGGAGCAATCAGAGCTTTTCATTAAGAAATTAGACTTAAAGTTACAGAATTAAGTTGTCTTCCTGGCTTGAAAAAAAAAAAAAAAAAAAAAACCTCCTCCCTGATTGGCGGGGAGAAAAAAGGCTTTAGTTCTCCCATGAAATTGCGCGATAATTTTCCCTTTCGCTCCTGAAAGGCTTTGAAGTTCAAGGGAAGAGGTGAAATGACAAAAGACAGTGTGTGGGTGGATTGGGTGGGGGTTGGAGTGAACGCGCTCTGGATTCAAACGTGCACCGCTTCTATGGCTCAGGGTAAACACGGCTATGAAGTCCTGCTTCAGAAGTTATCAGATAAAAATCGGAGCAGGTGGCATTGCAACGCACGGGCCCACTTTATAAACATTACTTTCCTTTTCACTTGATTTTAAAGGGGGCGTTTTAAAAAGAAGTTGGTTTTTTTTTCTCTCCTTAAAGGTCTCCGAACCCCAATGGAGACAGCAGGTGGAGAAATAACATCTTTCAAGGTTGCAACACATTTAAAAGGAAGCCGCGTTGAAAAGAAAAACCAGCGAAAGACGGAAGGGAACACGTCTATGTGGGAAAAGTCTGGAGCAAATCATTTCACAGTCTTATCATTTGTATTAGATGTCGACCGGGAGGTCGCCGAAACATTTTCTAAAATAACTACTCGTGAGATTGAGCTTTTAACACCGTTGACAATAATCCACATTGCTTCTTGGGTGTCAGCGGAGTGCTAACACAGACCTAACCTTCCTTTGTCCCGGAGTCCTGGTGTGTGGAGACATTTATGCCTTCAGGAAGTAACCTTCGATTAAAAAGCTTTAATGCTAAACTCGATCCATAAACACATTGAACTGCAACGAGGGAGGAGAGGACAGATGGCACAAATAGAACCCGAAAGGTGAAGCAGGAATGGAGAGCGGAGGATAAATTAAGGGAAGATTTGAAGGATTGAAGCAGGAAAACCTGTGAAAAGAAGCAGCACAGAGGAACTACAAAGAGGAAGAATGTGATGGATGTAAAGCAAAGTCGGGTGGAGGCGAGGCCAAAACAGATCAATGCTACGAGCACACGGGGCAATTTACCTTGAGTATGAGCGGTGAGCTGGGCTTCAGCTCGAGCATGCCCGTGGGGCTCAGGGGTTCAAACACAGGGTCTGGGTGGTAGCTGAAAGTCTCGTTTACCACCAGCACAGAGCGCACGTCATCCATGACAAAGCCGATCTCGTCAGGACTGCTGCCCACCTCCGAGAAACCCTTGTCAGATCCCGCCACAGAGGGCGCCAGACACACCATCACAGTGTTGTTGAGAACGGTGCAGTTCTGAGGAGGAGGGGGGGGGGGGGGGACAGAGAGGAAGAATGATGGGCAAATTAAGTAGGAGGGAGTGAATGGGGGAAACAAAAAAAAAAGCAGAGTAACCGAGAACAGCAGAGAAATGTGATTAACAGTTTTCAAAGGTGATTTAATTTTCCATTTAACGACCTCTCTATCTTATTTGGACAAAATTAAAAAAAAGGCACATTTTGCAAATCTTCACAACGTATCAAGTTAACTGGAGTATATTGAAAAAAATTAGGCCTGAAACAGAGTTATATGATGTGAGTGATTAAATGTCTCCGTAATGACACGATAAAGACGAGGCTGGCTTAATAACATCAGTGTTGTAATCAGTGTTGATATCATCTGGAAATCTCCCCGTGGGGTTCCACGCGTAAATCAGTAACCGTAGAACAAATTAGACTAATGACACACTGAGAGACCGGAGAGGTCAGCCGGTAGCTTTGCGCCACAACACGGCACGGCGGAAAGGGATCTTTGCACAGTTTCTCAGCATGTCGCCGGCCTGCACTGAGTACCATACATGACCACAGAATGCTCAGAAGAGATTCTGTGTTTATAGGTCAAGAGGAAGCATTCACCAAGCGCCGTACGGTCGGCTGCAGAGAGGTGGGACAAAGGAAAAAGAGGGGATATTTTTACTTTCAGCTAAGAGCAGGAGTGGGGAAAAAGGTGAGCTAAGCCCCGTGGTGCTAGGTGAAGAGAAGAGGGATTTGCCGGAGCTGCTTTATTGCTGGTTGACATTTCAAAGGTTAAACTGCTAAAAGGAAATTCAACATCAAATACAAACAGAAAAATGGGCCCTTGGCTGGTTGACCGGCGGGGTCAGGTGTGTGCGTCGGTGCCCGTGTCCCAGGAGTGGGTGGAACGGTCTGAGAAGTGCGTCGTCCTTGCAGAGAGAGAGAGAGACCGACACCTGTGTGTCTGCACCGGCCTCGGTCCGTCCCACCCGCCGAAACAAGTCACAGGTTTTTTTTTTCTTCTTTTTTTTTTTGTTTAGTCAATAAAACAGTTGTCTGAGTGCAACCACTCACATTCTCGGACTTGGCAGCTCCATACTTGGCTCTCATTTTCGGCTCCTTGATGGTGGCCAGGTTGGTTCCAGTAATGGTCAACATGGTCCCTCCACTTTAAAGAGAAAGAAGAAACAACAAAAACGTATTAAAGAAAGAAAATTAGGACAAACAATAATGCAACTGCACTGGGAAAACAAAAAAACAATGGCCCGTGCACTTGTGTGTCAAACACCCTCTATCTCCTGCTGCGTATGTGCCTCACAGGATTTAACAGTATACGCGGTTCAGCAGGCCTATCACTGGAGATAAATGGTAATAAATCCGTTCTCTGTGGGAGCCGAGAGGGCCCTCCAGTTGGCGACTCACCATTAGTGCTCGCTTCTCCCGTAGCCTTTCACCTGCTTATTCAGAGAAGTCTATTTTCAGGTAATGACGGTAACGCTAAAGCCCTCGCATGAATGTTAAAAGCTTGTTTAAACCGATATGCAGGCTGGAGGGAAGAGCAGGCGAGTACGCAGCGCCACTCCTGAGAGCTGAAGCGCTTGGCCTCTCTCTTCAGCACAAAATCAGAGGTGATATGATCAGAGTTTAATAAACTTACCATGCCGGGTTTTTTTTTTTTGTTTTTAATCCGTCTGAGATATACGCAGCGACTGCTATCACTATCAGTAATCTGACTTGTGCAACATTTACACCTGTGGCCTATTCTAAGGCTACATGACGGTGACCAGCGGAGACAAGTGTAATATGGGTGGGAGGCCTGCTTACCCCCCCCCCCCAACCCCCAACCCACATCGCATTCGCCACCGCCTGCGAGGCTGAACTTTGTCTGATGCAAAGTGTTCTGACAGCATCTAAATAAGTTAGCGGAGAGCTTAAAAGTGGAGTGGTGCAAGACAGTGGAGACCCAGTGGAATCACACGTTTCCCCAAGAAGAAGCAGGCACATAATACACTGGCTGGTAGTAGGTGCAGTTCCACATGAAGGAATTGTAGAGGCAGATAAGATGTGCTATTTAGGATAACGGCCGCACGGTGGTGTAGTGGTTAGCGCTCAGCAAGAATACCCCCGGTCTGATGAAGGGCAGTTCTGTGTGGAGGGTGCGGGTTTGTTTACAATCCAGTGACACAAGTCTTAATTGATGACTCTAAGTTTCCTGTAGGTGTTCTCTGTCTCCCCACATGGTGATCAGTTTACTCTGCTGACATCACCTTCAGCCTCCGATGACTTAAACCTCAGTATGATCAAAACTGTATCATCGGTTATGATCCAATACATTATGGGAAGTTATGATGTAATAGAGTATGATACAATAGGGTGGCCCAGGGTACAATATGCTACGATATGGTATGATAACGTACAATACGGTGTGATTCTATATGCTACAATACAGTGAAGTATGACACATGGTGCAATAATATTGCACAAAACTGTATGATATTAAAGAATGCAATACGGTGTGATACTGTACAATGCTGTTCGATATAAAAGGAAACTATGACAGATATGTTATGGTCCAATACAGTAGGATAAAGTAAAATACACTTTCTGCTTTTCTCCATTGGAAAAAAAAAACTTATTTTGGGCTGCTCCAAGTGCAGAATGAAATTATAACACTGTATAACAATATATTAAGTCAAGGAATAACTTGTTGAGATCCACACTGTAAAGTCGGTTAAGAAGATGAATTCATGTTGTGTCGAGTAAATCCAGCAAAGGAACTTCATTTCTGGGGCTCTTTTATATGGAGAAAGAAAAGCGGTGCAGCGAATGTGTTTTGTTGGGGTTACAGAGAGAGCCGAGTGCAGCATCCGGGCTCGGTGAGGAGTCGGCGAGGAGCTTCGGGATGCAAAAGTTGCCTGGAGCAAAATATGGCTGCGAGTTCGTCAGAGATACAACAGAAGGATGACGGATGATGAATCTAGTTTAGAGTGAAAATTGAACATATCCAAGATTTCCAAAAAGTTGCATGAGGTCACACTTTTTTTTTTTTGAGATTCTGGAAATGTTGGGAGACAGCAGTGAAAAAAAAAACGGCTTTCTATCAATACATGGCAACAGTGGAAGAGGAAAGCACTCGTTCCCGGAGAGAAGAAGGATCTTTCCCACACACACACAAAGGACACGCCGCGCTGTGTAAACATGGTGTCGTGCCACACGGTGTCGTGCCACATTGTCTGCATTGTTAGAGAGCTTCCATCCTGAAGGGAGGAGAACACGTCGCGGTCGTGTCAAATTTGTGTTTTGGACAACGGAGGCTCGCCGCTGTTTGAAATAGCCTCGGCGACAGGGGTCACCAAAGGGGACCCGTCGACAAAATAGCTTGGTAAATAAAAAAGGCGCCAGTGGCCAGGAGAGCTGCGTGCCTCCTCCTCTGGGAGCACTGAGTGAAACACCTCGACGCCAGCCTGAGTGCCCAGGTTATTTCCCCTGAAGGCAACACTTTCACTCTCGGTCCTCTCTTTCTCTCTCCATTCTTCCCACTCCAAATGAGACTTCTCATCTGCTCACACCTCTTTCGCATGATGAGGGATTTTCTTTTTTTTTTATCTCCCTGCACAGTTTTAAACGCGGCTTTCTATTTTCACCTCAAACCCCCCCTGTGATGAACCAGTGACGGAGTGTTACACTGCCTTTAGCAGTCATTGTGTCAGGTGGACGAATGGAATGTCTGCAGAGGTTATACTCCAAAGTAAATATTTGCTATACTCTGTTTGCGAGTTGGAGACGCAACAATAAAAAAAATAATAAATAGACTTTTTTTTTTCCTCTCTTTTATTCGCCAGAGGTTCAGAGGGTTTACAGTGAGCTCTCCTGTCCCGACGAGCTTTCGACGTGAAATATATGCAGTGTGGAGTTTCTGTACCAGCGGCTTGACACTCCCAAATCTGAACCACAGGAGGAAAGTCTTTCATTTCAAGGGTGTCATGGAGCTACTGAAGTTTGCATATGACAGATGACTTGTACAAAAAAAAAAAAAAAGTCTTTTTTTCTTTTTCAGTTTCACTACCAACTGTTATTTGAAATTTTTAAGTAAATGTTGGAGGAAACTAGAAAAAAAACTATGACAGGTTCCTGGAACTATACAGTATGTTTGAAGTAAATGAGATGGTGTGTGTGTGTGTGTGTGTGTGTGTGTGTGTGTGTGTGTGTGTGTGTGTGTGTGTGTGTGTGTGTGTGTGTGTGTGTGTGTGTGTGTGTGTATACTCGCTGGCTTCCTCTCTGAGCTGAGGAGTAGTGGAGTTTCTAGGTCATGCTAGTGAGCCCATTAGCATTTGGAAGACTTCCACACCATAACTCGTGTTTGCAGAGGAAGACCTTCCTGTGGCTATGTCGCCTCATTTCAATAAGTCAAGTAATATTTACAGAGATATCTCCACTGCAGCTCATCAACCGGCAGCGTGCTGCTTTAGGAGCCTCCTCCACTGCCGTTTTCCCCCCTCTCAAAGATTTGTTTTTCAAACGTAAAGATAAACAGAATAAATAATACTCCTTTGAACCGAGAGATGAGTGTGACAATATAGAGAAAAACTTTTTTCTTCAAGACCCAGATGGGGGAGTCTGCTGGTAGAATAATACATTTATCACCCTTTGCATGGAGTTCATATTTCAGCTTCGTTGGCTGGGCTCCTTGTAAAAAGACCTTAACGAACGGAGTAACAACCACCAGGGAGTAAGAATGTATTAATGCAGTTGTAGCCATGGATGTACAGTAGATCAAGCGGAATCGTAGATCAAACACCTTATTGATATAAATCATATATGATAAAAGACAGTAATGACATAATCATACAAAGCTTGATGGCGATGACGCCATGAAGGAGGTAGTAATATAGTGTGGGTATTCATGCCATTATCGAGCATTCTTCAAACATCTCCCCTGAATAAATCATTACGCTGGCTGCTGAAAAAAACACTCTGCATGTATACAATTCATTATGCAATCATCACTTTGACATTGTAACCGCGCTGAAAAGATAAAGCCACACTTTCTCACCTGGCAATGCTCCAGTCTGGTTCGATCTTCAGGATGGTGGGATCGTCTGTGTAGTTGAACTTGACCTCGGGGTTCCTCAGCTCGGCAGAGTTGATGTCGACCATGACCGGGGTGGGCCCCGGGGCCTGGCCGGCCGGGGTCACACAAACTATCTCCTTGTTGCTCCGCCTGAAAGAACAAGAAGACACAACGGAGCAGGAGAGGACTTTAGAAAAAGATGTTACACGTAAAGGTCTGTGACAGCCTCTCCTCCAGCGGTACTGTGACCTTCGCTTCTGTATTTGAAGGGCTCTGGGAAGGTTTCATCACTCGTTGGGAGGACACCCTTTTTTTTTTTCTTTTAAAACATGGTTTCATTGTTTTTTATAGTTCACAAATAAACAAAATAACATAAAATTGTACAAAATGCCATTGTATCACATTGCGAAAAGAGAAAAAGGAAAAAAAGAAAAAAACACCAAAGAAAAAACTAAGGGTATATTAATTGTTTAAATAAATTTGTGGTTGAGAGAAGGACGCTTTTTGTAATTGACAGCAAAAATAAGTGAGTGCACAGGAAAAAAAAAACTAAATAGATCACTTCATTTATTGAATACCTCATAAATCATTCATCGGATTGGACAGAATATCTGCTGCACATGCACACATAATGATGAGATGCCTTTGTACAAGGCCAACATCTTTCAGTCAGTCCTGCCTGAATCACAAACGGCTGCACTTCAAAGCTCTAACTCATTCTGTCTGTCTGTCTGTCTGTCTGTCTGTCTGTCTCTCTCTCTCTCTCTCTCTTTCCCTTCTGCGCTTTCTCTGGCTAACAGATCTGAAGTGGCAGACCGGGCTGGTCGTCTCTCACTGTGTGATGTAACTCCCTCCAAAGCAGACAGCCAGCCAGCTGTGACCTGCTGGGAAACTTTGCGCCACTGCCAGAAACTTTGTGCTCCACTCCAGTGACTCGCTCATCGTCCTACAAACCGAAAGGGGGGAGGGGGGGGGGGGGGGGGGGGGGGCTTCGATGGCTCAACAGTAGTAGGGACAGCGAGCTGTGAGAGAAGATACCTTCAGATGTGTGCTGCAGGTGCATTTGTGATGAATTTACATAGAAATGCAGTTCACAGGCAGGAGATTATCACGGTGTAAATACGTGCTTTGGGTCTCCGGCGCGCATTCTGTTGTGTACCGTACGTGTTAATGAGTGCACGCCTAAGCGGAGTTTGTTTTTTAAGTGTTTGTTAGGTACTTTTATAGTCATTGTGCTGTGCTTCTGCTGCCGTCTTATTTATTTATTCAGCGCCTCCCATAGAGACGACTTGAAGTGATTCACAGAATTAAATCTGGGAAGACTAACAAATGTATATACAAAAAAAAACAACGAAACACAGCAGCAGTCGTAAAAAAGAAAATATGTTGGAAAAACCCTTCCTAAATAGGCAAGTTTGCAGTTGCTCTATATCTTGAATTTCAAGGAGTGTCGTGAAAAAGTTTTTAGCAAGAGTGTCATAATATTGGATTTCAACAATGGGGACCAACAATGTAGAGCGCTTTCGGACTGCTCATGCAGTTGAAAAGCACTATATAAGTGAAATCCATTGTTCTCGATTTTACCATTTACCTTTCAGGTCGAAGCGCCGATCTTCTGTGGATGTAGGCAGACTCAAAACTTTGTCTCGTCATGTAATCCTTAAGAGGGTCGTATTAGTACCAGCGATTCATCTTTACACCCTTAAATAGTACTCAGTGGATTTGGCTATGTGATTAAGTGTTCTTGTATTCTGCTGCAGAGTAAATCTGGAGCCGATGAGATGTTTAATTGTTGTTCTTGAATAGCGTTTGTTTCAGACATGTGTAAAACTGGGTAATTTGGGTTGCTTGAGTCAAAATGGGGTTTATCATGCTGTTTTACTGAACATATCCCAGGAGGCAACTTCAGCTGGGCCCTCAGACTGAAGGAGGGACTGAAGAGGGGACGAAGACTGATAGAAAGAAATGAAAAAAGAACAATTTTCCACATTCCACTGGTGCTGCGGATCCATTGCAAACCGTTTTCACAACGCCGTCGCCGTCGAGAGCCCCTGCGGTGCTCACATGCGCAGTTTTGACAAGGTTGCAGCCGCACAAAAGAGGCCAAGAGGAGGGGTACGGGAAAAAGGGAAGAAAAGGGGAGAAAAGAGAAGGGGTTACATGGGGAGATAAGAGGATGAGTGACTTGGGGTAAATAGGTTTTGATTAAAGCATGGGGGCCCAGTTTAATACAAAGATACATTAAAGAGATGGACTCAACCAGTTCATTAGTTTGGCCATAAAGGTTATTGCTGCTCAGTGAATGAAAGGCCAAGACTATTATGTCCACCTTCCTCTGGATGGGCTGCAGAGCTTTAAATTGGACTCTACTTTATCCTTTGGATATGATGTAAAAAAAAAGAATTTGATGGGTCCAAGCTCATTAGTTAAGTTGCCGCTTGTTGCCGGAAAGAAGGGCGCCGCTACACAAAAACCCACCTTTTTAAAAGGAACCGAGGAGAAAAAGAATTATTTCCACATCACAGAAGACTTTACGATCTGCCAATAATCACCTTCACAATGAAGCCGCAATCTGATTTTTCCTCTCAGTCTATACGCGATTGTTTGAGTGGGCTAACAATCTCCTCTGTGATGTTGCCTTCCTCAGCCATCTGTCAGACACCATGCACCAGTGGATTCAGTCCAGAGCTGGGTTTGGCTGCGAGTTCACCAGAAAGGGACTCAAAGATACAATAGAGTTCTTGGCACAAGAAATTAAACTCATATCAAAATTGGATCTATGTCTCCCATTCTTGGAATCCTTGGCACAATGTATTGCGGAGTGACAAGTGAAGATAACGCAGACAGATTAGCCTCAAAACTTTAAAAAAAAAAAAAAAAAAGGAAGGAAGGAGAGAGGAGAAGAAGAAGAAAAAAAAAGACACTGGTTCAAAGCAGGAAATACGTGAGTTAACCAATTACCAGCAACACCATATCATTCCTTTCAAATTATAGTCCTATCTCTGACAAAATGTGGGCCGTGCACTTAAGTCATTCACAGCACAACTGAACAATGATATCAGCTTCCCCGGGAAAAGGCTCCACTGTCATTCTCACAATTGCTGTGAATTACAGTACCGCGGGTCATCCTCTTTGCTGGCGGCATTTTTTGGGGCCTGCTGCAAATCAAAGGTGGCCACCAGGGAAATGGGTGGCTCTTTTTATTCTTTTTTTTTTTCTTTCTAAAACCAGGAACTGTAATTATAAAATGGAATACAGCAGGGAAAAGATGCCAGACTGATGGAAACACATGTCACATTAACACAGGGGGGTCAGGAGAAAGCCATTTCCTTATATTATTGTTTTTTCTTTTCTTTTTTTTTAAATAAACTGTAAACATTTTGTATAAAAACATTATTTTTTTTAAAATATGACTTACAAATATACCAGATAAAACCGTTCTAGGAAGGTGAACCAGATATTTCAAGATTTATACTTGTTAATGTCTTTGCATTTTAACAGTTGGTACGCAATAGTATCTTATACTGTGCTAAACATTAGGCAATCTGGCCTTAAGCCAAAAATTACTACTCAGTGTGAAAACATGTGCAATGTGGGAGTTTGAGGAGACTGTGAGGGTAAAATGTAGTCCAAGCTCTTTATACCCCCCCTGGTCTGAAGATAAGCAGAAGCCAAAAAGGAAAATGTCACAGCAACTGTAAACTGTGCAACTTTACTACTGCATCTCGCAGTAAATACTTGTTTACACCGTCTTACAACAGGAAGGCTGCATTTACATTACTCTACTGAGAGCTTCAATCAACATAGTGCCTGACTCCCCAACAGCACAGTTTAAACCATAATTTCCCCTCGTGCAATCAGCCTCAATAACTACGTCTGGAAACAGTAGGAGTTTGGTACCATAATGGCAACATCTCTCTCTGTTGTATACCCTCCCTAAGATCCCGTTTTGAATGACAGAATCACAGCTATGATTCGCTAGAACTATAAATATAACACAGTGTTGGTGGGCATCTAAACTGGATTTGCCACAGTGAAAGAAAAGAAAACATAATAAATGGGTAGCAGTGTCGACAATAGTGTGATTTTTCTGGCAGGCAAAAATGCCGGCAGGGTGGTGTTGGGTGCTCTAATAAAGAACAGCGAGGTAGTTTGCTCCGTGTGATCAGCATAAGGTGGACTACATAGCTGCAAAGGACAATGGGCCACCATGAAAGATGCTTTTTCTTTACCGCGGTGGTCATTTCTATCAGAGTTGTGGAAAAAGCAGCACAATAGGAACAAGCTTCTTCTCCATTTTCAGTTCTAACGAGGCTGGTAGTCAGAAGAAAAAGCATCCCCCAATATTTTCAGAAATGTGGCCACACACACACACACACACACACACACACACACACACACACACACACACACACACACACACACACACACACACACACACACACACACACACACACACACACACACACACACACACACACACACACACACACACACACACACACACACACACACACACACACACACACACACACACACACAGACAAAAACACCTCCCAGTTCTGTGCTTTCTCGTGAATCAGCCACGTCCACACTCTCCTCATCATGAACGACCAAACATGCTGGTACTGAGGAAAAAGTGCTGGATCAACTCAAGGCAATTTCCGCGCTCGCAGCCTGAATCACCTAGAACCTGAAGACGAGCCTTTAGCTTACCTCTCGAAGCGGCAGGGGTGCAGCCCGATCTTCACGGACACAGCGCTGCCTGCGTTGAGATGACTGCCTTCAATGGTGATCCTTGTTCCTCCCGACAGTGGCCCAGTGGACGGATGGACACGAGTGAAATATGGAGACTAACAAAGGAGGAAGAGGACAAGAGAGTTGAGGATTATTCATTAGTTTGATCCAATCAAATAACAAAATGCTCCCCAAAAAAGATATTCTGTATCTTCAATTAGCTGCACTTACTACAAAGGTGAAGGCCTTGGTTGAGATGGCTTTGTAGTCCGGGTGAATGCAGTCACGGACGCACACTTCCACCTGAGCCTCCTGCACCCTGTAACCTGTTGCATCATTCAGCCGGCACACAATCCTGGAAGAGGAGACAGATGAGACGTAAGAAAAATGGTCTGTTCAGCAAGGACACAGCACGTGAAAAGAAGGGAGTCAAAAAAAGAAAATAAAAAAAATTACAATAGACTAGAGTGAAATGTTTTTTGTTACAGATTGCAGCTTTAATCATAAGACGAAAGCAAAGCATATATTATTCTATTGGAAGCAATCTGCCATGCTAAGAAACTGAAGAGATTTCTGTGTGTGTGTGTGTGTGTGTGTGTGTGTGTGTGTGTGTGTGTGTGTGTGTGTGTGTGTGTGTGTGTGTGTGTGTGCGTGTGCATTAGTGTTACTGTAGAACCATAAGCAGCACACTTGGCCCTGGGCGCTGGCTGGCCAAATGAAAATCCACTGGAGAAATGATCGAGTGAGGAGGGGAATAGTGGTGATGTAGCCCACAGGGAGAACACACACACACACACACACACACACACACACACACACACACACACACACACACACACACACACACACACACACACACACACACACACACACACACACACACACACTAACACACACACACACACATACACACTTACTCCATGTTTCACCCAGTGGAGACACACTTGACTGTTAATTAGCCAGAGCGAAGAATGAAGACAAGGAGAAAGGGCGTGAGTGCAAAGGAGAGCGGGAGGAGAAAAGAAAAAGAAGCAGCAGAGGAGGAGAGAAAGCGGGTTAAAGTGAGAGAGAGAGGCTGATTAATAGAACATGCTCATATCTTTCTCATCTCCTCAACTTCCTCTCTACGAGTTATTAACTCTGCTGCTTCCGTCCCAGCTTGCAGGTGGTCATGGCCGATGCGCTCTATTGTTTGTTCCCCTTTTCATTTATTCCCAGGTCTCATGCTATGACAGGGGCCACGATTAAAATGCTGGACAGCTCTCAGTTAGAAACGAGGCTTCGCTTGCATCACTATTGCACGGATGACAGGGGGCTACACCGAGCAGTTATTATGAGGTTAGAAAGACAGAAACTACATTTGTAACAATGGCAAGGTTATAAATCATGCCAAAATGAAATAACTGATGTGAGAAAAAGAAATCAGACATGCCAAATTGTCACACAGCAGCTACTAACGGGGGCAATAAAAGAAGGGATATTAGGTTCTGTTGCTCCTCGCTACTGGCAATAACTTACTTCTCTCAAAGTGAAGTCAAATAATGCCGTAAATATTCAATGGCTGAGGTGACTGGTTTCAAAACGCTATATTCTGTGAATGTGTGGAGGCTGTACTAAGTAGAGAGCAGGAAAACACTTTCCCCAACAGTCGGCGCACTACCTACAATCAGGCAGCCCACCTTTAACCCCTGCTGTCAGCCCTGTGACCCCAGCTTTTCCCCCCCACACTGCGGCTGTGATGGGGTCACCACGATGACGAGCACAACCGGGCCACTAATGGCAGCGTATGGCTAACATCACTTTTAATTAGCATGACACTCCGACTGCCAGCCGCGGCGTCCTCCTCCTCCTCCTAGAGCGGGTGCTATGGAAACGGGCCAAAGCCGCGTTACAAGGATGACAAGGTTAAATCGCCACCTTGCTGGAGCTGTATCTGATCACTTGGACAAAACGAACAAGTCGGAGAGGAAAAAGTTGCAGCATGGAGGCACTGACTGACTGTAAAGCACATATGAGCAACACTGGTCAGTGTGAGATGGCCATAATTGTGAATCAACCAAAAGGACCTATGAGAAATATGGCTACTGATGTGATCAAAATAAACTACCGTATATGTTTCTCAATCAAATAACATGCATGTGAAACCAAACATCGAAAAGATCCAAATCACGTTGACCCAGCTCCCAAGTCGGCTCTAAATAAGTAGCTCCTTCAGAAACACGGGGAGAGTTATGAATCACGGCTGACGTGTCACAACAATATTTCTAAACCTATTTTGGAGGCATCACCGCTGAGAGCTGTGCAGCGTTCTGTTGTCCTGACTGTCAAACCGTCAAAGGCACATTTCCTGTGTTTCCCTCCGAGCGAGAGGGCAAAGAAAAGAGTGAAGAATCTGCCGGGACTGCGCTTGGAAAAATTTAGCAAATGAAACATTTGTATACAATGACAGCGACGTAGTTGGAAACAGAATATTGAGGACACCTCTGACTGTGTTGAGCGTCTCTCAAATTTTCCTCGCCCTAAATTGCATTTTGACGAACGCAGCATCAAACGCAAAGTGAAAACTTTCTGCAGCAAATCTTTTTACTAGTTCTGAATAGAACCGAATTAATGATTCACGTGATGTTAATTTCGTGTGGAGTAAAGAAACTGAGTGACGTAACGCAAGTTGTTCATGGCTAAAAGGAAAAGGTCAGCCAAAACCAAACAGCCTGAACCCAGAAATAATATGTGGCTGTTTACTGCTGCAAGTCGTACTTTTCCAAAGACAGTTTTCAAATGAAAGTCAGATTACGTGCACAGCTCATAATTTCTTCGCAAAAGAGGTAAAATGTATCTGACAGGTTTTTCAAATGACATTTCGGTTTTCACATGTACACCGTGACATGATATCAAACCCACTTACATCTACAAATCAGAATGAGCCCAATTAATTTTAATGATGGTGGTTATGTGAGGCATTTCATTGTGAACAATAAAAGCTTCATTGAAAGATACTATCTGATATACATGGATTGCATCCATTTGACACAGAGCAGCTCCACACACCGCTCGAGATCTGGGGGAGAGAAGCTGTTATGTGAAAGAGGAAAACTAGATTATATAAAACACGGGTTCGAGACATATGAAACAAAAAATATATATATATGTAATTGTAAAAACTAGCTTTATTGGAATGCATATCCAGCTTTTAACGCTTAGTGTTGGACATGCACTAAATCCAGAGTCTCAGAAACAATGGGGCTTAACAAGAAACTCTAGTGGAGAATTCCTGTGAGGATATGGAGGAGAACAAAGAATGAACGTAGGTGGCATGTTTGCCTTCCTACATTATCAATGCCCACTTTTTTTTTTTTTATTTCGGACCAATCACACGATAGTTGAGGGACACCACACACAAGAAGTGCAGAGAACATGCTGCAGGATCTAACAAAACCAGAGCAGTGAGAGAGCAAATAATGGCCATGCTTCTCCAGCAGTCCCAGGAGAGAGAGAAACACTCCTGTTCCTGTTGAGGAAGAAATGGATAAAGAAAGAGAGCGTGTGGACGTACTGTTCAGCGCTGATGTACTGGTCCTCCTGAGGATTACAGATCACCTTGCCGATGCGGACTCCGTTCTGGATGTCTCTGAACTGCAGACCCAGATTCTCACCAGTGATGGTCAGCATGGTTCCTCCCTGCCTGGGCCCAGTCTCAGGAGAGAGCTGTTATGAGGAACCAACACATGACAGCATTAAGTTAAGACATGAATGACAATCCTTGTTTCAAAAAAAAAATTAAAAAAAACCCACAAAGAAAGACATCACAGAGCATGTCGTGTCAGTGTGAAGAGAGTTTACTTAAGTCATCACGTCTTGTTCCATTTTGCGTGAATCAAGACACTTTGCCCCCTCATTAAGCGAGATGAAAAATGACCTTGGACCCATTAACTTCACCTCAACTCAGTCAAACATTCACAACCTGTCAAGTCACACACTTAACCCAGAGCCACCCATCAAGCCCTCACTTCCATCTCTCATTTAACCTTGTGACGATTAATCTCCTGAATACAATTACAGGGCACGGGGACTTCTGCTCCTCTTTCTTTCCTCTGGAGGTCTGTGAAAGGTGTGTCGAGGCGCTAATGGCTACCCGGGGCTAGCCGAGTTGCTAATCACGGCCATATTCATCCAGCCGCCGACGCAGACAATGGCAATCAGTCTTTACTAGCATAATTACGGCTAAAGCTAATTGGATTAGAACATGGTGGGGCAGCGGGGTCATTCGTCGCAGCGCGGGGTGGGGTGAATGGGGCGGGGCGGTGGCAGTTGCGGGTCATGATGAGGGACCGTGGTTAAGGAGATTGGTTGCTACAAAGAAAAGATAAAACAAATAATGAGCTGTTGCTTTTTCCATCCGTGCCTTGGAGCAGTTCTATGTGTGCTGCTAAGAAATGACAATAAAGAGCTGATAAAACAACACATAGCACAAAATGGAGATTATGGGGGAAAAAAGCACACCCATTCATCCATCTTATTTACCAGGAAAATCAGGATTAGGTTAGCAGGGAGCTGGAGCCCAGCCCAGCTGACATTTGGTTGAAGGCAGGTTACACCCTAGACAGGTTGCCAGTCCATCACATGTCTAACACAGACAGTTAATCACGCACGCATTCACTCACACGGACATGTTTTTAGAGGTGATTTAGATCCTAACAAGTCTTTGGATTATGGGAGCAAGCCGTAGTACCAGGAGAAAACCCACACGGGCACAGGGACCGCATGCAAACGCCACACAGAAAGGCCTTGTTGGTTAGCAGGTTTGGACCAAGTCGACAGTGTTAACCACTACAGCACCGTGCCAAAAAAAAAAAAAAAAAAAAAAGGACTGTGACTCTCTTCTGTGGATCCGTGGAATTCTATGCCCTTGCGAATCAGTGCGTTAGAAAACCTTGTATGAGACCGCGACTATTTGTGAACTTTGGCTGCTGACCAACAAATTCTGGGAAAGGTATTTCTCCCATCTTTAACAATTTTTGCAAACCGTGCACGGCTGAATGAGCATCCCTCCATCTTGAATTCCTTGTAATTTATTGTATGTTCAAATTTCCCCCGAAATGAGGTGATTTCAGTTCAGTCCCTTAAATAATAACTCTGTGCAGCAGTATATTCCACCTGGTACCCTGCAGATATCCTCCATCTAATGTGATTAAAGGAAGGGTGACAGGTGAGTAGGAGCCACAGGTGTTCAGGACATCTGTAAACAGAGACACAGAAATAGGAACAAAGCCCCAAGTTGTGCAAGCCAGCGCTGAAATGCCACGGTAATATAATTAAGGAGGGTTTTTTTTCTTCTTTTTATATACCCCCTCCTCCTTCCCTTGCTCCTACCCTCACCCTCTTCAAATTCAAGTATTTCGATTCACTCGCTGTCTTCACTTCTGTCACTGAGTCTGCGTCCAAATATATATTTTAGCTGGAGACAAAAAGCATGATTGGGAGACTAAAAAGGACCGGTTGCAATCTTAAGATATGGAAATGAACCCCTGCGCCCCCCTCTAGAAGCAGCGGCTTATCAAAAATACACATGTGCGCACACACACACACACACACACACACACACACACACACACACACACACACACACACACACACACACACACACACACACACACACACACACACAGGCACGCACACACACACACACACACATAAATGTTGTTGTATCCACAACAAACAACACAAACAAAAAGCCCTTTTTGATAAAAGCCACCAGCCTAAACACTCGCTCCATTCTCCTCCTGCTGTTGTAATGCTCGACACCCATTCAAACTCTCTTTTTTCCCCCCTCTTTTTGTCGCTGACTTGTCCCGTTGTGTTGGAGGCTTTGTGTCAAGCCTATTGTGGCTGGCTGAGCAGCAGTGAGCAGATAGCATCTGCTAGTTATAGGAGGAGGGGGGGGAGGAGGAGGAGAAGGAGAAGGAGGAAGGGACAGGGGAGGAAGCAGGCAGAGGACACAGAGATGATATGAACATGGTGTAAAGGCTTCTGAAGTTTATCTGCGATATGAAAGCCTCTCAGAAACAAAAAGTCACAAACAAACAGTCAAGAGTCGATGAAATGGGCACAGAAGAGGATCAGAGAAGTCTTCAACACTAAATGTTAACACAAGGCTAAATGAAATAACATTAATTCTGAAGATGTGTAGCCTCGCGGACAGAAGGAGCAAATGTGTGTCAGAAGTCAAAATCACACTGGGGCCAATTATATTACTCTGGTGGAGACATCATTAAGAATGTAAGTAAGCCTAATTAAGACATCAACATGGTTAACACTGAGTTACGATCCTTCCTTCATGAATAAGAGCTAAAAGTATTCACCGCAAAATGTCTCATAGTCAACTGTTCAGCTCTGCAACAACAACGGAAAGGTGGTGTCAATAAAGACCCTAAAACAGAACCGACTTTCCATCTGCACTCGTGGACACAAGTATTAAGAAAGAAAGGGACAAGAAACTGAAAGAAATATTTAAAGCGGAGGAAGAGGGGAAAGAAGTGTAGGTGGAGATGAAGGGAAGAAATTGAGTCAAAGAGAGAAAAGTAGTCCAGAAGTAGTAATTGTTGCAGTGGAACAACACAAGGAAGATAAATTATCGCCTTTTCATAAACACAGAGACTTTCCCATAAAAGAAATTGATTACTTTAAAATCCACGTTCTTGCATAGTGGCAACCGCGACTAAAAACAGCAAACTAAAAGAATACCCAATCGGCCACCTCCGTCCCCCACAACACACACACACACACACACACACACACACACACACACACACACACACACGCGCGCGCGCACGACCTGCGCTGTTTTAATTGGTTTCTAAGGGCTGGCTGTAATGCTCTTTCTGTCCCATAGGAGAGGACAGGCAGGGGATGATGGATGATGGAGGGCCAGGCAGCATCCAAGGCCAGTATCAGGACACTGCTGCACACTATACTGGGCCACAGCGACAGACAGTGTGTGTGTGTTTAAGTGTCTGTCACAATCTAAGTAGCTGTGGAAATGATCTTAAAGATCCTATATTACAAACCAGAGTTGTGGCTTCTTTTAGTTTCGATCCCTGCAGAGAATGTCTACAAGTTGGTGTGTTTGTAACGTGTGTGGCAGCAAGTGTGCAGACTTATTACTGTGCACACAGACACAGTTATTTGGGAAGAATTAAAGTCATTTTTAGTGGTAAGTCAATTGAGATAAATGCCAACAACAATGAAACATAGCAGTTTAATAGTTTAACATGGGTCTATAATCATAATTTACCGTACCAGAGTGGAAACGGTACTCAAATCCACACTATTGAACAATATCTAATGGGCATCAGCAAACTAGGAAATGTGACCAGATATGTGCAGCATTTCCAGCTGAAGCTGATTGTATGTACATAAATAGTGTGCGTGTGTGTCCATGTCTCTTGTGGCATTTCCTTCCCAGCTGAACACACACTCTCCGGTCCAAATGAAATTAGTGGCTAATCCGCTAGCTAATGGCCGCACAGCAGCTAACACACTGCGAAAAAATGAACAAAGCAAAAAGAAATAAATAAAAGGCGGGGATCAAATGGGGGGGGAAAAAAAAAAAAAGACGGGGATTTGACCAAACTGTTGGTAAGAAGTGGAATAATATTCAATTTGTGGGGCCAATGTGATGCTCTTTGGGAGAAGGGATAGAAATGGCAGATGAAAAGAGAAGAGGTTTTCTTTGTCATCTGCTGATGTTCTTCTGGCGTTAAATGTCACACAGTAAATGTCAAAGGTGGAGAAAAGAGGTGAGGCTGGTGTCTCGCTCTTCTTCAGCTCTCCTTTGTCTCTTCACCAGCATTCTCAAAACTGCAGTATGTTTCTTCTCATGCTGTTTTTGAAGCTCTTCCTTGTCGGCTTTTTTTGACTGCCACCAACATCTTGCCCCGAGGCCAGGATTTACCCCTAAATATGCATGCAAGTGCACATGCTTGCATGCAAACCCCCCCCCCCCCCCCCTCCGTCTCTGCCCTACATGCACGCACACACAACCCAATTGCTTCTGTGCGCTTGTTTCAAAGAGATAACTGAAGCGAGCACGTAGAGAGAGGGGAGCATTAGCTAACGGATTTATCTATGTGCCAGTGTTCCAATTATCCAATATCTCCATTATGCATTCAGAGAGGAACCCGTGTCACATAGGGGATGTACCGAGGGCTCCAGTTATACAAGTCTGCATCAGTGAAATAGTGATGCAATTTAAACTATACATATATTTTGCATTTTAAATCAACCAAATTGGGACTCTTTGTCATTGAGAAGATGTTGTGTTCATTTCGGATACGGTTGGGAAAAGAATGTTCGCAACCCCCGATGAAGAACGGGTGTTCGGGGCGAGCGCGAAAGCACGCCTCGCACAGCGGCGTCCTGCCTTCAGGCTGCGCTGCATGTGTGTGTGTCAGTCCCAGTGGTGAGCTGTAGGCACCGTGACCCGGGTCAAGCTCAGACGAGGACCACCTCCACAGTTAGCGGTGGTAACAGATGGGTACACCGTGGTTGTTTAGACGCCTTAGCTCACCCAGCCTGTCAGACACACACACACACACAAACACACACACACATATATTCTCCACCCATGGCAGGACACAATTAGCACAACTCCACATCCTCGGCTTTTTGTCTCTCATATCTTACACACACTCCAAACAACACACCCTCTCCTTGTTCCCCAGGTGTGTGTGAGTATCCGTGTGTGTCTGTGGGAAGCCATCAGCTCTAATTTCGTCAGTGTGTTCAGTCTTGGTGTGTGTGAACTGCCTCCTCCTGGCCTGCCCATCTGTGTTGTGGTTAGAGTCATAGTGTTGGCTTCTAAGCTGTCTATCCTTGATGCTGCCTGAAACCTCCTGCGACGCCCTGTTTGCTTGCTGAGGCCAAACAATGACACAGCACCGCACACATTTCAACTCTCTTCTTTGGGGTTCAAAAAAATAAAAATGCTTTCACTAACGAGGTGATTTATATTTGTGGAGAAAAAAATGAATAAGACCAAAAACAGAGGAACTTTAACACAAGTGACAATAAGACTTGCTCCATGTCTAATGCAGTGGTTCTCTAACTGCGGTCCAGACCAAACTGAGTGGAACTCCAGAGATGCTTAGATCTTAGCAAAATTTATTTTTTACACGTCAAAGAAAACTTGAAGAAGACACTTTCTAGAATCTAATGCAGACTTAAGAAACGCTTTCATTTGGGAGGCTCCTATACATTTGTAACTGTGGTCGAGTCTGTTGGGAAAAGATAAGAATGTGTTTTTTAAATGTTTTACAGTTTTAATATTACTTATGTGCCATGTCCTTGCCATGTTCAAAATGCCTCAGATGCATCCTGATTTGTTACACGTTCTGTTTATATTGTGCATCAGTATGTTATTGTTCCGGAGGCTTACCTTGGTGATCTTGGGGTGTGCGCAGCGGCTGTTTCCGGTCGTGGCGTGCATCCAAGTGCTCTCCGGGGGAGTGCACTCCTGCCTCAGAGAGCACTTCTTCTCCCCGACGCACCAGCCGCACTCAAAACGAGGATTTGCTTTCAAACACATCCCACAGCTGTCCCTCAGAGCGTAGCACTTATACAGATGAGCTGGAGAACAGAGGCAGAAAACGGAAGTTCAGCCCACTTACTAGTGCTAGAATGAGGTTTGCAAGATTTAAAAAAAAAAAAAAAAAAAAAGGCCTGGCAATTATTTGTTTTTAATTATCATGAACTATATAGATAAACAATTTCACACATTTCTTATAAAGGACAAAAAAAAAAAAAAAAGTCTCTTTAAAAGTTTCTCGGAGACAAAGTTAAGACCCTTTTCCCCTGGAAGGCCTGAGGAGCCGTACGACTAAATGTGTTTTTCCTCTCTGCTCTCCCTTCCCTGAATCCTATTGGTCATGGAGCAGCTTTAAAGAAACCCTGTACCAATTACTGGCTGCTAAATGACTCCTCTCTAATTGCATTAACCTATCAGCATTTTCGAGGAGCGAGCGTCGCTCACACTCCACCCGATGATTATCATGAGTGAGAAGTGTGGAGGCGGTTTGGCTGCGAAGACAAATGGAGTGAGAGAGACGTGTGTGGCTGGTAGGTCACGTCCAGGTGCGCGTGAAGAGATTCGCATTCAGGATAACGCACGGCGCGCAGACACTGGCGCACGCTGCCGGTACTCCGTGCTTTCTCTGTGCGCGTATGATTGCTATGAGAATGTAAACATCACATTTGTTGTTGGACAGCGCTGTGGTTTCTCGATTATGTGACATACGCATCAAACACACCCACGGAATATCAGTTTGAGCAAACAGGTTGAGAAAAAAATGAAATCTGAGCCTACAACAGCTTGCTTGGTACTTTTAGAGTACCAGACAGAAATCGATAAGAGGGAACAGAGCGACTATGCGGTGTTACTTTACATTATTGACGAACGGCAATAATCACCACCTCACAGACCCTTGATATGCGGCAATTTAAAAAAAAAAAAATAATAATAATGTTTTTTGTGCTGCCAGTGTGACAAATACCACTTGAAAATAGCTGCATCTGGCTGTGTCTTTGGCCATCACAGCGTGACATCTGGGAACAGACAATGCCGGCTCCCTGGGTTGTACAAAAACTCTTCGGTGTGTGTCATTCACGGGCCTTATCGAACGCAGTGGCAGACGACGATGATGTTACTTTACCTCCCAGCAGGGGAATAATGTTACGGCCCCCCTGCTGCTCAGCACAGGCCATAATTGCACAGACACGATGAAGGCTGTTTTACCAGTAATTATATCCAACAGACATGATGTCACTGCCCTCTCCCATGGCAATGCATGTACAAGTATCTTATCGCGACAGACATGTTTCTTTGTTTGAAGGACCGGGCATTGATGAGAGCAACTCCTAAACGCTTTTTCAATATGTAAAGCATGTTTATGGTATCTTTATGGTATGTTTATAGTCACCAGTAAACATGTAGGTGCTAATAAACTTCTCTAAAAGTATATTATCAAGAATCATCAATATAACATCTTTAAAATGGGAAAATATGACAGTGTAGGAACAAATATTTTATCGCATATGAAAGGATATCCAAGAATAGTAAATATGCCATTGCCGCAAAATTACAATAAGCAGCATAAGCAGAGAACCGCCGCTTCAAAAATCCATCGATCCTTCTTTTATGCCGCTATTAATCTGTTCAGGGTCGTGGATTGCCGGAGCGGATCCCAGATAACTATGAACGAAGGCTGAGCACACCTGGAGACGATGCCAGATAAACAGAGAGACGATCACTGACTCTCGTTCACACCTACAAGCAATTTAAGTTCACTAATTAACCTCACATGCATCTTTTTAGATTGTGGGAGGAAATCTGAGACAAACCCGCGCAAGCAAAGGGAGTACAACTCCACACAGAGAGGCCTCGCTCAGATTTGCATCTGTGATCGCCCCTTGCTTAAAATCTTAAAGTCTGTCTTCTACAAACTGATTTATTGTGTGATTTGACTGATTTAATCTCCTCCTCATGAAAAAAAAAAAAAAATCGCTAAACTTGCATATTTTGTGAATGAAGTGAGGCGGCTCAGAGGTGTGCCTCCCCTCGGATTTCATCGTCTCATACAAACTGGGTTGAGCACTTTGGCTGTATGCTTGTCTTTTGCTTTATCAACGCTTGACAATAAGTAATGCGTAATAAGTGTCAATAAAATGTTTATTCTTGGCGATTACAAAACAAAACTAAATGAAATAGAAGAAAATAAGGCCCTGCCTCAGTGTGGAAGACGGCGTAGCACACGACATTGTGTTCATGAACAAGTTAAGGTAGGACTACACGCAAAAGTGTTTATACCTTCATGTGCATTTAATTACATTTTTTTTTTTGCATTATCAAAATCTTTTAGGACAGAATACACAAAAATTTAAACAAAGTTAAGGATGACATTCAGTGAAATGTTAGTACACAGTCTAGACCTCTGCATGCATCCTCGAATGCTGTAAAGCTCTGAATTTACAGGTTTCAAAGACAGCAAGTGCTCATTTTGTTTTACACAATAGTTGCACGGTTGACACCAAAAGGTGCTCAATGGGATCTAATTGAATACAGTGAAAATTTCTACTGAAATGATCACCCATTAACAGGGACAAAAGAGTCCCATGGGCCAAAACATGAGAATCAGCAGACATAATCATTAGTCAATATATGCATTAGTGAAGACAAATGACCAAGTTTAAAGTATGAGTGGTGTCAAGCAGGTTTTAGCACATCCGGCTGGAGCTGCCACACGTTATAGTGACATAGTACCAAAAACCTGGATGGTGCCTGTTGGGTGCTGTGGTCTCTCAAATACGTAAAACTCCCATTACGAAGGCAAGATGAGGTGTGACAAGAGAAAAAATAGGAAAGGATGCAATGACTCTCATAAACCCAGATTTGGTTCACACTGTAACATGTCAAATGTTGAAAATAGCGTTTCAAGAAAAATATTTGCTCAATGAAGTTACAACAGTAAAATATCTCAGAAGATTGGGGGCAGAGCAATGTTCACCATCGTGCTTCATCTCTTCCTATCGTTAAAACGGCATGTAAACATCTTGAAGCAGATTTATTTCTCAGCACTGATGATGCCCTTTCAGATTTGTCAGACGATCTAATGCAACTCTGTAACATCAGCCATGAAGGCTCTTTTTTATTTTATTCTAATTTCTTATCATTTACTCCTTCAGGATTCATTGTTTCCTCAAAAGAATTTCAAATGTTGAATAATCTGATCACAGAACAGCTTTTTTTGGATTTCAAATATATTTGGGTTTCTAGATGATAGGTGTGTTCTTCAGGATGTGTTCACGTGTGGCTTTGGATGATAAAGTCTTTACTTATTATTGGATTGAGCAGAAAATTGTCATCACGGACAGTGATTTCTGAAAGGGTTCTTGAGTCCATGCAGTGGTTTCCAGTACAGATCACGTTCTTTCTGAATGTTCCCCGAGGACCTTTAGCTCACCAGCCGTCCAACATCGACTGCGTCTCTCTAAAATGCTCTTTTTACAATGCAGCAATGTTACTGAGCTCATGGGTAACAAAATGCTCCATTGTGATCAATATGAGGATTTATGAAACATGGAAATCATTAGATATTTATGCATGTTGCTTCAATATTTGTAGAATTGTGATTTCATAAAGGGTCAGTCTGTCTCCCAAAAAAATATCCCGTCATCCATGGCAACGCTCACCACAAAGTGACAATATGACCAAGCTCTGGAAATGTTTCTCATTTCAAAGGCTCAAGAGATGATATAGATATTGAAATAACTATTTGGGGCCACTTGGGAGTGCTGTCCTTCTCAAGTTATTCTTAAAAGATATGAGGATGATGATGGTGCTTCAACACCTGTGAGTGGTCATCTGGTGATGAATAAATTAACAGGATGGACCATCATGTTCCCATGACTACTAGAAATGGGGAGCATCACGGTTGAAACGGTTGACTGAACACAGCAAACATCTTGAAAGAATAATGTGTATTGTGGATAGTTGCTCTTAGAGCAGCTGGTTTAGTTTGGCCTTCACCCCAGCACAGGCTGCACAGGCTGCACAGGCTGCACAGGCTGCACAGGCTGCACAGGCTGCACAGGCTGCACAGGCTGCACAGGCTGCACAGGCTGCACAGGCTGCACAGGCTGCACAGGCTGCACAGGCTGCACAGCCGCACCGCACTCGGCCCCAGAAAAACTCAACTGGGACAACATAAACGTGTCGTTTATGTAACGGGCATGCGCACACATTGCTCACCTTTAATGTTGAAGGGGTTGTCGATGACAAAGTTTCCATTCCAAACCACGGACAGGTCAACTGGCAGGTCGCTGATGTCATTGCCCTCGTAGGTGTACTGAAGCATAAAACAACAGCAATGGCACGATGAGTCTTTATCACCATCTATTAATCACCATAGGACATTCACTCATTCAATAAAACAATGAAAAAAGTAAAAGAAAAAAAAAAGAATTTATATATATATATATAATGCCAAGAGCAAGAGTAGACCCAATTCAGCTAGTGGCTGGGAGTAAAGTAAAGTCATACCCCGCAGTGCTCACACAGCTGAAGGACCATAAAAATGAATGATGAGAGACAGGCTATATTGTGATTTTTACACACAGCACATCCGCCGCTGCCTGGCAGAGCGCAGAGTTGATTAAGAGATTGGAATCCCCATCACTGTATGACTCATTCCATTCTCGTGATGAATGAAAAGCTTAATATATCTCCAACAATAATATTCTCATCTAATTTCATTTTTGCATCCTGAACTAATAAGAGCTGAAATGTAATTGACTCGTCGCTGGCATAATCAGTTTTATGGAATTGCTTTAAATGAGACAACAAGCTTCAAAAGCAGCGACGTGGTGGCGGTGCGCTAACTGCAAGGGTAGAACAAAGCAAGAGGGAAAGAGAGCTTCTGCGGAGATCTTTCACGACCTCTGAACAAATGAATTATCACAGACGATTATCACCAGCAAATAAAATGCCCTTTCAGAAGCTGCGCCACCTCCTGGATCGCCCGATTCTAGCACCCAGAGCAGCCACGTGCCGAGGTAAACACGCCGTCATCTGAAAACACTCACAAAGGAGATCACATCCCAATCTGAGAAGCTTTATGTCATTAACTATTCATTAGGTGCCTTTCATACAACATAAAACAGACGCCAGAGAGCAACAGATCTTCTGAGTGCCGTGAGCATGACGCCTGTTGCAGCTTTAGATATGACCTAACGCCTCAGCCAGTCAACTGGTGCCCAGTCAGGCTCCCCCGTCCACTGGTATGGTCACTATCTTCGGAGGCCTCGGGGTGGCAGATAGCAGGACTATTCTCCTCGAGTGAAGTGGTGATAATATCCAATGTGAAAGCCTCGACGCCCGGAGCTGTGAGGCCCTCTCAGATTGGATCTAGTGACAACTTTGCCACTCTATGGTATCGCCCACTCCAGTGAGACACTGTGAGATTTATCTTGACATCTACAATAATAGTGAATTTGAATGTATTTGAGGGGGTAAAGCAGCAAGAAATGTGCATAGCAAAGATAAGAAAATGAGAGGACACAGCAATGTCACAATGAAGGGCTGATTAATTCTTTCTTCACTTTTGTGATTGGATGATTTACATTTAGTGGGCCCGAAGGCAGAGATGCTGATATACTAAATAAAGAAAGACATCTCTATGCAGCCTTTCTCTCAGAGCCCACTTTAAGGGAACATTCTTTCTAAATGTGTTCATAAGCATATTTCGACATGTTATTTTATTCAGCAGCCTGGAATCACTCAGTGATTTGGTTGAAAAAAAAAGCCACCAAAAGACCCTTTCCACTCCATTTACAGGTGTCGCACAGCATTGTCACTAAATCTTACATAAGAAATGGATTTAGAGCTGAGACAGAGAAGATGGGTCATAATCAGAAAGGGTAAGAGAAGTGGGTGGGTATGCTGGGAAATCCAACCAGTGAAGAGGGAGGTCAACATGATGTTAGGATATAAAATGACAAAACGATTTTTACAAGACAGGAACATGTTGTGGAAGAGTTGATCGGGAGAGCAGGGGTGCAGTGAAACAATGGTGAGAAAAGAGCAGATAATATAGCTTCAAGGGTGAAGGAGAAAGAGCGAGGGCAAGATGGATAGAGAGAGGTGATTGCGTGTTATTCTGTGGACACCATTCATTTACACATGGAATAAGAAGCCCGGCCCCGGACTCTAAGCGCCTGAGCCGGTGGGGGCTAAAGTGAAATTGGCATTTTCAATTTGTTCTCTGACATGTCTGCCTTGGTCTTTTCACACATTCCACTGCCTCTCCTTCTTTCCCGCTTCTTTTCCCTTCCCCTCTCTCTCTCTCTCTCTCTCGCTTTTCCTCTCATTATTCCTTCTCCACACCTCTTTACAAACCTCTTCCCCCATCAATCGCCTGCATGACTTTCTCTCCTCTGCCTCAATCCCTCTAAAGCGCCCCACAGTCAAACAAGGAAATATGAAGCAGATTCCTTTATCGCATATACCAAACATTTCCTGTGAAACACATGCGCATGCTGGATTATAAATATGTGGTCCTGCATGCGGTACAGCTTCCAAACAAGGATGCCGGCACAACTCTACACAGGAGATAAAATAGGACTCAGAGAAACACATGCAAACACAAGAACGATAAAACAAATTGATTGGACGTCAAGTAGTTTTTCTCTCTCTGCAAGGGCGAGGACATGGACTTCCTTCTTTCGTCACCATCACCAGACCACCCAGTTTGCTTGGGAACAACAACCCTTCAGTGGCGGAAAGATGGAGAGAACACACATGAGTGTGTATATGCATGTAAGACAATGGAGGCGGAGAGCAAAGGAGTATGAGAAGAGGAGGTGTACAGGGATGTAGAGAAGATATGGAGAGAAAGCAAATAACAATGGCACTAGAAAAGATAAGGGGAAAACATGAGAGGGGAAACGGATGAGAAATCTGAGATAAAAGTGACAGTGAAAGGCCAGAGAAGCAAGTGTAACAAAGATGGTGCGTGTGGCAGACGCAGAAACAGAGGGCGAGGAGGAAGGGAGGAATCCAGCTGCAGGCAGCTTCATATTTGGCAACTGGTCAATAGTTACGACTTGGCAACTGTGTTCAATACAATCAGTCTTGGGTGAGCTAAGCAGCAGGTGGGTTTCATACAATTGTCTCAAAAAAACCAAAACAACAACACTATATGATGTTGTGGTTGAAAACCTAAGTGGTTCATAGCAAAACAGCAGCAATAAAGTTCTATCAAGTTCAATTTCACACAAACGGCAACTGAAATGGCTTCACATTAAGGAGAGTGGGTTTTTAATTGTTTTAGTTGGCCAGAAGGAGGGAATCAAAAACACCGTGCTGGCTCACATCAAACATTTTCATGGCCTTTCGCAGGAGCACAGGCCAAACCAGCCAGCATCTGCCCACTGGGAAACTCAGGAGAGCCCAGGTGAGCCGGGTGCACGTGAAGGAAAAGATGGAAAAACAATATTCACATTTGAACAGTTTTATGTCCAGAGACTAAGACATTAATGGAATCGTTCAACGTGTCCAAAACAAATAAAAGCCATAATTTAGTTACACTGTTCTAGGTACTTTTTGTGCCCCTAGCTAATTCATTAATAGGAGGGGGAGAAAAAAGTCCTTCAGTATTGGATGAAAGTCAGCACAGGCAGGCAAAGCCAACATTTTCAAATCACTGGCACCAATAAACAGCATTACTTAAAACAAGCTTTTCAGCAGGTCCAGTGTGCTCCCCTACACACACAACCAATGCACACACGTATGACTGTCCCAAGAGATCAAAGAATAACGCTGTCTGCCCACTAGTATATGTCACAGGTACTGTATGTTTGTGTTTGTAAATCCATCGTCGGGGGGGGGGGGGGGGGGGGTTAGAGAATGGAAATACACACGATTATGTACCCTCGCTTCACGAAAGCATGAATATTTAGTTACGGAGTGGTGTGTCCGTATGTGTACATGTGTTTAATGGGCAGCAGAGAATGGGGGGGGGGAGCAAGAAATGTTAGGCTATGATCCAAAGCTCATCTCCTCTCATTGCACCAGAGGCTTATTAAACTTTCATACTGAACCAGCACTGTTGCACAATACCCTTTTGAGGGAATATGCACTTGTACTCGCTACACAGCAGAATCCAATATGAAAATGCAAACATTAAGCAGGTTACTCGGGAAAAGGTCAGGATTTGCATGTGTAAAGGGGAGAGAGTAATGTAAACGGTGGGACAAAATCACAATGTTCTATATTCTGTGACTTTAATTGGAAAATGAAATGCGATAGTGGCAAATCCCATGTTGAAAGTCTCTGATGCAAAGACATGCGAGTGGTCACTGGACTATAAACTGGTTTATTTATCAATGTGAAGTCAGCATATGAAATGTAATGTTCAGACCAGATTGAATGTGGTTGTCCATATCTCTGTGTTGGCGTGGTAGACTAGCACCTGGTCCAGTGACCTTTTCTGGTATGGAAACTGGATGAAATGAGACTGTGCTTCTAGCTTTGTCAAGTGTAGGAATGTCGCGTGAAAGAGTTAAAAAGGACAACAATAAAACTGAAAAAAAGACAAATACAAAGGTCTCTGCAAACTCCCGGAGAATTGCCAGGGAGACCTTTGTCACTGAAAACTGGGGAGACAGGAAGAGATGGCAGGTATGAAGAAACATGTGGTACCTTCTGAGAGGGTCATGGCTGAATAATTTCTCATTTTGAAGGTGTGTCGAAGCCACATGGCTAAAAGTAATCAAACATACTTAAGGCAAGTCTGTATCTGAGAGGGGAATGTTTACATTCTACAACTCCTCATGTCTCTGAGGGCAATTAGGCACCGGTCAAAAAGTTCAATCGCCATCATTCTAGTTGTAAAATATGACACACTAGAAGAGCACAGGAGGAAACTAACTACACACTTCATGTGAGACATGTCTCACCAGTCTCAGCATATAGTGTGTGTGTGTGTGTGTGTGTGTGTGTGTGTGTGTGTGTGTGTGTGTGTGTGTGTGTGTGTGTGTGTGTGTGTGTGTGTGTGTGTGTGTGTGTGTGTGTGTCCGGGTCTGAATGTATACACACACACAGGCACACACAACTTCCAGCCAGATATGGCTTCCTAATCAAGGATCAAGTAGTAATCCTTCCTTTGGCTTAGTGAGTGAGTGTGTGTGTGTGTAGTGTGTAGTGTGTGAGGTCAGGCGACGTGGAATCAGCCCCAGCTCATAATAGGGCCCTGTTAGTCAGTGCTAATCGCTAATGCTAACAGGATTGCAGCATGGCCGGACCCAGTTACCCAGCTTATCTCTTGCACAGACACGGATACAAACACACACACACACACACACAAGTACGTGCATACATGGCTGCACACATACTTTCTTCATTGTTGGAAGAAAGGGGAAGAGGAGAAAAATGCTGGCTTGAGGGAAAAAATAATGCTGCCATTGCCATTAGGCGAGCGTAAGCTTACTACACATCTCCCTGGACAAAAGGCTGAGTTTTGGTAGTTTGCAGAAATGTCCACATTGTCAATGTCGTCATTCTTTTTTCTCCTGGCTCAACTTAATGCCATTCTTTCCTCGTTAAGTCCCGTGCTGTTCCATATAGCACATATCTAATCACCTTGTGACATATTTCACATTTCGCTCACCACAATACATTACTATCGCTGAAAAAAACATTGGTTTCTCTATTTGTGATGTAACTGGAGTGCAATCATTAAAAGAACGGAGTTGGGACACCAATATGAACTCACTCTTCCTATTCTTTAAGTCTTACAGCAAAACAAAACAACTTTTATAATATCTTTGCAACACTTTTAGGGGTCCCGCCAGCCAAATCGCCCTATTGTTGCTACTTTTAGCAGCTTAAATGTCTTTATTTCATTAAAAGTTATGCCACAGTTGCCATAAAGACGTGGCCAATTAAACATTTCTCTATTTCTGATCTGATTTCATACTTAAATATTGCTAGTTCGGTCAGGTCTTGTATCTGAAACAGCATTGGATGTCGTGAAGGAACAGAAACTGTGTTGGCCAGCACATCAGGACCAGAGACCTGGAGTAACACCCCCCCCCCCCCCCCCCCGCTGCTTCTGTTAATTGTTTTACCCCTGAGAGGTAGAAGTGGCCCGCCGCAGTGCCAATAACTCACCCTTTACTTGACTCACAGTTAAATATAAAAATGTGCTTTTGTTACACCACTCCAGCGCACATTCCTGTGTAAAAAAGGATTTTCAACTTAATCTAATAGATGAATTTGCATTCCCAAAGCCACATCGAGGGAAGACCAATTCACAGTGACTCTGACGTCTATACGCCCGGCACGTTTGGGTGATGGGCTCGACCGACTGCGCTGCTCTATTTATTTAGAGCAGTGGTTTTATGGACTAATGAGTCAAAGAGCTGCCTTTTCCCAGCAATATTTTGTCATTCAATTGTTGAGAAGTCATGATCAAAACAAATAGGCACAAAGATCTTTTTTTGGTGTTTTGAAGGTTTTGTGGGTTTTTTTGATGCCTCGTATGAACTACTCAGTGTGCTGTTTTTAAATTTCCCTTAGGGGATGAATAAAGTTATGTGAAATTTTGAACATTGAAATCTTGGTAAAATTGTTGGGGGTTGAAATGTGGGTCCGAGTTCTGTTGGGGGTGGCTCATCCTTCCGTGCTTTGATCTGCGTATATAGCGATAAAAAGTTCTCACTCCCTCAGTTACATCAGATAAACCCAAATTTATGTTGAGTGCCCTAACGTGGTGTCTTGACATGACTTTGCCCTAATGTACCGACGCTAAAACAACCTCAAAAACGGTCCAAAAGAGGAATAGAGGTGAGCGCCACTTTGTTTTTCCTCTCACTAAAACTGATAGTGGGAGAAGCTCGTTGGAACAATCACGTCTGCTGCTTCATTGTCACTTCAAATCATCCTCCAGAAGCAGAAAGTGCAGCACTGCTACGAGACGAAAAAATATGTAGAGTAAAGGTTACAAATCGCTGGAGATGCAGCGCAAGAGCGAGAAATGAGAAATAGATAATGAAAGAGGGGTGGAGAAGTTGGCATATGCAGATAGCTGTGCAGCGATTAATTCTTATTTATCCGGAACAGCAGTGTGGGAGCTCTGCTCTTCACCTGTCAGAGAAGACGAGAAGCTGCGAACCAATGATGGGGCAGAAAGGAGGAGGAAGCAGGGGGGGAAGAAGTGAAGGGAAAGACAAGACATGGGTACATGAGTGGGAGGGGGAAGAGAAATGCACTTTACATGGAGGTAAATATGTCTCACATTTACTTTGTTTAATATTTTCAATGGGAAATGGATCGCTCAGTGTAAACTACATGCGAGCACGGATTGTCAAAATTCTGAATCATTACTGTTACACAACATAAATAAGTTATCCCACACACCAAACCGTAGGGTCACATTTTTAATACATGCACAGCTTCAAACAAAGCGTTGGTCAGAAATTAAATCTCCATTAGTCAAGTGTCCCATGACAACGCTACAATCAGCAGTTTTTAGTCTGCAGATCTGCACACATGAATTCCTTCTGCTCTTTCAATCCCAGACGACACACACAATCACACAGACACACACACAAGTTTGTGTCTACGAGCCAATTAAAACAGTATCAGTGTGCACTGTGGCTGAATGCAGTGGCAGGTCTGGTGTTTATATCTCATTAAGCTGAGCTGGGCCATGCCAGGCCAGGCTGTACCATGCTCCGCTGCACCCAAACCCTCCACCGACCAGCACCGAGGCCCTCATTAGCCTCGTCACTCCGCCATCTTTAGCACTCCGCAAAAAGTGAATTTATGTGCCTGCCATGTACTTAAAACAATGCTGATTCGTCAGTTTTTACAGTTGGTTATGTATATATATCCAGATATTGGGTAGAACTCCAGAAAGTCTTTTGAAAAAGTATGTTTGTCCCAGTCCTGCACACTTCATCTTTTTCCAAACACACACTTCGGAGGGTGTGTGACACTATTAGCCCAGTGTGGTTTTCATTAACTTCTTTCCCTGCAGACATGTTTGGCCTCTCCTCTAGACCTCTGTTTGCTCAGGCTACCCATCTATTCATTTATTCATCCATTTTTCTTGTCTGCTATCCTTTTGTCATTTCCCATCGGAAGCCAGCGGATTATTTGTCGTCTCCTCTGGAAGTTTGCCACTCACTAAAATCTGATTGCGTTTTTCTTTTGCGACGCCGCCTCGCTTCAAAAACTCCCAAACCTTCCTGTCCCTTTTTTCTCACCCCGCTCATCTTCTTCCTTTCCCCTCAGCGCTATCTTCTCCAAATCTGTACGGCTGCTTTCTTTTTCTGCCGCCGTCTTCCCGTATGTGTGTCGGAGAGCGTATATGCACACAGAGACCAGCGCTTCTGCGTGCTTGGTCTCCGCTGCCCGACTGCAATTCATCATCATTTTATCTCCCTTAATTGGATGCCATCAGGACCCCTGATACTCCGCATCGCTACTTTAACAAACAGCTGCTCTCTGCACACACACACACACAGGAAGAGGACATGGACACACACATCCTATCCCAAACTAGATTTTCTCCTCATGCCCCCATGTCTGCTTTTTTTCCCCCCTCCTCGCTGGTGACGGAGTCGGAGAAAGAGGGTGATGGAGTGGCCATGGGGTTTATCAGACAGAAGGTAATGGTGTAAGGCCCACGCTGATATTATCTGTCCTCTCGTTCCTGGCCTCCAGGGAGAAACAAGAAAGAAGGATAAAGAGGGTGGAGAGGGTAGGGAAATGGAGACATAGGAGTATAAATGGATAAAGGAACTTAAGAGTCTTTTCGCTCGGCCATCGGCCTCCAAATGACGTCCAGCTGTGCTCCGTCAGCCTCTGAGACTCGAGAGTGTGGTCATCTCATGTGCGGAAACATTGTGCGTGTTTGTTTTTGTCCCCGTCCGCGACCCCTCCGGCCGTCAGAGCACAACTTTCCAGCCCACAAAATCGGCATCCCGACTGGCCTTTTGAACTTCATCACACTGCCTCGGACTGGACTTCACACTCCAGGAGGCTGCTTCGGCCAGGTCAGAATACCGGATGCAGACACCAGCTTGCTGTTTTGGTCACTACTGACCGGAGTTAACTGCTACCATAAGGCCGAGCGGATGGCTTAGTATGTGTCAGTGGTAATGTGGGCTTGTTTGGCACCGAGTATTGTGAAGGAGAGCCTTCTTTTTCTCTATCTTCCAACAAAATGATCAGCGTTTTTCTCCAATTAACGAGCTGAAGGACCTCAGACAATCTGCCATTTCATCAACTTTCACAGGTTCCAAAAATGTGGATTTATGTTTGGCTAAGTACCCGAGTGAGAACGCGAAGTGTGTGACCAACCGTTTCTTTCATAGGAAAAAAAACTTTATGAAGACTCAACACAGCAGAATTTAGAGCTATGAGCAGTTTTTAAAGTCTTCTGCATGTGATTCTCTTAAAGTCTCAACACCTCAAACATAAAGTGGTTTGCTTGTTTCATGTCTCTGCTTGCTACAGCAGAGCTCTTTTTCAATAGTGCATTCTTTCTCCGGTATACGGATACGCTTCTTCTTTTCCCCTTCGGGATCAGTTGGCATGTACAGTAACTTTATACAGAAATACCAAAGCGCCAATATTTTCTCCCATGAACACATATGGATAGTCGATGCTCAAGGAGGTTAGCATGGGGCTGAAGTTACACTATCATATATCATATGTGTCATTTATACTGTAGTTTATTGACAAGCTCCTGTTAGAGGATACCATGTATATGTATTGCGTTATTATGATTGCTGTAAGAGCAGTGCAGTATGGGAAACTGAAGTTTAAACACGATCTGACTGTGTATGTCATGAATATCCTGTGGATAACCAGCTTCTTTTGAATAGTCTGACAATCTTGTATGAAAGGAAGTGGAATGAGTTTTGGCCTCAGGAGAGACCTTTGAGTCCATTTTCTCTCTAACCTTATCCCCTTCCTCTATTGTTCTTTTCAATACCACTCTCCCTCTCACTTTTCTCCATTCATCTCACCTGAAATCGTCTACTATGCTCTAATTTCCCTAGTCTGTTTCCTTCTCTCATCTTCATTCTTCCACTGCTCTCTAGTATCACTTCCTTTTCCACCTCCTCCCACCTCCAACTTCAATGCATTTACCCCACTTTTCTACCCTCACATAATTAGTCTATGTTTTTTTTTTCCCCCTTCATTCCGTCTATTTCAGGTCATAAGGAATTCCACACAGTCGCTGCCCTTCTATTCACCTTTCTTCTAAGTAATATGTGTGAGTTTGACACACTCTTTCGAGAGACACTCATGTGTCTCAAACACAAGGCTAAACTGTGGATTAGCACCCTTGTGTTTATCCCATTGATTAGCAACCCTAATACCCCCCGCCAAACAGTCTTTCCAGAGTGGCCTAATAGAACCGTTACACCTCCAAACACACACGTGCACACCCTTGGATCCGTAGCCTAAGGCATATCGAAGGATGCACATGTGTGCACACGCACAGGCAATGATTAACCCCCATCCCAGTAGATGTGCGCCTACAAACTGAAGCAGCAGTGTGTACACAGCATAACTGATGAAGTCTATTTCCTCTGCGGTGTCATGCATGATTCATTGAGTTGCTGCTCAACACTGTCAAAGTAAGAACAAACACAGTGGGGCGCATGTAAAAAAGTGGAGCTATGAAGATCTATAAACGGATAAACTAATATTTAAGACCCTCATTCCGATGAAATATGGCTCCTCAGCTATAATAAGAACGCTCATACTAATAATTCATGACACATAATTAAACTCATAATCTCGAGCCTGCATGAATTATGCCTTAGCGGCAAGTTCATGCAGCTGGCACCTTTTTTTTTTTTTTTTTCCTTCCCCCCACCCACTGAATCTAAATATGGATGTATGCAGACGGAACGCACGCGCTGCATCAATATCTGACCACGCAGTCAAGTCGCCACTGCTAATTGCTAACAAGCGCTAAGTGCTGACAGCACAAGGCTAATTACTGCTAGCATGTCTTCTTTGTGGACGTCACATCAAACGGAGGAATTCAGCTTTTGGCTGGGGCTTGGACTCTCCGCTGATTAACACTGGCCCAGGAGCTACAATAAACAGTCAATAAACGGACATCTCTACGGAGAGACAACCCCATCACCAGATAATTAGCCCTGCCTTCACAAACAACTGCCCAGCGTGTGCCAACACCTGAATACTGCCCGTCGATACAGATACAATCAAACAGTGTGCTCGCTGTCTTGGTGGTTACCAAGTGAGCTTTACATTGAGTCAGAGAGTACGTCACAAGTGGCTGCACAAACTTCTGGATTCTTTTTAGCCACTTAAGATTCCGTAACGGTCTTCTCACATCCAAAATACTTTTTTGTTATACAATATACACATTTTAGCAGATATATATACTATATGTCCAGATGGCTTCAGTACGGCACATACCAAGCAGGCAAGTGAAATCAACTTAATTAGTCCAGCAAAGCAAAGAACTTGGTCAGTCTTACTTTCAAAATGTTACAAAACCTTTGGAGTGGGGTTTGCAGGGCTGAACATATCCATTTGTATGACGACTACGGCGTAAACTAGTTTGTCTTGGACATTTCAATAACTCTGCAGCTGCTTGCTGAATGTTTTTCTTCTTTTATCGAATATAAGGCCTTTTCCAGTGGTGTTGATGATAGTTAAACCTCCTCCATAAGCCTCCATATTCACATTCCATCAAATTAGAATGCCGGTCTCCACATTGCTTGTATGGCATTGTTGTTGACTGACTTTGGAGTTGAAGCCCACTTACATTCACTACATTATCAGCACGTGTGCATATTCCTCAGGCCACATTGGGGAAAAAATGTAAACGAAAACTAAAAGTTCTAGGTACTAACAATATGAAACCACTTTATGTGCATATATTGAGGTATCTTAAAAAGACCAGACAAATCAACCAAGTATATCTGACCAAGGTTACTTTTAAGAAGTAGAAGCAAGCTGACAGGTGGTGAGGCGACAAAGCTTATTAAGCTAGTGACAATGACTTGTTAACCTTTCTACTTCATGTTCATCAGTCATATATGTTTCTTTCATGTAACTCGTACTGACAGCTTCAACACCTCCGTCTTCATCTCATCTCATATCCCAGAATAGAAGCCAAGGACTAAAGCAGGAGCAGGAGAAGTAAACTTTATGCGAGACGGAGGGGAAGATGGAGTGAGGAAAAGTAAGGGATGGCAGGAAGAGGAAAGTATGACAGACGGAGGTAGGATGGGGGAGAGAGAAAGATGAGCTCTACAGGCTGATAGAGGAAGGGAGAGGGAGAGGTATAGAGTCGAGGTGTAAACATGATCAATCCGCTCTCAACTAGGTTCAGAGACAGACTTCCTCTTCACATTTTCAGCCTCAGTGAAGCGCAACGCCAGCTACCTCTTATCTGTCATGCTAGTTTGAAGCCTCACATACACAGGTATGTACACACACACACACACACACACACACACACACACACACACACACACACACACACACACACACACACACACACACACTTCAATGCACAGAACAGTAATAGATCCACACACAAATATCTAAACTACCTTCAAATCCTTCATATCCTGCAATTCTTATTAAAAAAAGTTCTGCCCAAAACAAAATGGTCGCGGTTACTCTAATCCCGCACGCACCATGAACCCTCCACTCATAACTTTAAAATCGGACGTGGCTGACCGTTACGATCACTTCCCCCTGTGATGCTGCATTTATGACTTAAACCAGTATACAGGGAAAAGCTTAATATATATCTGCATCTTAATTCAAATGTGAACGCTTGCAGTCAATACCTATTTGCTAACTATCAGTTCAATGTGGCATAAAAGCATTGGGTCATTTATCCTGATAGTGGCTCAGCCGGCGTTCCAAGTAGCACACAGTGATCTATCAGGACAAGGACCATATTAGTGTCCAGAATGGTCATTAGTCGTAGGAGGCCATTATTTAACCCTGGAGGAGTCAATGTCCTCCCTAGGATCATGATTTAGTTACCTAGTCGCATCGATTAGGTCAAGACTAATGGTGCTGAATCATTATGCTTTTAGGTTTTCCAAAATCTGAAGCACTCATTTGTGTGCCGGTATATATAAAAATAGGGCATTTCAGTTGCTTTAATGGTGTCTGTGCCTGAGACAAGAAGGCATTCATCATTTTCCAGTAATATTTCCTTTAGTCTGTAATGACTCAAGAACACATCAACACCTGCTGCGTTCTCCATCATTAACAGCACTAAAATTGCCTCCCCTCAGAATAGATTACCTGAAATGCCCGTGTTGTATCTCGTCTTACTCACCGCTGTTTTCTGGCACTGGATGGAGGTGCTGTTGAAGCGCAGTGCGGGCACGCTGTGGGTCTCACCCTGGATGTGGAACATGCACTCGTAGTTCCTCTGTCCAGATTGGGGCTGGGGCAGGTTCTTGGCAGCCAGTGTGATTGGCTTAGTCACCCCGACTGGGATATATATCTGAGTTGAAGGCAGAATCTGGGGGCAATCCTGTGGAGGGAAAAAAAAAGAGAAAGAAATAAAAACACACTTAACTTTTATCCCCAAAAGAGACATTTATAGAGGAAAACGACTGAGATAGTTCAACGCAGTCAGAGCAAACACAGCACAAATAGAGAGAGATAAGAAACGGGGTGATGAAATATATCATTTGTTTGCTGCTAAAAGCTGAAAAGTGAGAAAGCCGTGGGTTACATACTCTATTTGACTTTGTGCCAGATTTGCTATAACACACACTAGTTTAAGAGCTGTGCTGTGATGCATGGCTTGCATGTGTTGCAGGCTTGTGCAACACTCCCACTGGCCTTGCACCAGATTTAAATGCTGCACAGAATCATTTCAGCACGAAAGCTTTTCATACATAGTTCATAGAGTATTATCCACCCAGTAAAACTCTTCGCATCACAACAGTGCTGCATTGTTAAGTTAGGAAAACTGACACCAGTGTATTACGTCCATCTGTGGATTGGAGTAATGAGCTCATGAACTGTGTGTGTATGTGTGTGCGTGCGAGAATAATATTGGCCAGAGCTGATTCTTGTTTAGATCATCTGAAAAACAGCCCATCCACTGGCTCACGCCACTGAAGTGCACAACCCTGGAGGGTGTGTCCTCTTGTAAGACGAATGGTTTTCTCAGTGTGCAGTTGGATTAATTAAATACATTTGCATGTATCAAACAGACAACAATACGATGGGACAGTGTGTGCCATATGTAGTTTTTTTCTCTCGATGTGCATTTGTGCATGTGCTGGAAGAAATAAAGTCATTTCAGTGCTTATTCCACAATTTGGCAGAGACACAGAACTTGTCAGCACTGGGAATGTGAGAGCGAGAGGGGGGAAAAAAAAAAAAAGGAGCAGTGGGGTGGGTGACAGATCTTATACAACATGAATTAAAGCTTGGGTGGAACGAACCCACCCTGTGTTTCAGCCAAAAGGATAACAAACTAGATCACCGCTGGCAAATCACACTTCTTACAACCTGGAGTCACTTTGATGTGACTCACAATACAAGACATCTGTATGCAGACAACGAAAGCCAGACATTCGTGTTTTTTTTTAAATGTGAAGGTAAAACGGCCTTCAAACCATGATTTGACACAAATCGCTGACCAAGACTAAGAGCTGCTTTTAAACGCAACACGCTCGTGTTGACAGGTCAAAAATGGAGAATAGCAATGAAAAACAGTGACCACATCCTTGCACGCTCCCATCCTGATCGTAGCGCTTCCTTTAAAGCAGATCTCTGGCTCCCTGTCAGTGAATTTTTCTTTCTCCTCCTCTTGCTGTAGCTGTTGCACATTAGAGGCTACAGCCTGTCCCCAGGGCCTGAACACAATGCCGGAGTTTGTTCATTAGCCTGCTTAGCCCTGGCCTTGTGTGTCTGATCACACACAAACACATGCACAACACATAATGAGAGAGGGGAATACCATGCGAGGAGGAAGCGGACTACAGAAGGCCTGACGCATAATCAGCTAGGAGGGGGTGTACGAGGGGAGGAATGGCGCGTGGAGGAAAAAAGGATGGTCTGAAAGGAGGGAACGATGGAAGAGAGAAAAGGGGATAGAAAAGAAGAGGCGAAAAGGAAACTATGTCGAGAGAGAAGGCAGAGGAAGCTGATTTAATTGGGAACAGAGCAAAGGGTAAAGATAGCTGCTCATGCAGGGAAAAGAACAGAGAGAGAAAAGGAAGAGGGATCAAAAGGAGAGACATGAAACAGAAAGAGCAAAAAGTGGAAGGGAAATACATTTTTGACTGGATATGTAAAGGACAAATGCCTGGATCTCTCTCCATCCATCCCGTCTCCTAATTCATCCATCCATCCAGCTTCATCCGCGTCATGTACCCGAGCCTCCCGACAATGTCCTACTTAATTAACTGCCTGGAGTCCCAGACAACACTCGAAAATTGATGGAAGGGGGCAAGGGAGTGAGAGCGAGGGGGGAGACAGGGAAGAAAGGAGAGATTGATTTGCACTTGTGGCTTTTGAAGACTTGGTAAAAAAAAAAAGAATGCGAGTGTCAAAAGCTGTGGGCTTGCATCGTCCGCATTGCCACGAGAGAGAGAAAAAAAAAAGAAAGGTTTCTGCATCCCGCTGTTCAGGCTAACTTGGAGAACTCAGCGTGTCAGAAGCTAGCATAGCCCGTAGCCAACGCTACATACAGCTAACCAATGTTTTATTCATCCATTTATCGACTTTGTGTCAGCTCGGCTGTCTGCTTGTTGTTTTCTCTGGCAGTCATCTCTCCTCATGGCATCCTCTGACCTCAGTCCACCCTCTTTAGTAATACCATATGAACAATAACATCACAAAAGCAGCGTATATGACAGATATACTTGGTATATTAACACCGAGGTGTCTATGTCTCTACATCAATCTAAAATGCTGGATACACTTGAAAATACTTGACAAGCTGTTAACAACAATTTAGGTTTATTTCTTAAAACAACAATAACAACAACAACAAAACTTGGCCACTTAAAAAAGACGAGTTGTATCTTTGAGACTTTTCTTTAACCTTTTACAAGGCAAAATAGAAAGACACGTCAGTGCATAGGAGAAACATATTCAGGCATTTATAAGGAACTAATGATCATAATTTCTTGCAGTGAGACAATTCTGCGAAAACGTGAAAGAGGTCATTAAAAAATAAGTTTGAGCCTTGCTTTAGGACTTTTTAATAAGCCAGTTGTAAGGTGATACTGAATATTTTAATGTTGACTTTTGAAACTCTTCGAGTTGATTTTCTTTTCGTCCCATCACTTTATGCAAAATAATACTATTAAATACTTCTTACTGTTCTGTCCGCCTATGTCCTAGCAGCCGATGTGAGTTGATTGGGCTAACCACTATACCACTATACATGGCAATACAGTCAGCAAAGTGACATTTCAATGTATTAATTTACTGAATGAAGTATTTTTATCATTGTAAGTAACATTTGCTTTCTCATTAATAGCGTATAAAAGGCATTGAGGGACTTCGTTAGAAAAAAAGAGAGGTTTCTGTTAGTGTATGTGAATGTTGGCCCTTTGACTCAAACAATAAAAGTCTGTTATTGTGAAGGGACAGTCAGAAGTAAAAAACACTGGTTTCCAGTCATCTATGAGAATGCATGATGAGGCTGGTTTCTTGAAAGCAGCCTCAGACTGATATCCTCGACAGAATAAAGAGGAGTTCTGGGAAAGAAACGGAAGCAGGAGCGAGAAAAGGTTGTATTTTGGGAGAGGAAGTGGGATGAAGGGAAAAGTGTTCTGGAGAGAGAAACTATTCCATCCGTATTTGTGACAGGTGCCAAAACAGTTTCAAAGCCCACATTAGGGCTACAAAGAGCAGAGTACATTAAAACAATATCTCACCAGGGGATTCGTTTGAAGCTGGGAGAGATTTTCTTTCCCTTTTTTATTACCTGCCGTTTCCTGACTTCCCGCTATTCAATTCATCTGTGAAGGAGGACGTCGTGGTATTCAAAGCCAGATGTGACACCAGGAAACAAGTTAGACAATTATATGTGTGCGGCACAGAAACCCTAAACGTACTGCAAGTGTCCAAACTATCGGCCATACAAGGCGAGTGTCACTCAGCTGCCTCATATTTGGGATCTTTGCTTTTCTAGAGCCAATAATAATTGGAGTCCTGTGTTTACACAGAGCAGCAGCAGCTAACCTCATCATAAGGATCACTTAATCTTGCTGTAAGTAAACTGCTAAGAGGCATTTTTCCTGAAGTTGTATGTGGCCGTGAAGTGGAAAAGATGCCGGAAGGAATGCGTGCCACAGATGGTTTCTCTGCAGAAAACACAGCTACAAAAACAGCTGCTCAATTTTTCTTGTTGTTGATGGCAGTGTTTGCATTTTGACATCTTCATAAGTATTTTTAACAACAACAGATGTGGATACGGTGGCAGAAAACCTGCTTTGTCCCCCAAAACAATTTAAATTCGGTTCTTACAAACAATTGATTTGCAAGTAAACAATTGTCACCGGCTTTAAAACAGACCGTCATACTCTGACTGGACGGTGGGACAACTTTTACAGCCCGTGTGTGTTTATACTGTGTTTTTTGAGTGTGTGAATGAGTATATACGTTACAAAGTGTGTGTTTGTACTGGCTGGCATCCAAGTCTACAACTTCTGTCACAGCAGCCTGAGGGCCTTCCTTACCTCTCTGTATTTGCTTTGCCCTCAAAAGCTGCTGTTAGCTTTGGCGCCTCAAGCTATAACTGCAGTTCACCATTATTCAATGGTAAATGCCTATAAAATTAACATAATATCGAGATACATTGTACACATTAGCACATGTGCTGCTGCTTTTAAATATTTCCTGCATTTCGAATGAGAGGCGCTTACTTTACATGTCGCCGATGAATATTTTAGGAATTAATTTGTTCAATTTTAATGCATGTGTATCACCGGGGGAGGAAAAAAAAATCCATAATAGCGTTCCTAACAATAGTATTCTTCCAGTTATACAAAAATTGATCTAATTGTTTTGACATATTCTTACTGCAGATACGCAGATGCAACTTTTGATTGAACGTCGCCACGAGCTCTCTCAAAGGAGAGCAGCTGTCGAAGTTGAACAGCATCTAATGTTAACACATCACTTCTACTGCACCAAAGTATGAGAAAAAACAGTTATAAATCCTGTATTCGGGCAGGTTGGTGGTGGTGGTGGTGGTGGGGGGGATAATCTCCTTTTGCAGGTGAGCAAAATACCTTCTCACATCCGGCAAGAGCAAATAATGAGACAGTCAGCTGGAAAGCGTGCGTGTGCGTGTGTGTGTGTGTGTGCGTGTGTGTTCAGACGTGTACAGGGTGAGAGATTAAAATCAAGACATGGAGGGGGAGAGGGAGACAAGGGGAGGGGAGGGTGGGAGTAGGAGGATGAAGGCAAATGCTGGCTTCTATATAAATAAGGGAAAAAAATGTATGAAAAAGCCAGAAGAGTTCTGAAGGCTTTGGCTTAGCCTGACAAGATATAAATTAATAAAGCTCCAAAAACACTGCGCATATGTAATGAGGAAGATGTCTGGTGTGCTTTTTTTTTTTTTTTTTTTCCTTTTCAAAGCCCCCTCCCCTTCTCGCTCAACTCCCCCCTCTTAGGTCCATCTATAATTAATTAGCCGACTCTGTGATGTGGGGGACTATAGATCAGGGAGGAGAAAAAAATAACATGCTAAATAATGAAGTAAAGCGATATGGCGAGCCCGGGGGGAGAGATGAGATGGGTATGGACGGTCACAAAGGAGCCAAGGGGGCACACTGGTATACTTGAGAGGGACAGGGTGTGTGTGTGTGTGTGTGTGTGTGTGTGTGTGTGTGTGTGTGTGTGTGTGTGTGTGTGTGTGTGTGTGTGTGTGTTGGGTGGGGGAGCTTATGAGGAGTTCCACAAATACTCCCCCACCGCCTGTCGCCCCACGCCTGTCAAACCCCCCCCCCCCGGCTCTGTGACGGAGGTCTCACACTCCTCGGAAACCACACATTCATCTCTGGCCTTGAACTTTAGACCCATCTATAGCTTCACACACTCTCCTACACATTAATAAATGTCAGTGGGAGGATCCTTTTATAAAACCAACGAGCATGACATGGAGCTGATTCTCAACACAGAGGTTAGAGCTAAAACATGTAACCTCTGTGATGAGTGTCGCCTTCTTCCAGCAGATTGATAAATAATGCCGAGTGAAAACACAGGTGACATGACCGAGTTATCACTCCAACTGCTGAGTGGGCGGCGACCAGGGAGAGAAGTGAAACAAACAAATAAACTATGCTCCCATGCATATATATGTTCATGTTTATGAGGATTAGATACAGGACAGCAAATATAGCTCAAGTCTGCAGTGAGACAATGAGATGTAAACACTGAAAGGAGAGTGAGAGAGTGACAGTAGATTCATATTTTGATCTTTTATGGACATAAATGCATAAATCAAACATGTAATAAACAAGCATCTCTTCTAAAAACTTCCCAAGCATATAAAACAACAAAGGTCATATTGTAAGTTTAAAAAAGTCAGGGTAATAGCTTTTTAAAAAATCTTTTTATGATCATTTCCTAAAGTTTTCATGTTTGAGAATGCTTTCCTTGATTAATAAGAAATGTAGTCATCAACTGATCAAAACGCGTCGTTCCTGAATATGCCTGATTAAAATTGGGGATTCTTTTCAATGTATGCTTTGAAAGAGAACAGACTTTTACTACAAAGATCATTTGCAATTAATAAAGATGACAATGTTTTGGAGGTTCCTATGGATTGTTTCCACTTTAATAGTTTACATTCTTACATATTTCTGTGGCCTGCCTCTGACTCTGTCCCTAATTGGTGTAAGCCGTGTAATACGTTACCATGGCATGCCGTACATCACACTGTCATTTCCAGGGCTACATAGTGTCTTTTGTTCTGTGTACCAGCTGGCCAGCAGCCATGTTCAGTGCGTGAGTGGACTTGTAGTGGTCACGGTGATGAGACGAACAAGACTAAAAGAAGAAATCTGCCCATTAAATAGAGATCAGAAGGAGTGTGTGTCAATGGAATTTTTTTACATCTACAAGCCATTGCCAACTACTGGTAGAAAACCTATGTAACTATGCAGTAAACACCATTTAGGACCGTACACGATTATTAAAACTAAGTGTTTACATTAGCTGCAGAGTGTAGTTCGTTCCTGGTACACGTGTGTGCGCATAAAGTTGATGTGGGCTCATTAGCAGCGAAATCTGGAGAGATGTTCTGCGACCGACCGACCAGACAGAAACGCCTTAATAAAGCGGCAACACGTAAAGCCGCGGCGGGAGGAAGGGAAGCCGCGGAAGAAAGGGGACTTTGAACTATGAAAGGGACTGTGAGATTGTCTGCCCACGCCCTTCTTTTCTTAGCCGAGTGGTGGAGACGAGAAAGGGGAGAGTGAGAAGCCGAGAGAGCAGAGCGAGTGCGGCGGAATGGTGGGAGAGTTTGAAACACAGTGCAGTGCAGGAGCACCTGTGACACGGATGTAATTCGGCACGGATTATCAAAGTCTCGTGCAGCGGGAGCTTGACTGAATCTACCTGCAGATGTGCTCCTGCACATAAAGCACAAACATGCATTGACTCAGACTCGGGGCTTTGATGTACCACCCAGGCGCACATACATGTTGATTCCATCTGCTTAATCCCTTATCCTTGATTTACAAGCATGCCGCCGAACCTACACAGTTTATCCCCTCGACACACGGCGCAGTGAAACAACAACAGGGAAAAAAAAAAAAAAAACGAAAAAAAAAAGAAACTGGAATGTGTGAATAGTTTGTTGAGAGAGCATCTTCTTTCCCCCCTCCTCCCTCCTTACGGATTTTCATAGAGCAGAAGGGGGGGAGGGGTGGGGGGCTCTTGGCACCCCGTTATCATTCTAACCCAGATATGTCAGCAGCAATCAAACCTGGTGCTTTTCAGCTTTTCAAAGACACGCCGCGATTCCAGCGGTAGATATGCTCTCCTATGGCTCCCTCCGTGCGCACCAAGAGCACATTTCAGAAATGAGGGGAGATTGAAAATGTGAGTTTTGTTTGGTATGCAGCTACGGTCGATGATTAACTGCGCACACTTATCTTTACAGCTGTTTTACAATGTCCTGGTTTTACACGGTGCGACTCACCCAGATCCAAGGTGCAAAAGTTCATCCCTGATCATCTTCCCCTGACGTGTGTTATCAACATTTTACCTAACTTATACTTCATTAAGATCATTCTGGAGGTACGAGACACAGAAAAGCTTAAAAGCTGCAAGTAAGAAAGAAAAGGTACACAAGCATCTTCTGAAGTTGCAGTAACAGAGTGAAGTTGAAAAGAATCTCCTGACGTCTTCTCGTGTCTTCCATCCTAAAGTGTAATGTGTTAATGAAAGATTCAGGGTGCGTGATTATTGTGTTGTTGTGCTAAACATTGAAATAGGTCAAACTTGTGTTGAATCTTTGGAATGTGTGAAATCAATTATAAAACGCCTCGCTTCTGTTTTACACTTGTCATAATAACACACACCGTGAAGGTTTCAAGGACTCTGTTGTCAGATTTATGCTTTTAACTTGAGAATATGAATAATTGGAATAACAAAAAAAATTAAAAAAATTAAATACAATAACTGTACTTCATAACAAGAAGAAATATATTCCAGGTATGTGACGTGTGTTTTTCATATAAGCAGATATTGCAGATTATGGTGCAACTAAGATTGCGTCTATGTTTTTAGGGAGGCATTGGAGGAGGGGATAAGCTCATTTTTACAAGAGAAACTGTAAATATTTCAGCCTTCCCATGCTTTTGAACATAACATGCAAGCTGAAGTCTGTGACGTTCACTGAAATATCAATAAAATCATTAAAAGAGAAAATTTAGATGTGTCACAATGCAACAAAACAAAGTTTTAGGAATCACCCGTGAGGTCAGCAAGTCGGCAAAGAGCATCTGCAGACTTAACAATGGCATGAAACAACCACTAGGAGGCAAATGGAAGAAACAAGAAAAAGTTTAAATAAGTTTATTTCCTTCCCCTTCTACAGGACGAAAGAATACATATCGTTTTCAGTGAAGACATTGTTATTATTGTATAAATATATCTGAAGCTTATAAACAGTGAATCACTGGCCATCTTGGAGGTCAACAGGACGACATTGATGTCAATAAGATTATCAGTCGAGTACAAACCAGAGAAGTCCCCTTTATGAAAACGGTGGTGAAAAGCCAGACACAACAGACATGGTTAGCCTGTCCTATGAGATTTTTTTTCTTCTTTTTTTTTCTTCCTGCTTCTCCAATCCACAATCCCAGCTGTTTCTCAATTACAGTCTCCCTCCCGTCTCCCCCTCCGCCTGTACTCGTGAGTTTTATTCTTCCTTTGGCTCTCTTTGCCGTGTCATTTCCGAGTCGCCTCACGCCGATGACTCTCAGTGACGCCGCAGCGCGCTCTCTCTTTCTCTCCGTCATACTGGGGTTGGCGGTGAGAAGGCAATATTCATCTGCGTTCACCATTAGACAGGCGGCTCTCGGCAGGAAATGAAGATTTAATACAGCCCGAATAATTAAGCCGTTGGGACTTGTAACTGACACAAACACAAACACACCCAAAACCCTCTGCCTATCATGGCATTGTATTCCTGCGGGTGTGCCTAGTGTCCATTTGTGAGAATCTTTACTCCCCATTAGCTCTTCATTAGGCTTTCTGTATGCCAGCGTGTTGGCATAAGCTTGGGGTTGACGCCTGCTGCACCGGTGGGCCTTACCGGGTCGAAGAGGATTACATCAAGGAGAGAGTAACCTCGCAGCCATGCTACACCTACCACTCGCTTTTGTCAGCTCGGAGCTCTGCTGACTGCGTCCCATTTTCCCAATGTCGTATCTGGATTAACACTTTTCAACTAATTAAGCCGGCAGAGCGTCCTTGAAAATCTGCATAAACATATCGTGTAATGCGAGCTGCACGTCTTAAGTCCCGCCCCCTTTTCGGTGACTACAACTCCGCTGCCCTTGTGCAGTCGTCTGCCGAGCGCACTTCTTAGGGTACGACAGGCTGCTCTCTCCACGGTGTGTCCCAGCCGGGGCGACCCACCCTCCCCGCCTTCTGTCGCGTAGAGATTGATGCTCTTCAAGGCAGAGCGAGTGCAAGTAGGGGGAATTTAGGCGGAGACGCCAAAACAAAACAGCAACAACAGCAAGAGGAAATAAAAAAAATAAAAATGCGAGGCCAGGGAGAAGAAAGTAAAAGACGAGCAGTGGAACGGTGAAGTTAAAAATAGACACAAGAGCGGGAGAGGAGAAACATCTGCATATACTTGTGACAGACGGAGCGTGCGTTCGTCACCAATCGGGCATATTCGTATATACGAGGACACACGGCAATGACATCCAGAGTTTCAAACCACAGTTTCTCTGAATGCTCATAAAGCACACTTGCATACGCAGCGCGAGCCCCAACTCTCTTAATGAAAGGCTGAATTGCATTACCAGTACTCAAAAAACACTTACACTTTTCCACCTCACCTCATTGTTTCCTCATTAACAAATTACAGCAGAGGGAATTGCCAAAACACCTGACACACTCCCACGCTGATTTCCCTGAGGGGAAATACAATCGCCAATTCTTGGATGAGCGTCCCAGAAGTTTTGCGAGGGGGGGTGGGGGTGTCAGACAAACCGAGGTAAGACCCAAGTTGTTTAAGAAGCAGGAGGAGGCGAGTCGCTACCAAACCAAGGGTTAAATACTGGCCGGTCATGGTCTGACTGAGATCCATCTGGCAAAGAAAGCATGTGGTTACTTCACCCTGTCGCCTCCACTTCCTCTCCATGTTCCCTCGCTTTCTCGCGCTCCCTCCCTTCCCTCCAACTACAGAGTGCATTTGGAAAATAAATTGCGTCACTCTGAATGTAATCTGCTGCTTGTTACTGCGAGAGTTTCTGCACTCGCCCTCCCCTTGCCTCGGCTTCTTTCTCCATGTCTCCGTCTTAACTCTTTTTTTCTGTTTCCATCTGGTTGTCATTACGGCACATTTGTCTGTCTTTGGTTTGGCACTGACGGATGGCATCGGAGAACTCCATGCGAGATATCAGATCCCACATCGACTGATGCTCCTATTTGTACTCCCCTATCCACAACCTGGTTTAAAGTTCAAGTAATATCACTGAGAAATGCGCCTCTTCAAACGGAGTAGAACGTGTCTCTATGTATTCAACCTCAGTGATACAGAACGGAGGAATCACATGGAGCAATAAAGCCGGCAAGAACAAGTGGCAGAGATTAAAAAAGGAGCTTATGTATGGTAACAGATGAAGCAGGAAAAGAAAGAACAAATGGAGTCCGTGGACCGTGACAAGGGGCCGAAAAAGGCAACAAAGCTGAAGAAGAAAGATGATTAGGGTGAAGGCACTGCGTGGGAATAGAGGAGAGGGAAAAATAAAGGCTCGTGATGATTGGTGAAGACAGATATTACGAGGAGATAAAGACACAATAAAAGAGGGAGGGAGGAAAAGAGAAGGGGGGGAAAAAAGAAACGGCGGGTATTATTCAACCGCCAGCCCACTCCACCTTCTCCCCCTCGCCCACATGCCCCCTGCAGCCCCGTGCTGCTGGTTGTGCTTTGTCCTGATAAGAACCAGTGACAGTCACGTACAAACACACACAGTGTAGCCCAACACACACGCATATCCATGTGCAAAGTGAGGCCCCTCAAGCAGCCTTGGCCCACAGTCAGTGGGATGTTCTACTCTAGTGTGTGTGTGTGTGTGTGTGTGTGTGTGTGTGTGTGTGTGTGTGTGTGTGTGTGTGTGTGTGTGTGTGTGTCTGCTCAGTGTCTGAATACTAGCCAGAGTAAACACAGTGTGCCAGAATGTCACGGTCCGGGGCCTTCACACCTCCATCACAAATAACCCTGTCAGCCATAGACTGTGTGTGTGTGTGTGTGTGTGTGTGTGTGTGTGTGTGTGTGTGTGTGTGTGTGTGTGTGTGTGTGTGTGTGTGTGTGTGGCGGCTGTATGATGCTATAAGTATATTTGATTTGTTAGGAGTGTATAAGAAGAAGAAGAAGGCAGCATTGGAGAAAATGTGTCAGCCTGTTGATACACTATGTTGAAGTGCGGAGCCTATCTGAACTCTCTGGGATTAATTTAGTGTTTCGATGGCGGCACGTTGTACACTAGCATTTGTGTAATTGACATTGAAAATGTGAGGGTGAGTGAGACTGATACAACAGTAGGCATGTTTTGACGGATCCTTTCATACTGTATGTGTGATGATTGTCAATGCACAGGTTTTAAATGTTTTAGAAGGAGCACCCCACCAACCATTCAATTTTGCTGCACAAATCAAGAGTGACTAAAGATAAATACATTGCTGTATTACCTGTAATGTAGAATTAAATCGGGCCTCATTAATTTATGTTTAGGGGTGTAATGGAAGATGAATGAGTTTGAATTAATTGATTGTTTTAAATTACGTGTTGTTTAAAATAATGTGTTGGTTTTTTTGATAGAGGAAAAAAAACAAACAAGTTTAGGTTAAAGCTGCATTTATGAATTTTTGCAAAAAATACATCTTGACCTGGTTTAGCTGTTAAAAACCTGCACGTGTCTGTTCACATGTTTAAAAGCAGCGCCTATCAATAACACTTATTTACATCCCAACACAATATTTAATCTCTGTGTTTTTTTATATGCGTGGTGACAACAACATTTGTCCGTTTCGCTGCAAGATTTCTCAGGCTGAATTGGCTGATCTGGTTGTTGTTTGGGACTTACAAGGTCCAGCTGTACGAACACAGCAGAGAACCTGGCAGGACTACAAAGTTGAAAATGGAAAAAAAACGAACCACTACTTTTAGATGATTTTGTTGATTTGAGTTTCGGTCACTTTTCAGTCGGTTTTTTTTGGGGGGGGAGCAAATGTAAAGATAATTTGAAATAAGTCTCACCATACAATCATGTGCCACTCTATCTATACAAGTGCAGTCTATTACACCGCCACTGCTCAGCTAAACCACGAATTGCGAGGCCATGGCTCAGTCTCTCCTGGAAGGCTTTTGTACTGCTGCATGCAGCTGTATACACAAGAAGTGCCAGAAATAGTTGTATAACAACAGGGAGGGGAGAAAAAAAAAAGCGCTTAGGACAGAAGTTCAAACCCAGCTTTGACTTTCTACACAGATGTCCAGTCAACAGATCCATGTGAAGGTTCAACTCTCGGTTGTAGAGAGGGAAGCAAAACGTACCTGTATGTCAGTAACCTTTCCCCCCAAGATTTTTGATAATATACACAGAGAATAGAGTGACGCTCACTAAAATGTGTGTCAATACAAGTTTTTAAACCCAATAGGTATTGTTTAAACATATTTCTACTTCGAAACGTCAAGGTGAGTTTGAAGATACACGACAACATGGGGAATCTTTAAATTGACCCGAGACTGATTTCTAAGAATCAAGAAAATCTATACACGAGCTTATGTTCACTTGCAGTAGATATTCTCTGGACAACGCTGATGTTCAAGCACAGTTTTCAAACATTATTTCTGAAGATTGTGAAAACAAAAATACTTTGCTAAAACAAATGGACCAACCTCTATGAGGTATATGCAATTATTTAAAAAAAAAAAAATACTACACAATAACACCAATCTCAATCTTTTTTTCTCCCTATCTTGTAGTGTTTCTCTCAGTTTACCATAGAAGAAAACAGACAAACATGCACAAGTATCCAAATTATAGTCACTGGCCATTAACAACGTTTGAACTCCGCGTAAGAACGAGGCAGAATAAATAATACCAGTGCGAAGGTGATTAAAATTTAAAAAGGGTGACTAAAAATCATTGGGGTGAACTCAAAATAAATGTAGGAGTCGGGGATGTGAAGGCTGCTAATCAATGTACTGATTAAAAAAAACCCAGAGAAAACTCAACAAATCAGCATAATATTTACACTGGGTTCAGTCTGACAGAAAGCAGCTTTACCACATGTGGAAGGGAGACGAGGAATCGCTGGTACCACAGTCTGGACCTAAACCCCAGACAAACAACATCGAGGCTGCGCAAATACACAAGCTACACAATCTGCCTCTTGTATGTAAAGCCAAAACCCATATGATTAAAAAAGTAATAACGCAGAGGAAGAGGGAGAGAGAAAGAAAAGAGAGCGAGAGAGGAGGGAGGGAGACAGTTATGGGGGGGGGGGAGGCTGCGCTGCTCCCACAAATCTCAATCAAGTTAACCGCTGCCTTGATTGCTGGAGTGAGACTGAGCCTTGCTTTGCAGCAAAACAAACAAGGAAGCATGTCTGAACGCAGCAGAGCCCAGCCACCCCGAACCCTCGCCTGGCACTCATCGGGGCTCCGGCTCAGAGGACCAGCTTCTCTCCGGAGGGGGGGGGGGGGGGGGGGCTGGGGGTAGAGCGAGAAGAACGATGGGCGCAAAGTGAAGTCAAAGACAGAAAAATTAGAAATGGCAAAAGAAGCAATAGAACTTCCTCTCTCTCCATTTTTTTTTTTTTTTGGTGCATTTGTTTTTATAATAAAGTAACTCCTACTCCTCTCCTGCAATTTTCCGCCCGGTCGCATCTTAATTTGAGAATTTGTTTGTTGTGCCATTTGAGGCATTGTTGATTCATGCATATTTGATTTGGAAATGTCACTCATTATACTCATTTCCTCCGTACTTCATTCTCCCCCTTCTCCCCCCCCCCCCCCCCCCCCCCCCCCTCCCCCCCCCCCTCTTTTGACACAGTCCACACACAAAAACAAAACGGCGCTTTCACTCTTTACTCGGCTTGTTTGATATTTGTTGGTTGGATTTTTTTTATGTGTTGAACTTTGTTTTTGTGTCTGTGGTGGTTGGGGGGGGGGGGGGGGGGGTCAGACAATCACAAAAAGCAGATTTCCTGTAGTTTGGTGGAATGATGAAAGATGAAAACTGATTGAGCCCCGCTGGTGTGAAGAGAAGGCAAAAGGAGGTGGCAAACAAAAAAAAAAAAAAAAAGCTCATCTGCAACACACCGATCTTCTTGGTTGCCATGGTAACACAAGATTCAGATACTGTCACATGAGGAGATGAGGGGGAAGAAAGATGGATGGGGAATTAAGGTTACACAGGAATTGTTGATATCTTAACTCTCTTTTCATTTGATCCTATTTGCGATAACACTGAAGTTGACCTTTTTTTTTTTTTTATTGGAGTGCTTTAAAAAACACTTGTGCTTCACTCATATTTTGAGCAGCGCTGATCATGGGTCTCTTTTATGCGGCTACGCCCACCATTCAAGCTCAAAATGAGCAAGTCGCACCTTCAACTTGCTAAGTATGGTGTGACTGTAACAGTGCAAGAGTACCTGTTAAGTACCATGTGTTAACCATGAAGCTACCATGGTCTTCTCTCCTCTTCATATCTCGAGAAAAGCGAGACCACCAAGTCAGGCGGGAAAAAAATACAGCCTCCGCACACACGAACATTTCTATCGGGCCTATGATCGCTTATTGAAAATGAGCCTTATCCAATCCATCTGCTCTGTTCATCTGCAGGAGAGAGCAGGGAAAGGTCTGAGTGAAATGTCTGCTATCAGGAGAGGTGATGCCACTCTCCTGTTAAACATGTCGATTTGTATGCAGGATAAAGCAGGAGCACGGACCAAAAAATAAATAAAAAAAAGAGCATTGTCTGAGATCTAAGTTAAGGGTGTGAACCTATGTGAAGACAAATTACAAATTCCTGATGGTATCCTAAACCATCCCCACTTTCATGTGTTGGGGAACACACACACACGCACACGCACACGCACACGCACGCGCACGCGCACGCGCACACGCACACGCACACGCACACGCACACGCACACGCACACACACACACAGCACGTTTCCGTTCTCCTGTTTCCTTCAATAACACACTGTATATTTCACATGGCGAGATTTGAAGGTAAAGAGAAAGACGAATGAGAAAAAGATGGGGTGACTGAGCATCAAAGTGGTGAAGGATGAGGTAGGGAGCGATGGGCCCTGGGGAGGGGAAGGATAAGCCTAGCCTACAGGAAGAGCTGTACTTGTTGGGGCATTGAGAGCGCATCTAATGGATATGGCAGCTAAGAGAAGGATGATGAATGACTTTGGGCCTGCGCGTGTGTATGTCACTGTAAGAATGTTTACACATTTGTGCATGAAAGACACAAAGCAATAGTTGTGTGTGTGTGTGTGTGTGTGTGTGTGTGTGTGTGTGTGTGTGTGTGTGTGTGTGTGTGTGTGTGTGTGTGTGTGTGTGTCAGAGCATATGATGGATTCTGCGGTGAAGCATGCGGCTGGTGGTTTCTTGGGTGTGCACGAGGTGACAGGAGAGGTCTCCCTGTCCACATGCCACAGTCAGCCAGTTTGTCTTCCCCCTCTCTTTCCTTCCTCGCTGCCTCTGTCACTTCATCTCCCTTGATCCTTTTGTCCTGGCGGCTTTGTCCTTAAACAGCTTCATCCCCAAAATGTACAGCCCCAATTAACTTTTTAGATAGAATCGACAACCAGACAAGTATTGTCCTTTCATTCAGCGGCTCGTCTCAACTTCAAACCAGTCGTATTGAAGCTGACCAACTCATTGGTTTGCATAAAATTATGTGAGCTTTAAATACCTTGCAGTTCAGCGATGCCCGTGTCAAATCACAAGTACTTCATGTATGCTCAGTGCATTTGTTTTCCACTAAGTTAAACAGAGAAATCAGGAGAAAATGTGACATCTGCAAAAAGAAAGAAACTTAAGTAGCTTTTTTAAATGGAGGTAAAACCCAAGGGTCATATAAAGGACTAGAACAATCATGAGGAACAAACTAATATTTTCACAAAATAGGTCCCTTTTTGCCAATTTTTATTTTTCTTGTTTCTGTTACAACAACTTCATTACACTGAAGATAATGCCTTCAATCAGGCCATAAAATTCCAAGATGTTTTGGAAAATGTGCGAAACAAAAGCAGCACGTCTTCTGATAAAAGAAACCTGGAACCCGTCACTTGATTAGCATTTTTTCTTAGATGAAAAAAAAAATCTCATTAGTCAATTAATAAAACACATGTTAATTAATTTTCTGTCACTCAAACAAATAAACAGATCCAAGCCTATTAATTCAGCTCCAACACAGACCGTTAGTCTTCAGCACATGCTGCACCTCAAAAGACCGCCTCCTGTCACTCACTGATAATACTACTCCCGTCTATATGTTTACTTGAAACCGGCTTTCCACAATTTTCTTTCCTTTTTCTTCCCCGCAAGGCTTTCCTGTTTATCCATCCGTTGCCCCTCTGGCCTCTCTCAGCTCAAAGTGTGCTCGCCAGCACTCTCCCCATGCCCTGCAGATGGGTGCACTAATCCGCTAGCGTTAGCGCCGTGAGCCGTGAAGACTGGGCCCGCGTCTCATTTTTTGGACGGGCACGGGCCAGCTGCGGTTTGCCACGCTCGTGTTTGGGATTCAGCACAGCTCCGAGTCGAGGAAAGAGATAAAGGGGAAAGTAATTGGATGAAGGTTGACCAATTAATAAAGGCCAGTGATTCAGAGCAGCCAACAAGAAAAGGAGGGCTTTAATCTGCGTAGAGATAACAGTGTGTCAAAACCACAAGCATAAAGAGATGGAGAGAAATCGCGTCTTTGCGCACACGCGTCTGTGAGACGTTTGGTCAGCTAAAGCACGGGCATGAGCGCCAGGCACTGGAGAGAGCAGCGGGTTTACGTCTATAAGTCTGCAGTGAAGATATGCATCTCAAGCGTATGTTTCCGTGTTTGCTAATTTATGCTGGGCCATGTTTTTGAGGGTACAAAAAAAAAAAAAAAAAAAGACAAAAAGCTGGAAAAATCCATGGTGAAATCATACCACGGCTCTGTGTCCCTCGCTAAATATTCCTGTGTACAGACCAGAGGTTGACAAACACTTGTTATGCCTCGCGTGATGCCTGCTGGAGCCGCCACTCGGCACGATTGATATTAGCTTTTATGCTAATGCAGCATTTGGCTATGTAAGAACAAGGCAGTATTTCCATACACAGTCATTCATCCCAGCCTGCTTATGGCCTTATGGGCCACGACAGAATTATTGCTGCACAGTACACAAGCTGTTGTCACTGTGCCAAGAGCCCCTATTACACATACAGGCAGCAGACACACAGCGGGGCGATGTGAGCAAACCCTGAGGCAAAAGCCACAGAAGGTGTGAGGGCAGAGGTATGTGTGCAGCCGAGTACCATTTCTGCCTGTGTTAGGAGAACAAGGCTCGTTATGCAGACAGGACAGCTTTTTCCAAAAAAGAGAAAATCCCAGCTTAATGTTCCACATTTGCGTGAGGTGGCATCAGTGTCTTTTGGATGAGTTTTACCTCAGAGACGTTGACGCGTCCCTCCTGGAAAGAGCAGTCGTTGGCGTTCTGGGTGCACATGTGGCGGTACTTGCACCAGTGGCAAGGGAAGGAGCCGTTTACACAAGAAAGGCAGCTGTAATGAGAAGAGACAGGAGGTCAGCAGAGTCACCTACTTTCAGTTTGATTGGACCACTGTGCTTGCATACCAGTTTCATTCAGACAAGACGAGATTAAAGCTGAATGAGTTGGCGTCACATTCATCGTATTTCGTCAATAAACCGATGAGGATTGCAATTGGTTTGGGCGCTTTTTTTTTTTTTAACCATAAATTATCTTCACTAAGCAAAGCATTATAGGTGATTATTGGGTAGTTTGTTTTGGGGATGTCGTCATCGATAAGAGCCACACTGTCCTGTTCCTTCTGTGTATGAGCTCCATCCTTAGGAGAAAATTTACTTCATTAAACAGTCTTCAGTCTTCATCTTCAGGCTACTTAAAAAGTAGTTGTTCACAAGTAGGCCAGATTAAAAATCCAACCCATGCTGCTAGTGACTATGGGTGCATAAGTTACCATTTGCACAATACAGGTGAGGATAAACTTCTGGGAATACACCAGTTGGATTCTTCACTGTCTCAAATATGAATAAAGCTTTTTTGGATGAAACTGAAGGAACAGTCAACGTTGTCTGCATGGTAGTGTCGTGGTTGATACTCTTGAATCACAGTGATGACATCTATTCTGGGCTCTCTGTGTGGAGTTTGCATGTTCTCCCTGGACGTGAAAGAGTTTTCTCAAGGTATTTCATTTTCTGCCAACAGGTCAAAGACACGAACTAGATTTATCGACACACTAGATCAGTGCTGTCACTTTGAAACATACTTTCACTTTACTTGTTTGAGTACTACTACTACTACTACTACTAATAATAATAATAATAATAATAACAATACTATTAGCTTTCTAATGCTTTGACACAATCATTTCCGAGTTTGAATGATGTCGTCCACAAACACAAATAAATGAGTATATATGAATCCCCAACATTTGTATATAAATTGCTACTCCCATGTTTGGCCGAATACCTATCTTCAGTTGTTTAACAGTCTCCTTGTTGTCAAAACTGGGCTTTTTCCCACCCTGTCAGTAATCTTCTCTTCCTCTCACCTTTTATCCCACCTATCCCTCAAATGTTTTAACCTCTTTCTCCCCCCCCTTACTTCTCTTGTTCGCCATCCCCAACTGTGTGTGACTATCAATTGCTCACTGCTTCTATATGTTCAGTGATCTCCCTCTGAATTGGCCTTCCCTCTGAATATATTTCCTGTCTTTCTATACCTCTGTTGTTTCATTCTGTCTATCCATTCAGCTGTAAGCCTTTCTTTCTTTCCGTCCGTCCATCTCTGCCTCTTTCACTCCCTCCATCCCTTTCATTTGCTCTCTCCCTGTTCTTTGTCTAAAGCTCTCTTTCATCCACGGGGCTAAGAGCGCTCCACCATTTTAAATTCACCTGCTTTAGCCGAGCCGAGGTGCAGATAGACGGTCTGAGAGGGAGAAGGAGGGAGGTAAAAAAGAAAAAAAAGAGGGAGATCAAAAGCAGGTGGATTTCCCTGAGAGAGGTGTAGACGCCAGGGTATTGTGAGAGAACGGGGGGGGTGGGGGGGGGGGGGGGGGGGGGTCCTCAAGGGAGGAGAAGGGGATGTGAATATTGCTATATCTGTGTGCATTTTCAAATGAAGGGACCCGCGGAGGAGAGTCAGGCAGGTTTACTTGCACCGTTTATCAACACGGCTTTACGTTATTGGTGTGCTCTCAGTCCTCGAGAGACGCTGAGCCGCTTGGTATCTCATTTAAGTGCACTGCATTATCTAATGTTGCCATTACACGTGAACAAATAAAATAGTTTCATTCTATTACAAAGCCCACTACAGCCATTTTCTTCTTCTTCTTCTTTTCAACATGCGAGTTCAGCAGCAAGATTTCTACTCTGCGACTCTTTTAGCTGCTTCGACATGCGGTTTTAATGGAATCACAATAAAATACTACTTTAATAGAGCCAAGGGAAGGAAGTCGGGAAGTGCTGATTTGTATTCACACACGTCTGCCTGGTGTAAATGTGTGCATCTGTCTGAACTGAAGTGAGCGCACTTCTGACAAGCTCTCGAGTGCGTTTTAACCCTGTGTAAAACGCTCGCTCTGCCTTCCCCTCATCCGCATGAAAAATGAGGCCTTAACTCTTAAGCTCTGAGATGGAGGCCCATATATGAATCCATCAAACCCCCGACGTGGATTCATTTGGATCAATTAGGCCCGCTCGTTTGTTAGGTGCACACTTTAAGCGATCGTTTCCAACCCGGACCCCTCCTTTTGAACGAGATCAGAGGCTGGAGCTTAATTCAATCCCACTACCGCTTTAATTGACCAATTTAGCATTGTGCTGACAGAAGCTGTCCATTTAGAATGAGAGATGTGCAGCAAAGGAAATAACAGGCCTCTTAATACCGCACGAGAGCAAATAGGAGATTTGTCAGTGTTGCCAACAAATAGAAGCAAAGTGATCAGGCCAACGCTGGGTTAGCATACAGTGCTCAAAACTCCGAGAGTGGAAAAGGGATTTCAAGCGCGGTGGCTTCGTCCAAACAAAAGAACGGATGTCAATACTGAACAAAAGAGCGGATGACATAAGTGATGAAAGACAAACGCGCACAAGGTAAGTTAGCTGGGCTCATTAATCTTCCTCGGCCTTGTAACAATCACTCTTCTAAATGTCAGAGTCTTTATTATGTTGGGGCCCACCAGTGGGTCAGCGTTCATCAAAATACAGTACGACGCCAACTCATCTCAGCGGGCAATTAGAACAAGGCAGCGAATAGTACAACGTATCGTAAGTAGTTCACACATGTCAATACGTCTGTCCTAATAACCATTTTTTATATCTTTTATTCATGTCAAATCAACCTCGTTAGTGTACTGGTGACTTTGAAATAACGAGCAAAATATCAGCAGGTAACCGCCGACAACTTTCGGTGACTTTCATGTTTACGCCCTTTGAAATAAAAGATGGCACAGTTCTGTTCTGCCACCCAGGGCCAGCGGTGGGATCCGTCTGACGGCCCCCCGCTGCTCGCTCTTTGGTTCTTCGGAGTAACCAGAACCCCTGTCATGAGCTACCTCAGGATCTCAGAGTCTCAGTTTTGGGCCGGGGCGCACCCCCTTTACAAGAATCGGCCCACCCAGGGCCACTTGAGGACGTTTGATTCTCGTGTCCAGGGGTGGGCTTCTTTGCTTTAGACCCCCCGGTATCTCCTTATTGCTCCTTCCTGTCACTCTCTATCGCCTGTAGCCACTCCGAGGCTCTGAGCGGCTGGAGACACGCTCCCCGTATGGCCACGCTCATGATGCTAATTTAATCTGCTCATATTCAGATGCTAATCGAGATGCGCTGGCTTCGGAGCAGCAGTGGGGTTTTTTGTGTGTGTGTGTGTATGTGTGTTTTTTAAGGCCAAACACAATAGAGTGTGATTTCCTCCGCTCTCCCCTCCTTGGTCAGTTTGGAGTGCTCAATACAATCCGCTCTCCTGGTGAGACGCGTTTGACACTCCTGCACTTGGCAAAATGAGTTATTTATTGGCTACTATTCATTTCAAAGGAGTGGAGGTGAATAATTTAACAGTCCTCTAGAATAGTCTATCCTATCATTACTGGAGAGGGGTTGATAAAACACCGAGGGACTAATATCCACGCAGAGAATTCTTTTCATACAAACACTGAGCATTTAGTTTACAGAAAAAAATAGAGCACTCCTAATCCACCATTCAGAGCATAATTCTTCCAAATGTTTGGAACGGTACTCTTAATCCAGTTTTGTCCCTTCAACGCACAACTTTTTGGCATTTTTCTCCGCGACAAAGCTGCACTCAATATTCTTTTTTCCACAAATGATTTATTCCGAGACCATCCTCGACCGCAAAACAAACGACCCAGTCACCGTTCAAACCAAATTAATCATGACGAGCAAAGGTGCTTCCACACGACTCAACACAGACATTTAAACCCCAATTCTATCTTTATTAAACGGGGGGTGGTGCGAGGGTGGGGGAAAAAAAAAAAAAGCATATAGAAATATTTAATTAAGGAGCAATCATGGCCCTGGGTGATTTTCTATTTCAATCTGAGCAACCCTTAAACTGAAACAGTGGGAATTCTAATTAGATTAATACCACTATGCAAATTTATGGCATTTTTGAAAAGGCAAGGGCCACGACGCAATCAGTTGAGTAAATAAGCAGGAGGGGCATGTGTTTTTTTTTGTGAGGATTGGGGGCGGGGTGTCTGTGTTTAAATACATCCACAAAGGAAAACTACGATTCTTCAGGCGTCATCTTTAATATTTCTATATTTGTGAAGAGAAGAATATGGTTTCAATCAGATTTCTTTCAACTCTCGTCCTGTGAAAAAGTGTTAAAACGCTTAAGTGCGTTTCCTTCGTCTCCATTAAATAGAAATGCTGCTGCTATTAGCTCAAACAGGGGCTTCATTAGGTGGAGCATATACAGTGGGATTGGTTCCCGAAAATGTGAATCCGATTTGAAGTAGTTCGAAGTGTTTTCAGAGGAAAAACTTATATAATATAGACACTCAAGGATCACTTGGACATTTTACAAGAGTCTCAATGCTAAAGACCCTCATTTATTCTATTTTACAGAACAAATCTTACTTTCATGTAGACATGCAATATTTGTTTTCTCAAAATAAAGAGGATAAAAACATATTGACACGTGGGCACGCGCACACAAGCTTAAGAGTGCCATCTTCTGACATGTTTCTTCTTAATGCATACTTGTATACACAAAGTACAGTATCCTGTGCCATCAGCCTATTCCTAACACAGATCTCCTGCCTCGCTTGTCTCACTCCAGGCGTCGTTTTATCCTCAGCATTAGAGATGCAGCATTTTAAAGCCTTTCAACAGCTCGTTAACAACGCCCAGCGCCTGTAGTCGTCTTCTCATTCTCCTGCCATGAATGCTGAGCCCATCTTCAATGTGACATGTGACTGACAAATCCAGCATGTTTCTCTTGTTTTTATGCAGAACTCGGCGTAAAACTTGACAATACTCATATCGCCCAAACATGTAAACTAATTAGCTACTTTTTAATCCAGTTTCTACAGAATACGCCATACCTTTGTATAAATATCCAAACTTTTATATACCATTCCTGTTGATCTGCTTGTGTGGGCAAACTACTTAAACAGAGAAGATTCTTCCCGGTACTTTATATGTCCATTTCTTTACCAAGCAAATTGCGATTGAGTAATTTTGATGTATTTTAGAGCTTGTCTAAAAAACGTAGGTATGTTATGCAAGCAGATTAAATGTTAACCCTGCTATTGACAATACAAGGAAATGAGTTGTGGATTTAGAGAGAAAGGTGTGTCGTGCTTGTATTTGTACTTGAGTAATAATATTCAGTCGACTTTTCGACCAGCAGGTGCAAACATGTCCATCAGGTGACCTCGAGATTGCAGGCGTTCATTCTCCGAAACACTATTTTTGAGGAATGGTTTCCAGAACGCCTGCTTCCTCCACAGAGTAGGAGCCCGCAGTATTTTGTGTCTGAACCCATTAGAGGAAATCTAAGCTCAGTAAAGAATGACCAAGCATTCAGCAAACAGGGCGTTGCATGTGGCCGTGCGGGCCTGAAGTCATTACACCAACAACATTACCAGTCTGATCTCATCAGACGGCGCACGCTGACGCCCGGGGGGGCAACGGCGGGTACGCGGGGACGGAGTGCCAGCTCCAAATGGGATCCTTATCTCAGCATCTCTCTTCGCCGTCAGAGACGCTGCAGAAGATGCAACGTGTCCCTATCTCTAACTTCATTAAACATGTCCATTACATCACTCAGAGGCTGTATTAGATCAGCACGGAGAGCGAATTTAATCAGAGTTCATTGGGGTAATATGTTTTGTCTGCGTCGCATCTCGTATGTTTTTCTTCCACTTGATTTGCAAGATCATTTTTTGGGACTGAATCTTTTCAATTTGATGTCATTCCGTGTTTAAGTATCGTAAACGTTCAGATCAAGGCCAATTGGAGAATACATGCCGGGAAACAACGCAGGCCAAGTGGAGCAACACGTCTTTGACAAAGGTTTGGTGATTTCGACCATGTCGGGCCTGTTTGCGGGTATTTTTTCTCCCCCCTATATTACTAGAAACAACAAAGCTCACATTCAAGTGCAACATCAACAAACAGTAAAAACTCAGTAACTGTTTTTATTTTTAATTATTTAATCTCTCACAATCTCACAAATGTTTCTGCTCATTATCACATGAAAAATTATTATAAATATTTTCTGAATTCGCATCTCATATAAGGTCACACATATGCTCGTCTCACATCAGTTATAAGAGCTTAATAAAAGTCTGCTATTCAAAGCGCTTTTACGGTATGCTGTGTTTTCACAGCAGACCCATGTCTACCCACACAATCTACATCTGACGCGAGATGAACTCTACATGGTCACAAGCACTAAGAGGTAGAGCAAACACTAGTGAGCCCTCGTGGGAGATGAATTAACTGCGATTTGACATTGTAAACCACCACACCCTTAACCAGCTGAGCTAATCATGGTTGTTGTGGCAGGAGGATTTGTGTACATGAGCAGGGGAACCGGGTGTGTGTGTGTGTGTGTGTGGGGGGGGGGGGGGGGGGCTGGGTTAGAGGTCACAGTAACAGATTAGGTGTTCCGAGACATTCGGAGTTTCAGCGAGCTGTGAGTGGGGGAGAGGTGTGGCTACGCGCGTGTGCGTTAGCGGAAATCCTCGAAGGGGGTTCATCCGACATCCAGAGGGGAGCCGGGATGGAGCCCTGCGGTACCCCAGGGGCCTTCAAGCCATCTGCTGCCCCGAGGCTAATACCCCAGCAGACGTTTCATCCTCCCATGGATCAGCCAGGAGCGGACGGGAGGGAGGGTATTGGACGGGGGCGGGGTGAAGGAGTTGGTGGATTCTTTTACCCCCGGCAGGGTGCATCAGGCTGGTGGTAAGACCGGCCCGGGGTGGGGCTCTATGGGCGGCCGAGATTCTCGGCAGAAGGTGGATTAGACGAGGCAGTGAACTGGGCCTCTGCTGAGGGCGTCTGGAGTGTGAAGGAGGCTAACGGATCAGAAAAGGCTCCCAAATTCATTCACAATCCGACAGTCTTTGCCGTTTGTCGATTCTCTTTTGTAAATAAAACTGGCAAACTGAGAGTGCAAAAAAATTTGAACGGGATTGTTTCATCAAGTGGTGAAAAGACTTAAACGAGGTTAGAGTCTGTGATTGGAAGGCATTACTGCAGACCGCTGTGTAATGAATTAATCATTAAACTATCATTAGCGTGTGTTGTGGCTTATGATAAAAAAAAAAAAAGAGTTGGATTACCGTCTCATATACCGATCGTTTTTCATATACGGCACATTTGATTTTTCGCTTCAACTGAAACACAAGCGTCCTGTGGAGGTCAGCGGGGGGGGGGGCTGGGTGAGATGGATGTGTGAGTGAGCGCAACTATATCTCTCATGGAGAGAAACGTGAGACTGTCCGGAGGGGAGAGTGGACAAAAAAGGCTGTCGGTCTCTTTAAAGAACGCGGCGGGAGAAGACTCAACAAGAGGAAACCAAAGTCTCAACAAGGAGTGCATGACACAACTTTTACAGACGGTGTCCCGTAATACATGCCTTAAGAAAGTAATATATTCATGAACTCCCAAAATAAAAAATATAAACAGTCTTCCATAAAGATCTTTTTAGACTTCTGCATTGAATAACTACTTAACAGTAATTAATAATAACATCCCTATCCAGTCAGATGGGTGTGGTAGGGGATGTCACTGCCAGAGAGGGTTTGAGTCATTTTTGCTTTCGGTAGACATCCAATTCAAAACCATTAACAGAAATTGGCTTTTAAAAGTACAAGATAATATATTCCTAAAAAAAATTGGTTCTAATTGGGCGAGCTAAAAGAGTTCTAAAATCAGCCATGTAGATATGGCAATGCTTATAGACATGCATTTATGGAAATGTTAAAGTTACGTAAAAGTGACGAAAATCAATGCAAAATAAGGTTGAACAAAAAAAACTAACTTTTATGATTAGGAAAGTCTGGAGTTCAGGAAATCCATCCTGTAACTAGAACTTGTACCTTCACTGAGGTCGCGTGAAGAAACTCGAACAAGAGGCTCCTGTGCAATGCGTTGCGGTGACATCACACATGTGACTCTGACCGTCGGAAAATAATTGAATAACTTACGACTGATGGACACTGCAGTTGTAAAAGACAAAGTCGACGCTTGCAAACTTCTTCCCCGTCTCCTTGGACTTGAGGTAGAGCTTCACCACCCGCTTATCACCTACATGAGACACACACAAAAATCAATATGACAAGACGGTTTCTGCACAAGTTCAAAGTTTCAAAAAGGGACTAAAGTGAAAAAAAACTGAGCAGCTTCCGGCTACTAAATCCTATCTCTTCGCTAAATTAACATCGGGGAATACATTTTTTATTTTAAATCAATTTATTCAGCGATGCAGTGGGACACTTTTTGAATTCCACTTGTGTGACCTCGCCAGATATCTCACACAAAAATGCACACAAGACACACTGTAGCTTAGCAACACACTCCTCATGTCACACCCGCAGTGGGGTGGCATTAAAAATAGCAGCACCAATCAGTGTTTGGATGCCGGAGCTGATGAGAACTCGTAATGGGGCATAATGGGCTCGGGTTGAAGAACTACCGAGACGTGTGCTTTGACGAAACTTTGAGCGCGCTATCTGACATGTTTTTTTGCGAGCTTTGAATGCAAGAAACCAAACAAGGTTTTTAAACTCCTGTGCCGTGTGACAGAACTGAACATGAAACGGGTGTATAATCTCTGCAGATATTTTTAGATCCAAACTGCTGAAATTGTGGCTTTGAAATGGAGTTTAGAGCGGAAAGCAGTCGTTTAGGAGGGATATAAATAAATTAAACTGACATAATGCACAATAAGGGGAATTCAGAAACAGCTCTATTTTCAGCAGATAACTCCAGAGTCGTGTTTACAGCTCTGAAATGGACTGAGCGGCCATTATTGGTGGCGACAAGAAACTGTGGAAAGAGACAGAAGAAGCAAATCAAGAGGAAATATTAAAATGTAGTTCGAGTATCGACTCCTCCGGTTTCGGCACACGAGAAGAACCTTTTGGAAAAGACACATCCGCCCATGAAGGTGACTATCCACATGTATTTAATGGAAGAATGAGAGTGGACATTTAAACAAAGCTTATTATCACATTGCACATATGTGACGGCAAAAGCCTCCGTGACTCGCTTCGTAACACAGCTCAACGACCTCATCGCCCATCGTCCAACTCATGTCGTCACCTTTGTTCCTGGTGATCGGGGCGATGTCTCGCACAGACGGAGACAGACAGAAAATGTGTCCACCCTGGATCCGTCCCTCCGTCTCCACGTAGTCCTCGAAGGAGCAGTTGACCCCCGCTGAGAGATCGGGCACATTACGAGCCTGGAGAACCAGCTATGGTGAGGGGGGGGGAGAGACAATCAGTACAAGATCAATGGAAGGACATGGTGTACATGGATTGTTATATGATATGACATGAGGGTTAATGGGGAGTGGTGGTAGTGGGGGGGGGGGGAGTATGTACATGTGGGACAGTAGCGTGAATAAAATCCCGAGTGTGTGTGTGTGTGTGCGTGTGCATCAGTCACTGTAACAGCTATTACAGCAAGGTTAATGTGTACGTGATAATGTGCATAAAGAAACTGAAGCAAAGTGTAATCAGTCAAACCGTTGTGGTTATACTGAGCAGTCGGTGACAGAATGAGAGCTCGCATGCACACGCACACACACACACACATTTTCATAATACAGATGGTGTGACCGGGAAATGCTAATTCTTAATTAAAAGTGCATGTGCATGTTGAAAAGTAACACTCTTGGTGTAAAACCTCGTCAGTGTTCCATAATATTATAATTTCACTATACAAATTATGATTAGCGATCACAGCAGACGTGGGATACTAGAGGAGAACAACTAAAACCAGCTGTAAAGGTATGAGGCCCACTGTGCTTTCACATTTAGGAAATAGCATTAAGTCCAAGCCAAAAAGCAATAAAATACAATAATATCAAATAGAAAAAAGAGCCTTGAAAGTAAACTGCAATGAGATCTGGCAAATACTGTATGTGATGTGGGTGTTGCTCCTTTTAATACAGTTGAATCAGTTTGCTCTTATTGCCAAATCGAACATTTAGGAAGCTCCAATAGGCTCGATGTTTGAATGTAGAACTCTAAAGAGCAGAATTTCTGTTCTAGAATAGACATTTAAGATATTCTTTTTTTTTTTTTCATTAATATCATTCTCATTAATCCTTGAACACCTCTTCCTTTCTCACTTTTTGTGGCTATTTTCCATCCATTTCTTACAACAGCACAGATCACATGTGCATTAAACGCTTGTAATTTATCACCAGTGTCACTATTTTGCCGGCTGCAGTTATGCGCTGTGCCTGAAGTGGATGACCCGATAAAGAAATGTACGAAGAGCTGACGACAGCGTTCAGGGTGGTTCTGAGGTTAATCACACCCTTTGACATTATAGCCATGTTTAATATGTAGATATGACATTGTGGCCGTGTAAGAATTAGATATGACGTAAAATCATAAAACCTCAAATATCAAACTATATTATAGATGTAAATGGGTGAAACAAATGAAGTTGCCTTTCATCTTCTGATAAATAAAAAATATTCTCCGGCATTTTACTTAAATCATAATTCTTTATTGAGTTTATATATGGATGCAGCAGAAACAGAGTTGAAACTTAAATATGTGGCCAGATAGCAAAGTGGAGACTTCCACCTACAGCTTAAAAACTAGTTTATGTCAACTGCAGTTTTACTTGTGTATAAACCATATTTTTAACTCGGCTCACCGTGAACTGCGAGGGCACGCTCACCTTTGTTTGACATCCTGAACCGCTGCATAATTTTCTACAAACTACAAACACATTAACTCGTAACCAGCAGAGTTCAACACCATCAGACAGAAGCAGGTTGTCTGTTTTGTCCGGTTTAAAGTACGACGCTCAGGAGAAGCTGCTGGCTCTGGACATGTTATAATGCAGGGATAAAAGAACAGCATTGATCTTATCATTTAACCTGCCAATGATGTGACTTGAGAGGTCATCCTCTGATTGCATCACTGCTCATGTGATCAGAAGCGGCTGGTGTTCATGGTGAAGTGCTCTGCACGGCGGCGTTTTGCCTTTCGGTGTGTGAATGTGTGCCACTGGGTGAATGATGCAAACACGGCGCCGGCCTTCCCCGACGTTCGTCTCTTCCGTCCCTGCCCCTGTTGTTTTGTATTGGATCGACGCGGGACAACGTACCTGTACTTCAGACATGGTGACGGAGATGTTTCCGGGCTGAACGCTCAGCTCCACGCACTGTCGCTGGTCCGAGGCAAACCTCTGGGGCTCCCCCGCTCGCTCACAACGGTCCTTGCGGGAGCATCTGAGGAACGACGGGAGTGAAAAAGGAAGAAAGGCGAAGGGAGGGAGGCGGCAGCAGACGAGTGAGACAAGAGGTGAGACGGGTAGAGAAGAGAGAGAAAGAAAGGATATGAGCAACTGTTTAGCTAATACGACAATCACATTAAGATGATAAACATGCAGAGCCATCACTGTCACAGAGAAACGGGAGCAATAATAAAAGACAAATAGGCTAATGGCTTATCCAGCCATTACTGAGGGCCTTTACATCATCACCTTATTGGTCCTGACAATTGTGCAAGAGCTGCTAGGGCTAGCATGAGCATCCCCGCCCCCGATCTTCAAACTTCTCAGAAGATATACAGGCAATCGTTAAAGTTCCCCTGAACCGTTAAAATGATGCAATCCCTACCAGCTGTATATCAACAGGGTCAGCAATTTCGCCCTCCCGCGCTTATTACAGGCCAACTGATCCTGCTGAGGATTCAGCACATGCGGCCCTGTGTGGTCGCAGTTTTACTATTAGCTATTCATAATGCATTAGCTATCACTTCACCTCCGCGCTAACAACAACTGGTCCCGGTGGTGAGGGGAAAGTGCTGATGTGGCACTATGCACGGGCCTTAACAATAAGAGGGAGGCAGGAAAAAATTGCTAACTGCCTTTTTCGTACAGCAGCTCCCCCATTATCTCATTTAGTTAGCCTTCACTCACGCTCGGGAAGGAAAAAACCGTCGCCAACCACTCCCCTGGGAGCCACTGACATGTGCACATGCACACACACACACACACACACACAGTAAAGCATTAGGAAGAACGTACAAAAAGGTATGTACAGGTTTTCTCATTACAAGCCTCTTTTCCTTCCACCGCTCCTCTGGCGTGTGACCGCGTACGCTTGTGAATGAGGTGTGCTCACTTGTCTGGAAATGCCCGCCTGCGTGTATCAGTGTGTATCCCTCGTTCAATCCCACTGCCGATTGAAACTACTTAATGGGATGTGGTTAAAAGTACCAGAGGGCTGAGATGAAGCTTATAAATAATTTGCCTATTAATGCTTTGCCCATTATGCCGGAGAGGGCTTCAGTCCGATTTGGCCCCATCAGGTGGGATATAAACAAGATGCGCTCAAAACACAAGGTCACCATCGCCGCACGCGCGTGTCATTTCTGACACGTGGTCTAAGATGTGCTTGATGTCTGCAGAAATGGAGAAACACAGGTTGAATGCGTGTGTGTGTGTGTGTGTGTGTGTGTGTGTGTGTGTGTGTGTGTGTGTGTGTGTGTGTGTGTGTGTGTGTGTGTGTGTGTGTGTGTGTGTGTGTGTGTGTGTGCCTTGAGGAGAGACAAGTCTGTGAAATGTATTGTAGGTTTAATTAATGAACTGAGCGATGGCGTTAAGCCAAATGCTTGAGGCTTTCCAAATGTGGTTTAACATCCCGTCACCTTTCAATAACATGTATCTGCTCCAGCAGCCTCCTGTGTGTGCACACAAACCCCTCCAGCCACGGAGGATGAATGGAGAGATTATAGATATACAGTAATACAGTATCACTACGCCGGAGATGATAGGCTTTATATTCTAAACATTCATTCTAACATTAAACTGTAATCTTAAGGCAAACAAGCCCTAATCCAGAGAGCAAATACTAGACACTGGGAATGACTCATGCTACACTGTGCAGCCAAAATGAAAGAAACCCACTTCACAGGTGTACTGACTTCTCAAGATCACAGACCAGCTAAAAACTACCCAGAAAAACCAGCAGCAACTGAGGCAGTCCGACAGCCTGAGCCCACTGACTGACTCGCACTTGTGAAAAATAGCAACAGTTAAAGGTAAAAGTTCTGCAGAAAAACTGTGTCCTCGAATCGACCAAACGGCATTCGTTGGAAAAAAAACTAAAAAACAAAAAAGCACCTTGATTGCAGCAATAACAGGCTCCCCTGTGTACACCTGCAGAGAGCTCCATACAAACTTCCAAGTGATAGGCAAGTATGATCCAACATTGGCGCCTATCTTCCCATAGCCAGGATTTCACTATAATATAAAAAAATTAATCTATGTATATATATATATATATATATATACAATTTCATTATAAACGCATCTTTTACTTCCGCATAATGCGGAAGAACAACGGAAAAACTTTTATTTTTTCGACAATATATTGGTGCACTCGTGACTAACTTGGAAGTGACAACGTGATGGAGCTCTGTGAAAACGCTCAATTACAAATGGAGAAAATCCACTGCTGTCAAACTCCGAACTGCCCAGGAGGAGAGTTAAAAGCTGCCGAGAGCTCAGAGGAACAAATGCAATCTCTAAATATGTGCACAACGTGTGCAGTCAAGCACTCGATGTAAGGAAATTTGGGTTTGGTAGAATATTTCACCGTCGTATCACTGATTCTTGGCAACAACAATAGTTTTTTTTTTTAATGGTGCCGCATTCATGGAAAATTTGCATTTGTGGGATGAGCAGCAGAAACCCTTGCAAAATCCTTCACTCTGTAGACACTATTTATCCAAATGGTTGACTTAACCGGGTAATAATTATACAAATGGGAACATTCCACAATACCATGGGAAACAGGGACACTCAGCCACACCAGCTTCTCCTCCACGTGGTCAGCAGAGCGCTCACACACTGCAGGAATGCTGCATTTAGCACACACATATTCACATCTGTTGCTCATCCCACAAATGCATGTGCCTTACAAATGTGGCCACAATTAGAAATGTAAATACACAAGTTTCCTAATGTTTTTTCGGAGTTATTGCTAAGGAGCTTTGGTACAGCAACAGATAAGCTCCCAAACAACAATAAAATCCATATTTTCTGTGCCAAATATTTAATAATAAGGCTTTAACCTGTCTTCATTGAGGTGACATTCTACATTCTAAAACTGAGGTTATTCCAATTGTGTAAAAAAAAAAACCTGCATTAATATATATATATATATATATATATATATATATATATATATATATATATATATATATATATATATAAAACACAATCGTTATTTCATGCATGTCTTGGCCTATCTGATTGCTGTTTTTTTTTTTTTGCAGATTAAAAATTGTAATTTAGCGTTGGGATTTTCCAACGTGTAACTGGTTACTTCCAAAGGTTTCAGGCATGAATGGAACAAAGAGGAGTAGATTATTTTGTGTTTTGTGCTTCAGAACCACAGGAGTAATATCTCCCTGTAAATGAGAGCAACACATCTCCCAAATATCTCAGAGAAGAGTTGAAAGTACATTTCAATTTGCTCCGGTGAGAACATTTTCAGCAACAGAAAAAAAAAAGAAAAAAGAAAAAAGAATGAATGAAACAAACATTTGCATCCTCAAGTGTTCATGATGCTAAGAATCTAAGCATCAGATCTTTGTCGTTTCTAAAAACACATGTGACTGGGTGACACCACACATGTGACGATTCTATTCTACCCCCTTGCATTGTGGAGACATCCGTGACTCACTACGTAGATATTCAAGAAAGCAACAAGAGACTTCAATTCTCCGTAAACTACATCTTCTTCACAGTTGGAACACGGTTGTTAAAAATACATTGTGTACAGTTCAACGGGTTTTCAATAAATACAAGTTCCAGAGCGTATTGTGGAGCGCTTCAGGTGGGAGCTCCCACTTCATCATGACCAACCAATCTCCAACACGTCAACATTTCTGTCACAGTCATCTGCTACACACTGCTGCGTACGAAAGGGTGCAACAGTGAAGTGTGTTAATGCGAGCGCGAGTGTGTTGGGCACTTACACATTATGAAGAACACACCATCCACAGTGAGGGTCTCTGGAGCCCAAACACTCGCCACAAGTGGTGTACTGCTCACAGCTCTCCACTGGAACTCGAACCACCTGAAGAGACAGAAAGACGGAGACAGACGGAGAGCAGTTAATGTCTTTGTATTGAAACTTAAGAACTCGGACAATGAATGATTTCAAACGTGTGCAGAGCGAACACTGCATATCTGCATGTTTCTGAAAGGTAAGGTAGGATTTGAGAAAAAGGTGTGTGTGTGTGTGTGTGCGTGCATGTGTTCTGGTGAACGATTCCAGTCCAGCGGTGTGTGACAGCCGGCAATCAAGCATGGACAGAAGGGGCCTCCCATTGCATGCTGGGACACCTGACAGGTGGCCCTGGAAACAGAGCTGTGATTGACAGGTGACCTCGAAAACCAAGGGGAGGCAGAGGGGCAGAAGGGCAGACTCTCGGTGTGTGTACATGTATGACATATTGATGTGATATGACCGTGTGTGTGTGTGTTTCACAGCCAGGCTAGGCTGGAGGAGCTTGATGATAGGCTACAGATGTTGCCCACGAAACAAGATCAAGTGTGCAAGTTTAGCTCCCCACTCCAGTTAAAGGTGATGACAGATGGCTCACAACACAGCCTCAGTGGGTCTGAAAGTGTGCGCATTTGTGTGTGTGTGTGTGTGTGTGTGTGTGTGTGAGCGTGTGTGTATTTTGAGCAATTCACAAGAGATCGAGTGTGTTTCAACGTGTGACAGACAGATTGCCAGCATATGTGAAGAGTGGCGGCGCGCAACAAAGTAGCCGCGCGCGTTTGTGTGTGCACGTGTGTCGCAAGTGTCAGCGCCGCATTTAACTTTTCTTCACCAAAGGGCCCCCCGAGTTGACGAGTTGCTTGATTCCCATTTCACAATGTGTGTGACGGCGAGAAAGAGAGAGAGAGAGAATGTATCAGGTTGCTACTGCAGGCGAGTTGTGAACCGTAGTGCAAAGAGTGAGCCGGATGATCAGTGAGTAACAGCATTTAACAATCCTACCCCCGGGTAACGCCGTTACTATGCGCGCACACGCACACGCACACGCACACGCACACGCACACTTAACCATGAGAACTTCGTCTGAGTGGTATGGAAGCCTGTAGGGAGGAGCGATCTTTGGAATGATAAGAGAAAAGAAAAACATGTGGAGAAAAAAAAAAGGAGGTTTGAAGTTCAAGCTGGAAGATTGGGGAAAAAAAAAAAAAAAAAAAAGCAGACATATTTAACTGAAGTTTAGGATTCCTGTCTGAGCCTCAAATGAAACACAGATTTGACATAGATAGGACATAATATAACACATGAATGGCTCATAAATGCCTTGTAGTAGACTGGCTCTCTCCTGCAGTTTGTGCTCTCTCTGCTCTCTTTCTCTGTACCTTCCTGCAGGACCACCAGACAGTAAAACAGGATGTTTGTACACGCTTGCTCTTGTGGAAAACTTAATTTTTTTTTTTCTTACTCTGTTAAAGTGCCTTGAGATGATTATGTTGTTTTGTGGTCCGATATACCGGCAAAAAAATAAAAAATGTACTTTTGAAAATTCAAACAGGGGGAAGACAATTTTATCATTACAACTTTTCTGTACACTATTGATTCTCCCCTTAGCACAACTACTCTCCTCCCACGAACGACTCATTTATTCGTATACGCAAAAAGAAACGGTCACTCCTCCACTCTAAAGTCAATACAGTACAGTTGCTTTCTGTCCAGCAAGAAAGATGGATGAAATGATGGAAACAAGTGGCTGGAGAGCTTCTAGAACGATGGCTGGATGAATGGCTGGACGGATGGAGGAAAAGAGTGCAATGGAAGACGCACGGTTGGAATTGGGGGAGGACACTGTCGCCGAGCGAAGAGGGGATATGGTGGCAGACGCCTGCGATGCATCACTGTCGAGGCGTCTCGTTTTCACGCGAAAGGAGAGCTGAAAGAAAGGATGGAGCGAGGGATTGGGGTGTCTTCCATAATAAAGGCGTGACAGAGGAGGGGGAAGCGGGAGCGTCAATGAGTGGGCAAGAAGATGATGAATCGATCGATGACGGAGAAGCCGCTGGAGTTGAGAATGTGTGATCGGACGCCGCGCACAATGTCTTTCATATACTGTACTTTAGGATTTAAATGAAGAGAGCGGTGGGGTCCTCATATCATCACCGACGCTAACCACTTCCCCGCCTCCCTCGCTCCATAAATCATCACGACTTTGATTAAAGACAACGGTCCACATAAATCCTTCTAACATTATGGCCTCTCGGTGCGCTAGCATAACCTTATCATTGCCCCGTGCGATGATGGATATGGCCTATTGTTCACAATTGTCTCTGTATCGGTGACAACACCGCTGGCTCTGCTGAGCAGGCGGTGGTGGCGTGCCGCTCTTGATGTGGCAAAGACCCATCATGGCTTTTTCCCCCGATAGGGATATAAAATCCTTTCCAGGAGCCCGGGCACGCACTTGTGCGACTGGATGGAGATTCAGAAAAATGTGTGAATGTGTGTTGGGAACACACAGCCCACCCATATACACACACACACACATACATTTCCGTGCCGTCTGCCTCTTCCTGTCTCTCTCTGGATGGCTCTTTTAATGAAAGCCAATTCCAGACAGCGCGCCACATTACTCCTTTAAATGACCTTATAAACCAAGCCCACCATCTCCTCTCTCTTTGCCATCTCCTTATTTACAATAGCATCCGCCGCTGTAACTCAATTCTGCCCTCTTGCTCCCTCTCTCCCTCCCGCAAGCCGAACCTCCACCTCAACCATATCGTAACGCCGTGACATCTCCTTTCTGCTGTAAACTTTCCACCTCTCCTCTCCAATCTGTTTTTACAGAGCGCCATCACCTGCCTTTAAACGTCCCGCTAACAGGCTTTGTGACGGTCACCCCCCCCCCCCCCCCCCCCCCCCCCCCCCCCCCCAAAACCCGGAGGAACTGTAAAGCTTTCAGCGCAGCTTTTCATTGGTTGTAAAATCTAAAAGACATAAAAGGATCTGCCTTGTTGCGGCTTCTTTTTTTTATTCAAACACAGGGAGAGTGTATAGTGGAAGCGAGGAGGAGGGGGGGGTGTCTAAGCTTCTTCTCTGGGTTATACTGTCTGGGGGGGAAAAATGCTGTTTATTTTCAGTTATTTTTAGATATCTGCCTCAGACTCGGCATCATAAATTAGTAACGCCCCCGCCATCTTAAACCGCCACTGCCAAACGTCTTGTGCTTAACACTTAACCTCAAACCGCTCCAATCCTGCAGTCCAGGGAAACATAGTGGAGAGATCTGGCTTTAATGGGAAACACTAAAAGGTCAAATTGGAGAATGTCAATTTATGGGAAGTTAGGTTTCAACATCCACGTGTAGTGGAGGGAAGAAAAAAAAAGAAAAAGAAAACTGAAGCCATGTTAATCTGGCAGGAGAAATGTTCTCAGAAATGTGTGACTCTTTTACTGCTCCTCTGCTTCAATCCAGACTCTACTCTGTAATCTCAACTCGCTGTGGTTGAGACAAAAAAATAAAGCTGGAGGAGGAGTCCAATCTGAACTTGCAATGGTGTAGCAATTGACCAACACGATCATGAGAAATCATTTCTTTAAAATATATTTAAAAACGTAAAAAAAACACCACTGACTCCCTTGACTTACAGACATAAACACGGCAACAACTGGATGTTGGTTTTCAGAATATAAACTATAGCTTTTAGAAATGGCCTGATTTTACAATAAGTAGACTTGTTATTGTCGTGGGATGTTGGTTGTTGTTAGACTCATTAGCAATGGGAATGAACCCCAGAGAACTAGGCAGGAATACCTGCGTGGGGGAGGAGGCGGGAGGAGGGGATGGGGGGGATTTGAGCGGCTCGTATCAAAGGCTGCTGTTAGCATGTGTGCATTGACTGGATTGTAAGGAGCTTACGAGATCAATGGAAGACGGGGCCGAGCTTGATGTGTTGACTGATTGGAGAAAAGCAGAACGGCAAACAAGGCTGTCAGAGTTTTGATACGAACAGGGAAGGAGAGATGCCGACGGACGGCTGAAGAGATGGGAGGATGGGGGGGGGGAATTTAAAATTCGGAAAAAACAATCCTGTGTTGCAGCTTTCCAGTTTCCTGAGCGATGTCCAGATACAATCCAGAGATGTTTGAGACAGACATGACCGATGTGGTAACTGTCTACTTGCAGACCTGTTGGGACTAAATTAGGTCTTCATGTGTCACGGCGGAGGAAAAGGAGTTCCCACTATGACAGTTGTATTCCTTTGTTTTCTCCCTCCCGACAGCATTTTGCAGTATTGTTTTGCACCCGCTGCCCTTCCTGCCTTCCTCTCCAGCTTTATCTCTCCCTCATATTGTGTTCTGCCTGCCCAATTCTCCTTCCTGATCAGCTCCCTTTCTCTTCCGCCTCTTTAATTTATCTTTTCATCCTCTCTCTCTCCTTTGCCGGGCCCAATTTTTCATCCGCTCCATTGTTTTCGCTCCCCTGAAATACGGTTTTGATCTCTTCTTCAATACGCCGCGCCGGTGAGGAACAAGACGCAGATCAAACAACTTATTTATTTGTCATTTGTGTGCGCGCATATTGCGAGTTCAAGGCCAATAAAGATGACAACTCAAATTCCCGCTGTCCCAGCAAACTGCTACCAGGCAACATATATATCAGGTACATAAACAGGCAAGGTGCCCATGATAAGATTATGCAGCAGCGGCTGCGGCAGAGAGTTCTTTCCTTCTGCACAGTGTGCAACCACCTTCAAACTAACTCGCCTTTATTTACTGGAGCGCCTTAGACAAAGCAAAGTCACACGAGGAGTAAAGGTCATTCTCATCTAGTGTAAATACATGAAGTCACCAACTCTTTATGCGCTTTGATTACACGTCAGGAATATTACCCGAAGATGACTTTAGCTCAAGGATGTGTGATTATTTTTGCCGATGGAAACACACGAGAAGTGAAGGTAGGTGGAAAGCAGAGAGAGACATTCTGTAAAATTCAGCTCGATAGGAAAATGTTAAAAAGCAGTTTGTGACAATCGACAGTTTCTGCTTTGTCTTTTTGTCAAATAATGGGAATTTAAACCTTAAAGCATCACATCTATCAACACAGAGGAAAGTCCCCCAAAGGGATTAAAGTATGCTGTGCATACTTTGTGCAATTTGTGCAATAAAATTAAGGCCACCACCTTCAAAGTGTTTCATATACAGTCATTTGTAAATGATCATTTCTCGTTGACCCCTTGTGAGTCGGTAAAGCCGGTGAATGGTTAAGGGGCCAAGTCTACAGGCGATACATGCTCCGAATCTTGCTCTTGATAGTAGGGAAAGTGATGGCAACCTTTTTCCCTAAAGCCACAAATCCCTGACATCATGCAATGGATAGACAAGAGTACAACAAGAAATGTGGGAATGAAAATGAAAAATCCCCAGAAACTAAAACCAGGAAAGTTTGCAAACAAGATGAAAAAGGGACCTGGTGACAAAAGGCCTCCTTTGTCTTTTTTTAATGTGTTCATTTTATGTTGATATACTGTTTGTTCATTAGTTCTTCAATATTCAGTTTCTCACTAGAACTTGTTCCTGATATTTCGATACATGTATTAGTTTTACTCATTATGAGAACTTGGTCGATGATTTCTATCTATAAATACAGTAGAACCTGTGAGGAGCGGAGATTAGTTTGGAGATCTGAATCTAACAGGACGGATGACGATTTTGACGCCACGCGTCCTCTGCACACACGAAGGTTTCACTTTCCCTTAACAGCAGAGAACATAAGGCCTGTGGGCCAAAACCGAACCGCAAGAGGCTCCAATCTGGTCCCACAAACCCACCAAGCAAGGTGGTTATGAAGGATTTATACGAGTTTTATTTTGACATTTCATTGTATTTTTGCACCGGAATGTTTCATTAAAATGGACTTTATGTTGAGGTTGTAAACATTTTCAGTACTAACTGTTTGATCTTGCAAAAATATAGACAATTTCATTCCATACACTGTGGCCACGACAAAGAAAAGCTTTCTAGTGTAATATTTTACCAGTCTGGTCCACTCAAGATGAAACTGGACTGTATGTGGTCCCTGAAGTAAATGAAATCTTATTTAATAAATATGTTGTATACATCTTATCTACATGTATATGTATATACTGTATATTGTATACATCTTTGTATTGGTTCGGTTATGTGCTTTTAAATGACCACAACATATTTGGCGCTTGGTTCGTTCAATATCAACTGGTCCTACAATTTGTCCTCGTGTCCTGTCCCTTCGAAAAGAGGACACCTGTCTTCAGGGGACACTTGCTTTTAGACCTTAGGGCGTCCCTACATCAGAGGTTTTACTGTAAAATCATCACGACTGTGAATGGTGTATGCCTATAGAAATGTATGTGCTGTATAAATGTGAGCCTCGCTGGTTAATCTTGACTGAACGGTTGTCCTCTGTATTCTGCAAAAAAGTATTTGTGATTTTAAACTGTACAATGACTCAAAACAAAACAAAATCGAAAGAAGAAAATTCTTTTAAATGGTTAAAAGCAAGTCAACAGTGGGACGTGGCAACCCAAACAAAATAAAAGAGTCAGACAGACTAAACTTCATGTGATGAAGATGACGATGAAGAGGGACGCAATTCCGCATCTTCATTTTCCAGACATTCCCATTACCTCCTTCAAGAGGAGCTGATCTCAAACAATAGGTCAATACGCTCTCCGTCTTAGTGTAGCCATTTGTTCCTTCTACTCTATTCCTCAAGTGAGAAAGGAGCTGACAGATAGAGAGCGGGGACACAGAGGAACCCAGAGCGACGAGAAAAAGTGAGACAGAGACGAAGGAGGAGACAGAGATTGAAAAACTGCCGAAAACAAAGAATCGGAACAAAAAAAGTGCAGAGCGAGAAAAAGAAAGAGAAAGAGGTAAATGTAGCCGGCTAAGGTAGACAGGCCTAGGGGTCTTCTAATTAAGTGAGGATGGGAGAGGCCGTCTGCCTGGTAAATGACTCTGTCACTTTAGTAAATGGACTTGGTGAGGAGTGAGGAGCCACACAGCTGGCATTTCCATTAGCACTGCCAGGCGACCCACCACCATATACACAGACCGAGAGAACCAGAGGAGAGCGGGGAGGGAAAGGGAAGGGGAAGAAAAAAAAAAAAAAAAAAAAGGACAAATGCTGCTTTTCTTTATTTGCTCTCACCGGAGTTGCAGAAGTGGCGCCTGGTTGGTGTATGGATGGATAGTGTTTGTGCAGAGCGGGCACCCAACTGTGGAGGATAAACTAAATCTGCATGACTGACTTGGCCTGCGTATACGTGCAGTCATCCAACTCAACCAAAAGTAACAGGACTTAGTTGGGTTTTTTTTTTTGTTGGTTTTTTTACAATGGCCATGTTTGTTGACGGCAATTTCGAGACAATTCAACAAAGCTATACTGACGCCTGCCTGATCTTCAGAGATATTTAAACTTTCCGTACGCTGCCACATTTCTACATGTGCTCCATTGAACATGTATAAGAGGAAGCCGTGTAAAGAGTACATAAAATATTTTACTTTTGCAAAGCCTGTTTTCTAACCTTTGGACTAATGCTGGGGAACATGCATCTGTGGGATGAGGAGCAGAGCGGTGTATGCGGGTTGCAGCCGAGAAAAAAACTCATTGCCAAATCTAAACTGCCAGTACCAAACAGCGTTTTCATTTATAATAATCGAGTGTTTTAAAGTTGTGATTGGGAGAGCATTAGATTAAGATATGCTTCGTGCATGAAAAATAGATAATTAGTCATTAAAAGACAAGAAGACAAGAACTGTAGCAGCTGTGATGCTGCGGAGAGCGCTGCAAAGTGGTGTATTGGGTTAGGCCCCCTCTTGGAATGTCATTTGTCTCATTTTAAGACCAGGCTGGGCCTTTCAGTGTGGCATTTGCACCTTCTCCCTGTGCATTACATGGTCTTCTCTAGGTACTTTGGGTTCCTCGACATGTGAGGCTCAACGATGACCCTTACTGAAGTGCAGTAACTGACACAAACAGCTGTATAGAGTCCACAGCTGTGCCCGCAGGGGGCTGGTCTTCATGGTTTTCTATTTTTAGGTTTTGTCGAAAACGATGGTAGAAAGTATGTATTAAAAAAAAGAAACCCATTCTTACTGACAGCTCGAGTTATTATGCGCAACTGCTTTTACGGTTGCATTCATCAGTGTCATTTTCTTCCTTTTTGTCATTTCTGACAGCAAACATTGAATGAAAACGTGCTCCTTCTACTTTTCCCGTTCGCCCCATTTGATGCTTCATAACTGGGTCTGATGAGGCCTGCTGTGCGCGAATCTGAAAAGAAGTTTGACTTGAATTCAAAACAATTCCCTGCGCTGTCACGCGTGTGCGGCGCTTTCTTGTTCGACTCAGTGTGACTTCTGGTTGAGGCACGAGACGGCGTACGCCGGGGCCGCGCGGAGCAGCACGGAGGGGTCCGCGCAAGCTTACGATTGGCCTCGCTTCCATGACAATCAAGTCAGAGCCACGTCCTCTTGCCCAGGCCGCTGCCAGGCAACATGAGGAACCGACTGTACGGCCGATTGATAGTGATTGAGAAGAGAGCGGACGACGAAAGGGGGGGGGGAGCCGTGGGGAAGGAGAAACCATTAACCTCCCAATCCGTCTCGCCTCGTTCCTAACCCTATCAGTCGGCTCTATCGCGCCGTCCTTTGGGAAAAGTCGTTGGAAGTAAAACAGAGAAAGATGAGAGAGAGACAGCGCTATCTGCCAGCAGCGAGACTTCCATTAGGGCCGATAGCATCACGCACAAGACAAGTGTCGGAGCAGACTTTTTTGATGAGGCACAACACAGACAGTCACCCAAACACGCAGGTTTAAAGGGAAAAAAAAAAATAACAGGAGGGAGAGAGTGATACAAGAAAGATGATCTTGTATCAAATCGAGACAAACGATGTTTGAAACACTGAAATCTTCCTTGTCTCGATAATTAAGCAGGATTTGTTTTGATTTTAATTGCCATTTGATTTGATTTATCTGCCTTTATTATCATTTTCATAAGGTGATCAATAATAAAACATCTCACTCTGGGTTTTTTTTTTTTTTTTACCTTTGGACATAATGATAAATGTTCTGAAAATGCTAAGAACGAAGTCAAAATTAAAGAATGGATTTGGATAACTGATGAAAAGCAACAAAACGTGAGATTTAAATATGACATTTTGAGAGTGCAGTTGAAATACTACGTGAGAAAACAACAATTTGTTATTCGGTTTTACTTTAGACTCAACATTTCAAGTTTTCTCACAAAAAGCAACAGAAGCATTATGCTTTCTTTGTGTGTGTTTTTTGTTTTTTTTGACCTGTTACACCATTATCTTCCGCTCGGGTCTATTTTCTGCCAGAAATGCAGGAGGGAACTACAAAGCATTAGAAATAGTAACTGTTTGGAGTCACATTTTCATCAGAGCTACAGTATATCCAAACGCAAGCCCTCGGCGAACGTTTTCCCATATTTTCCCACAGAAGGGGCGCGCGAGCACGGGGCGAACGTTTTCCTGACTGGAGAACAAGCCTACAAAGGTGGACCTCTACATACATGTGAGAGCGCAGCAGAGTGTGCCTAACACTAGTGTTAATCATGCGCCGTGAAGCACTCGGTCCAGTGCTGAGGAAGGCAGCGTAATGGTCTGAACCCTTGTAATTGAGTGCCATATACCGACATGGCTACACCCCTACCCCAGCCAGCACCCCTCCTTCCCAGTCACTGTACTCCTGTCTTCGCCTCACTGCACCTGGTCTATTAACATTTACATAACAATGAGTGTGTGTGTGTGTGTGTGTGTGTGTGCGGCATCACACACATACACACACACAAGCACTCATTCAAGCTTTACACTGTCAAGCCAAGAGATGAAAATGTCGTCGTGCTCATGAATGTAAATGAAAAGGGCTGGAGGTTGCATGGACTCAGTTCATAATCTAAACTAAAAGAAAGAGAAGCATGTTATATAAAATCCTGAAAGAGAAGTCATCCCACCACCCTCGCTTCTAATCTGTTCATTTACATCCACGCGACACACTCCGAATGATAAAACAAAAGTGTCAGCCGACAAAAGGCTGGTGTTTAAAACAGCACATTATGCGCTTGTTAACTTCAGGAGTTCCTCGGTCGGCCACAGTTTGATAAATTGGGGAAAAATTAATCCTCGAGCTACTTAGAAGTGACTGATTAGCTGTATGTAGTTCACCAAAATGTCAGTGTTGATTGATCCAACCAGATGCTTACTATGTACGTGGATGTCAGTCTGCGGTAATGTGTTTGCTAACGAGATTGGCAGCGAATCAGTAACATGTGAACGTAAATACACACGGAAGCGCGTGCGCGCGTCACAGACACGCACGCAAGCTATCTGTTGAAATCCGACGGGTAATATCGTACTTGATGGAGTCTTACGAAGAGAATTAAAGCAACAGCGCCACAGCGCCCAGTGTTAGACTATAGTAGAGAGTCAAAACGTCGTCTTTTGAGAGGCATCAGAACTCTGTGTGTGTAAACTCGCGTGCATAACCGCCAGATCCTTGGGGGTGATGACAGCGCTGGTGAAATGTGGAGGGAGAAAGCTCTTCCGCATGATCAATAACAGAGCCAGACAATGGAGTTAGCCCACACACAGAATTACATACAAATGTGCAGTTTAAATGATCTGCCCCGAAGGCTGCTTGTTTGTCCAAAATGTAGATTCCCGGCAAAAGCGTGCAAGATGAATCAACGCGCAAACACATAAACTCTATCTTGGTAAGGAATTTGTTTTCTTCCCCATGTGCAAACACACAAACAGTGGCACTCTGAGGAGCATCCTTGACACTTGAACAAAGGTTGTCTCATGCATACACATAATACATAATTTCCCGCCACTGTATCAAGCCGACCAAGTCTTTTTTTTTTTTCTTCTTTTTTTTTTTTTGTCCGTTTCCAGCATGCTCACTCTCGCTCCAAATGCTTGAGCCCCCTTCTCACACCAGAGATGAATATTCATGCTTTTAGCAATTAGGCGGCACCACACACTACACCCCTATCATATCCAATGGCTGCCATCAAAGACACGAGGATGGGTGCGGCCATGTGTGGATGATACTCAGACCAAGTGTGGGTACAAAGACTGCCAGAATAGCAGATGCGGCATCAAATGCAGTTGCAGCGTTCAACCTTTTTGGCGATAAAACAGAGGAGGGAATGATTAGATGATGGGAAGTCTTGACTGAGCCAAGACACAGCTGATTTCCCTACAGTGGCTGTTCTGCACCGGGACGACACTTCAAAAGTTAACGTGGACTCAGAGAGTGGCATTGTGCTCAGGGAGCCTTTTACATTTTTGAAGATGAATAAAACAACCTTTACTAACCAGCGGTAGTGAACAAGTTTTCAATCAGGAGTAAAAGGCTTGAAAACGTGTGTGCTTGCACAGTTCCGGACTAAGTTAGAGACCGTTTTTTATTTTTTTTAAATGTCTTTATCTTTTTTTATTTCCCCACGTGCACAAAGTCAAACGTGCAAATGTGCTAAAACACAAGGCACAGTGGCGGACACTGAGCCGTACAAGCGCGGCTGCAGTCAAAAATAAACTGATCTAAATTTCCTGTAATAACATACTGTCTCATCAAACACACACACACTCAGTGGGTCGTCCTCTCCTGCTGTCATATCCTCCATTGATAATAAAGACAGTGATGAATATAGCTGGAACAGCGCGAGTCATAAATCATTGGGCCTCGCCCCCTAACTCTGACTCACAGCCTGGGCTTCTGCATGTGTGTGTGTGTGTGTGTGTGTGTGTGTGTGTGTGTGTGTGTGTGTGTGTGTGTGTGTGTGTGTGTGTGTGTGTGTGTGTGTGCGCGCGCGAAGAGGATAGGGGAACTTGTCGTGGGCTACGCATCAGTGAATATGTCCAGTGACACCTTAATGTGCTTGGCTTGTCTGAGGAACCCCCGCAGGCAACCAGCCACACACACACACACACACACAGACACACACACACACACACACACACACACACACACACACACACACACACACACACACACACACACACACACACACACACACACACACACACACACACACACACACACACACACACACACACACACACACACACACACACACACACACACACACACACACACACACACAGAATCCAGGGCTGCATACGTTTCGTCTAAAAGAAAAATAGGGGATGTGAGCCTTCAAATTAAATGGTATGTTAATGAGTGTGAGCGACCGTATCATTTTGTTTTAACTCAAAACTGTCCCTCTATCTTTTCCCTTCATCGATCCAGCTCTCCGTCAGTGCAACTATTTCCCAGCCTGGCCTGTTTGAGTGTGTGTATGTGTGTGTGGGTGGGGGGGCATAGATAGTGGGAAATCATTAAAAATATGGGGATGGGATCAGTGAAAGGCATTTGAGAGGGGAGGACTCAATTTGGGCTTAGATGGAAACATGGGAGTGTGTGTGTGTGTGTGTGTGTGTGTGTGTGTGTGGGTGTGTGTGTGTGTATGTGTGGTAGTTAAAGTGAGGATTTGAAAAAAGTAGAGGAGGGGGTGGGAGCATGGTGGTATAGATGGAGGGCAAGGGATAAAGATGAGGGTAGGACAGAGGGCGAGAGAAGGGAATTGCCCCCTCTAGTCATTAGTGTTGGAAAGGGGGTTTAGCTGAGGGGTCTCGCAGCCCACCCCCACCCCACAATTCTGCTTAACCCGAGCCTGGTAACCATTAATGGGGATCAAACGCAGAGAGAGATGAAGCTCTGTGTGTGTGTGTGTGTGTGTGTGAGTGTGTGTGTGAGTGTGTGTGTGTGTGTGTGTACACGAGACAGAAAATGTGTGTGTGGGGGGGGGGGGGGGGGGGTCTGAAGAAAAGGGCATGTTGGGTGGATGGAGACACAATGTCCTTCAGTGTAAACGGCTGCACGGGTGTGAGAGCCGGAGTGTATGTTCCTGTCTTCTACCAGTGCCTTTAAGTGCTGCTATGAATGAGTGTGTATGTATGCATGTGTCTTCCCTGCCCTCAGCTGCCAAGTTGTGTGCCTTGTGCTACTCGCACATGTGTGTATCAGTGCGTGACCGGCTCTTCTGCTACCGAGCTGCTCGCCCCCAAACACGCAGCGGCATTAAGAGATTCACATTAATCCCAACAGTGAAAGAAATGAAGCCCCATACTGCAAATGTACATTGCATAATCACAGTGACTGTTGGAAATTCCGATTTTTCAACAAGCTTAATGAGGTAAAGTGGGTGCTGGAGTAAACAAGGGTGGTTGCTCATGCCTGTAACTCACTTCCTATCTTCTTCTAATTACTGGAGAAATGTCCAGGTACATTTACAGGAACATTGAAAATGCTATATATAAACGACAGACACGATATTTCAAGATGGACGTTATTGAGAAATAGAACCTCCTCGGGGAGTGGCGAAAACTTAAAATGCGTCAGCATGGGCCTACCTATTTTTAGCCTTTGCATGTTTATGAGATGACGCAATGTCTGTTAATAAATGACAGGACGAGAACTAAACATGTGTAAGAAAACATTTGATTAAGCCACCCTACCCGAGACGCAAGGAAGAAACATCATATTCTCACACAAGTTCTAATCCGTTTTAAATCTACGATGCTAGATTTTGAGGACGACGGGCAAAGGCTGGATATTCACTGGATAGATACCCAGTCCACCACAGGGCAATTATTTCTTCTAATTATTCTCCTTTTTTTTTTTTTTTTTTGATCTTGTAACTTTAAAGATTTCTTCTTTTTTTTGTAATATAAATTTAAGAGTGTCAAAACAACATTGTGCGAAGGTTATGACAGTATTGCAGAAACTAATTAAGGCTATTTTGCTGCCAATGTTAGTTTTAACTTCATATTAGAACGGTATGTAATAACCTGTTTGAACTTTGCAAATAGTCCATGGTTCACCCACCTGAGCCTGAGATCTCAAATTAACTGTGATTTATTACCCTGCAAAGGACTCACACTGCACTGCGTTTACCACGGTTAACACTTAATTACGACATCCCCAAGTTGTCAATTACGGACTATTAGCGAAACAGAAAAACGACACAACACCGCATCTTATAGACGGATCTGACCACCTCACACCAAAACTATTTTCGCTCTCGCCACAGATTCCAAACTATTAAGTACGAAAAATATTCAAATTCTCTCCCACTTTCCTCTCGCACACACTCCCTTCATCTTTCCTTCCTTTCACTCACGGCATTAATGAGACGGAAAAACGAGGGGAGCAGCTGGGCGCGGGGAGCGACAAAGATGCGACACGCTATCCTCGCCCCCCCCCCCCCCCCCCCCCCCTTCCCTCCTCCACCTCCACCCCCCCTTCCCTCCCCGCGTCTCACCATCAAAGTAGACGCGGCTTTCACCAGCGGTGGAGCTGGTAATGACCACATGAACTCCCACGCACACGCTCGCAGACCACATGTGACCTATAATACACCCCCCCCCCCCCCCCCCCCCCCCCCCCCCCCGCCCCATGTCTCTGTGTGCCTAATGTCTTGATTATTAGCAAACCGTCCCGGCGGTAATGTCTGTGGCTGGTGTGTTGCAGTGTAATTAAATCCAGCGGGAATGAGTTGGGACAGCGGTTAGGGAAATTATTATATAATTATATTTGTATAACTAATAAGTAAAACGGGAGTGAACGCTGCTTTCAAAAGAAAGTAACCGTGCTGGGGTCTGCTGAGGGCTACGCGTGTTTGCCTTCCTCGCATATAGAAATTGAACGGATCGTCTTCATGGCTGAGCGGACAGTGAACGTGCCCTCATTAAGGGACAACGTGAACTCACCTGTCTGTCCGTCAGAGTGTAGATGTGCTGCAGGTCAGGGCTGAACAACATGTCTCTCAGTAAGGGGCTTCCTGCCTCGCTTACGGTCACCTTCTCGTAGAGGACCGCAGGACGGTTTGGACTGGCAGAGTTCACCAAGATCTGCAAGAGAAGACAGAAGAAGACAGCTTCAGACGTGTACCTACTGACATAACAGATTTCTGGTCGAAAATCTTCACTGAAATTCAAAAACACTACTTAAGCCTTATTGTTGGATCCTGTCGCTGCTGACAGGGTCTGACACGTGTACTCCCCACAACTCCTACACCACACTATATCTAGAAACGCCAGCAACTAAAAAGAGCTTTGCTCCGTGTACTCGTCGTTACAGTGGCCCTCGGAACGCCTGCAGTATGATCAACCAGTCACAGACACAGTCACACAGTAACATCGAAGAACTGCCAGATATTGAAAGTTAAGTTCATGTTGAAAAATGGAGTAGAAGCACTCTTTCAGTGTACGTTTGTTAACAATTCTATAGCCATAAAACAAAAACGTATTCAGGCAGCATAAATATTATTATGGTCATAAAGAAGGTTTAATGTTCTTCCAACTGAGGGAATAGGCTGCATTTACCTCAGCTCCAGCACAATATCATAATACTGCGAGGTGATGTGAAATTATCCAAATTTTGGACAAAGTTGAAAGTGCCTTCTTCGCAGGGACCGTGTAAGCGGCTTAATTAAAAGGCTGTGGTAAAAGCAGTATTGAGTATGGGATAATTATTGTGAACACAGGCATGATTACAGAGCGAGATGCATGGAGAGGAACATTAGCGATGGGATAATTGTGTTATCACGACTGTAATAAAGGCGATTTTAAATGGCACCTGCAAGGAAATAATGAAAACCAACTTCAGAGATGATAGGAGGAAGAATTCACCGCAGCCGCGTCGAAACACAACACTGAGTCACTGAGTGTGTGTGGGATTCAAGGTAAACTTAACCAACCCGACGCACCCGAAGCCAAACACACGCACACTCACCAACCCTCGCGCATTTCTGTGCGTTTTGGTGAATCATTTGCCAAGATGTAGATCGGAGATTGGCTGGCTGTGAGCCAAAGACATCTTGGCAGCAAATCAGACGTTCACCACCACCACCACCACCACCTCCCCCCCTCTGGAGTATGAGCTCTCCGTCACTGAGCCTCGTGGAGTCGTCCTGCTATCAGCCCAGACTGACAGGGGAGGGACAGCATGCAGTGACTGGCTGGAAAATGATACTGAACACACACTTGTGCATGCACACAGACAAATAGGTTCACATCCAGATAGATGGAGGAACGATAAGATGAAAACACACCCGTGCACCGACAGTGATAGATATGCGTGCATTAATACCGCAGCCACTTGGATTGATATGTACATGGCTGAACACACGCACGCACACGCACGCTCTGTGATGAAAGAGAAAGAATGTATTTACAACCCCAACCAAAAGAAACCAGGGGCAACAATCCCATTATCTCTGGCCGCCTCTGTGTGTGTGTGTGTTTGTGTGTGTCACACACCGAGGGATAGCGTGAAAGAGGCAGAGAGCGATAGAGTGAGAGAGTGAGAGAAAGAGCTCATAAGGCTGTGATAAAGCGCCGGAGATGAGGGGAAATATGGATGTTATTATCTCGATAATGGGCCCGTAAACAAAGGATACATTTCATTCACGGACGGCACGCATGCAGACGAGCACACAGGGATACACAAACACGTGCATACCTACACATGTGGTAACACAGTTTTGAACTCCTGACAAACAGAATAAGGAAAAATGGTGACTGACACGCGCGCGTGCGCACACACACACACACACACACACATACACACACAGGTAAAATAATAGCCTTTGTTCTGTGGGATCTCCGCATCATTTTTTTGCCCCTCTGCCTCACAAAAACGAGGTACTTCCACTGGCAGCAACATCCATCTCTGGACCAGACACCCAGGTCCGGTTCACTGGCTAATGACCAGTCCGAGGCTGGACTGCTTTGGCTCACACAAACAATGTAATACAGAGAATAAAAGTCTGTCTTTCTGTCAGCCTTCCCATCGTCTGTTTGTATCCATCTGCCTGTCAGGCTGTACGTCCTGTGAAAAATCGACCTCAACTACAAAGCAATGGCTCCTCGTACTTTATCTCACTTTGCCCATTTTTACTGACTTCAATGGATTTAAATAATTTCATTATCATTTCAGAAACGAGCTACAAACAGTAAAATGAACAAAAAACACTTTTTGGGGGGGGGGGGGGGGGGGGGGGGGTAATGTAAATAGTCCATGCCGGCTTTCTCTCCTCCTCTGCAGGAGAGAAGGTGGGTGAGTGAGAGTGGGTGACATGTGAAAACAACAGGTAATAAATCGTTTCAAATCAATTCATTCCACAAGCGCTGCGGCCGAGGCTGTTCACCACAACCCTGGGAGAGAACAAAAGATTATGGAATTTATAAACCGAACAGATGGAAGGAGGAAGGGATGGATGGATGGGATACGTAAAGGATGCCTAATTAAATCAAGTTGAGTGACTGCCTTGGAACCGTGGCTACAGTCGGAAAATGAAGTTAACATGGAGGGGCTGCAGGTTTAGAAGAGTTTAGCTGCTATGTGTGCAGCACTGCGTGGTTGTGCAACCTGGCACGCCTGTGCATGTATGTTCCAGGTCTTTGCTTTTTATTTTTATTTTTTTGCATTTACCTACATGCACCTGCCAGATATTAACATGCAAAAGCCTGTTTTTTTTTTTTTTTTTTTGTTTTTTTTCCCCTGCATGAATAAAAATCACAAGTTGTTTACAGTGGTACACATGTACAGCTGCATGTGCATACGAGCCAAGTCAGGAAATCAATGCAACAGTCGGTAATAATGGGAGAAGCTGCCGCTGTCTCATTGTGTCCTCTGCGCTGCTTAGCTTTCCACTAAGTGCCTGATGGATGGATTCACAGAACGCTGTCGTGCCAGTGTTTTCGGGAGACGCTCCTCTCCTGTCAACATGTATAATGTAGCATTAAAAGACTTTGAACACATTAGAGGCACTGTCTTAAATAACGGTTGCAGGAAAGCAGGAAAAAAGATGAGGCCGGGCGATTTAGCGTGGAGGAATGGGGAGCAAGAAGACACTAGGAGATAACGCATTGTTGTGAACACTGGCGTGAACGTTGGTGTGAAAAAGTGGCGTCGTCTTATATTGGGGGGGGGGGGGGGGGGTTAATATCTGGCTCCCGTTGTTTTTCCTTCAGAAACAAAAGGATTATGCTGGGTGTCGGATGCTGCGAGCTACAAGTGCTGGACGATGTTACTAAGCCATTCAAAGGTTTTAAAAACGAGGCATCTTGAATACGTTGGATGGCAACAAGGGTGAAGAGCTATTGGAGGAGCAGGCTGAACCGAAGCATGAGAGCAATGATAGCTGGAGCGCAGCCAGTGGGGCAGGAGATCTGTGTGACGAATAGGCTGAGGAGACGTTATAGAAAACGGTACGCAACCAGGAAACGTATAGCAAGTTCGGCAAAGTAGCACAATTTAGACTGCGTGCATCCATGTGTCTAATATCCAGTATTTAAAGATTTTAACATAATTCAATCAAATCTATTTTTATTTTTTTTTACTTTCCCAGCACTAGTTTCAGGAAGAAGCTTTCTGCACAGGCTCATGTATTCATGAACAACCATGTGGTACAAAACGACTTGGGCACCATGTTGATGAGCTCCGTGTAAAAAAAACAAAAAACACCATTTATATTAATATTGATCCAGCTTCTATGAGAGTGTTTTATTGAATCTCTGTACATATGGTTGGTATGGGTCACTCACACTCAAAAACAGGTTTGAGTGCGTCGAAAAAAAAAAAACAGGCTGCAAAATTGCCCAAAATGATAACTTGAACAGTTTGTATAGGATGAGAACCCAGTCACGACTCACCGCAGCCAATTGTAAATAGCTTGGTTCGTGCATGTATGAATATTGTCTTTATATTTGTGTTTCACTGCTATTTGAAAATGAAAATGTCACCTTGACTTCAACTTAAGAATAGATTTTTGAAACAAAAAGGTTTTCTTTTCTTTTAAAAAAACAGATTTGGGCCGCAAAACCTTTTTTCGACAAAATATGAGCCTTGAAAAGAATGGAATTCTCTTATAATCAGGGTTGTCTGAATTTTATTCCGACCAATACATTACATTTGCAGCAGAAGAAAATGTATAGTTTTTGTCTCTCAATGAATTCTTAAACTGCAACCAAGCATTTCATATGTAAAAAAAATAAATAAATTCCATGACCTACAAATGATATTCCTTCCTGGAATGCTAATGTTGTTTGTCAGCTGTGCAAAATAGGGAATAAAAAGAGACAAAGGGGGTGTTTCCACAGTATTTGTGCTCCTTAGAGAGAAGAGGCCTTATATTGTATAGGAAAAAAACAAACAAACTTCAATATCTACTGTAGATAATGAAAGAAACTAGTTAGAATATCTTTGAGTTTGTTCCTTTAATGATGGCTCACTCTCTCAGCTCACCAGAGATGTTGGTTTATTTTTGCTCTTCAGGATTCTTGTGCACTCCGTGTACGAGAGAACACGATTGTGTACATGTGAGCGATCCAGAGGTCGGGAGAGGGAGGTGTGTCATTGGGAGAGGGAGGTGTGTCATTGTGTGCCTTAAAGGTAAAATGAGAGAAAGATAACTTATGAGTGGATGGAAAAGTGATGAAAGTCGAGGAATGCATCAGGGATGAAGGGGTTAAAGCAGCATAGAAGAACAAGAGCATACGCCGTTGCTTCCATTGGCACCTCTTACGTTCAATTCTCTTTTTTTTTTTTTCTTTAATTGAAGAACCCAAACTAAGGTAGCATTTCCTGATTCATGTCATCATGACGATCATCATTCAACCCGTGCCAGTTCTTATACTGGCTCTCTAGATAATCCCTCAATTTTCACAGTGTCTCAAAGAAGCCACAGCAGCCTCTTTCTCTTTAAACCCCTTCGCGCCTCTAAAAAGTAAATTGTTAGTCTGACTGGTGGGCTTCTATTCAAACAGGTTCTGCTGAAATGTAGCATCAAGTATTTGTAATTCCACACAAGCTTCATCGCCAGCTGCATGGAATATGACCATAAAAGAGATCTTTTGGATAAACTGACGTAGTCAGTGGTCAAATCCGAAGGTTCCTATACCGGTCTGAAGCCCGAGTCGTCTTCACAATACAGGTACTACCTGCATGATGGCCGCTTGCCTCATATTGTGCAGACCTGTCGAGACATGGGCTCTACTAGACTTCGGAAGGTGTGCTGAAATATTGGGCACAAAGACGTCTACAACAGGTTATTTAACTATGAACTTCAACAATTTGGCCCGGAATAAATGTGATGACCCTCTATCGTGACGTCACATATGCGTGACGTAAAAGAAGACAGTAATAATAAACTTAAGTAAGACAAAGTAAGAAGACAGGTAAAATCTGAGGCAAAGAGGCTCTGATGCTGCAGTATTGTGAGTCAGACTCCTATAATTTAGAAGCAAATGCATAGTGTAGCCAGGTGTTCCCATGTCTGTCTGAGTGCCATAACACCAGCAGGAGCATGAAGATCGGGTAATAGTTTTGACATTTCAAAGCAGATTTGGAGATGTGCACGAACATAAAGCATGCAGGGCTCACAAATAGCATGTGGGAACACACACTTGCATACACACACACACACACACACACACACACACACACACACACACACACACACACACACACACACACACACACACACACACACACACACACACACACACACACACACACACACACACACACACACCTTTAAAAAGGGGTAAACTTGACATAACTGGGTCTACCCATGCATAATGGTAGCAAGCCCCACATTCCTGACTTTGAAGTAGAGTGGAAGGGGGACCCATGTGAATGTGCATGTGTGTTGTTGGGGGGGGGGGGGGGGGGGCTTGTTAAGTGGGGAATTCAGTGTGGCCCTCTTCAGAACAAAGGGAAATGAAAGAACAGCAAGAAGGTGATGAAAAAAAACTCAGAATCAAGACGTTGAAAAACGTGTGACAAGAAAGCATCTGACTTGTTTCCCATTATAGATACTGTCTTCATGGAATCATGTAAAAGCTGTTTATTTATTTTATTCATTCTCTCTATACTAATCATTACCTCAAAGGTCAAGACTCAACATGGAGGCATGTCTTATAAAGCCTGCATTTCCATGATTAATAGCCAAATTCCATCTGCTGATAAGGATTTACGATTGAATCCAAAGCTAACAGTTATTCATGAGGATGAAAGAAAATAAGTGAAGCCTCGACTAAACTCCTCTGGATGAGGTTTCTTGCTACAGAGCCACATAGTGGTGTGGGTGAAAGTGCTCTTGCCTCAATGAGTTCATGTCCTGTGTGAGGAATCCCTGTGTGGAGTATGCAGGTTCTTTGGGTATGGATTTTCTCTGGGTACTTTGGCTTTCTTCACGCAGACCGAATGCACGTGTTTGAGGTGAAATGGTCACTTTAGATTGCTTGTTGGTGTGAATGCGAGTGTGTCCAACTGTCCGTCTCTGAAGGTTTGCCCTGAGATTGACTGGCGACCCGTTCTGGGTGGTATCCCTGCCTTTGCTCACAGTCAGCTGCGATCGGCTTCAACCCCCACCGGCCCACAGCAGATGATCACTCTCCATCCAACCCTATCCCTTCATTGCTGTGACACCAGCAATCTCCATGTCCTCCTTTCACTACATCCTTGAATCTTCTCTTTGGTGCCGAGTTCACTCAGTGCTATCTAATCAGAACCTGACCTATAGATGATGACAAAAGCATGACGAACCAGAGCTGAGCATGTCTGTGTGTGTCTTTCACCGATATTGTGCCGTTTTTAGTCCCTAACAAAAAGGAAGGACGACAGAAGAACCAAAGAAGCACTGGGGCACTTCAAGCTGCTCCCTTAAAAACACATCAGCAGAGCTCTGTGGGCAGTCATACACTCGTTGTTGTCCTCCTCCTGCCGTGCGTTGTTTGAGAAGAGAGTACATCCATTCATACCTCCAAGAATGGGAACAAAAAAAAATGTTCTGATGGAAATTGCGGAAAAAGCAAGGAAATAAAAATGCACCGCTGAGTATGTTTATGTATCTGTACAGCTGAGCAGTTAGAAGCTGAGAGCAGATGGAGCATCACACATGAGTGAGTGATTGCCCTGATCTATGGGACCAATCCCCCATCGCCACAAACACACACGTACCCACACATACGCACAGTGTGTGCCGCCGACACGCAGAGGGGCTGAAAGTAAACCCTCACCATATGTGGGTCAGACAGTCAGAGACCGAGCAGCCTTTTCCTTAACAGAGGCAAGACAGACAAAGAGTTATGGTGACAATGATGGAGGAGGTGGGCCCTCAAACACGTATGGGCACGCACGCACGCACGCACGCACGCACTCACGCACGCACGCACTCACACACACGCACACACACACACACACACACACACACAGGCACAAAAGAATGTCATCACATCTGCTATCAAAACACTGTACGTCTGGACTGAGTTATTTTAAGGTCTTGGAAGGCGAGCGGATGCAATCGAACTCCTTTAAACGAGCTTTATTAGGGCAAAACTCATTGTAATATGAGGGAGAGCGAGCAGGGTGGAAGCTCCACTCAGCGCAAAATATGACTTATTTATATTACTTATTTATGGATGTTTATTTACACTGACAGATACAAGCACTCAATAGACTAAATAACCTAGATTAGGGTAAATGGGGAGAAAGGGGAAGGAAGGCTGTACGTTGGGGGGGGGGGAAAATGCAATTATTAGCAGCAGCTTCCAGTCAAAAAAACACACACACACACACCTCCTTAGTAATCCTTCCACACACCACTACACATTAGTGGCACTAAATCACACATCTTCCAGTCTTCTGTACTTAGAAGCTCAAAGAATCGTGG
>NC_137637.1:17710585-17740585 GCF_963383615.2 Lipophrys pholis
TTCTTGACCCACCATTTACCGACTAGATCAGCCATTCGGTGGGATTACAGCGAATGGGACCTCGTCTTGAGTCGTAATTACCAAGGTAGGTGTGTGTGCATGTTTTAGTCTGTGCTCGTGTGTGTTCCTGTGGGAGAGTCAAAGTGATTACATGGCCACTGGTGCCTCTAATAACATCTTTTAGGGAAAGAGAGAGAGAGGAGGGGGGGGGGGAGATGAGTGATTTCCATCTTTCTTGGGAGGAACCAGAATTATGGGAGAGGAATTTCTTTTGGCGGTTAAACTGTGGGTCTGTTTTGACTGTGGCATCATGTGCGAGTGTGCGCGCTCGCTGTGCGTGTGTGTGCAGATGTTTGTAATGGATGTAACACAAGAAGCTAATGGGAGCCAGGCCAAAACCACACCTCAGTAAGACGTGTGCCAAACCATTCCCAGCCACAAATGCCTGCCTCTAGTCTGCCACTTTTACCCCCCCCCCCCCATTCACTTCGTCCCTCCACCTCCTGAAAGTCATTCTGGGAAGCAGGAGTCCCTTCACTTCGATTGTCTTTTTCTTGTCCCTGTATTTTCATTGTGACACTTCCCCTTTCTCCGCTTTCGAAGTGAAAGTAAGAAAAAAGTTCTTGCTTTAACGCAGCTCACACCACAAATGCCAGGCAAGTGAGTAAGAACAGAGCGGAGAATCTGACGTAAACAAAGGCGAGACCAGCGCAGGGCTCAAAATGGCAGAAACCAACGAGACCACAACATTGTCAGCTGGCGGCAGAAGACGTTTTAAATACGGAGTAAAGTCGGGTAACAATGGGATGCTCGGTGGCTCAAATGAGAGGAATTGTTACAGAGAAACACACAAACTCGGACACACACACATACTACATACGAGCCACTGTAAAGGAAGAGGAATGCAGATGGTATAAAATGAGCTTTTATAGTGTGGTTTTGAATGATTTACAGCAGTGGCAGACCTTGTGAATGTGTACCTAATCAGTGAGTGGCAGGCTGGTACACACTGTCCAGAAAGTGTTCTCGTACGATGGACAACTCCACCCTAGACACACACAGACAAACACACACACACCATCATTTCCACCATCCCTGTCTATTTCGTTTTCTTGTTTAATCTATAAAATACCTTACAAAATTCAAACTTTAACTCAGTTTAAACTGATTTCTTTTTTTCCTTTTCCCTGGCAAACCCACGAGTCCTCAGAAAAATAGAAATGAAAAAGCAGCACGTCCCATTTAAGACACTAAAGATGGCAAATCTTTCCATGTTAATCTATGTTAACTTTCCCCATGTCGGGTTCTCTGTTACATTAAAGGTCAGCCACATCAAGAAAGCCTGCTCCCTTATTAGAAGCACATTAGTATGCCAAAGTTCAAAGTTGAACGTTCCCCGTGGGTGAATAAACAGGTTCCTGAAGTCATCATTGAAAATTAAACGATTTTTGCATAATGTTGCCCTTTAAAATGCTGATGTAATCAGGGCCCTTTAAAAGACAAATTTCATAATAGGCAAATAGATTTCAGCACTTGATTATTGGAATTTACAGGATGAGCAGGGAGAAGCGTGTGACATCATGTTGTGACAGAAGCCACAATCATAATTTAACAGGAAAGCCTGTTTCACTTCATCTGCAGGGGTTCAAAAGTGCAATCCCTCAGAGAGCGTTGAGAAATAGCTGAATGTTTGTTGCTTTTCAGTGAAGGAGGGGAGGAGGCCCATTCCTGACATGACTGCCCTAATCCTGCCCTTCCATACCACCGCGGCCTTCTTCGCAGCACCTCTGCGTGTCGTGTGTTTGACTGCTTCTCTTCACGCGAAAGGATCGCTGCATACAACAACGCGCTGCATGTGTCAAAAGGGGAACTGAGGAGACGTCCGCATAGCAACCGCAAAACAATCAAGAGAGGTGAGAAACACTGGGAGGGGGATAGGGCCATGTTTATTTGTGTCTGTGTGCTGCGTCTCCCACAGCACGGGACGCTGTCATGGCGGAAGCACTGGGAATAATTGAACTTTGGGTCCGAGTCAAAAGCACCAAAATCTTTGTCTTGCCTCTGATTTAAATGGCGACGTGGTATGTGATCGGAGGGTCTGCCGGGGCTCGAGTTGTTAGCTTAACATGGCTGGACTCTATTTGTGTTTGTCCGTGAGGCAGAACTCTGTTTTTCTTGGCATGAGGAGAAATGTAATGCCTTCTGGTGAGAAACGGAGAGAGCTGCACTGATGGATAAGGTTAAAGTCATTTATTCACCAAATTTGGTTAACTGTTAAAAAAATAAATGGAATTAAAATATGCTCAAGAAGCAACTTGGCAAACTTTAGATTTGATTTATTTATTTTTTTTTTTTCTTCTCCAGTCACGCATTTCCACAGTATCAGATTGATTCGCAGATTGTGTTGATTAAAGAGTCAACACATTATTTATTTAAATCAAACCGCACACATGCACCCAGTAAACAGAGTGATGTAGTGCTGCTTCCTCCCCTTCCTGTGAAATTCACCACAAAGACGGCATTAGTTTCTGTCTCAAACTAAAAGCCTGACCGAGCAGTGCGGTGAGACGAAATAGAACCGCTTCCCTCTCCTCATCTCCGGGATCACAGGTGGGGCCACCCACTTCATTCTGCCCAGACTGCTAACTCTTGCTTTGGGGGAGAGGCCAGAGTAAAGTCCCTGGCTCGGGCTCAGGCCTGCTGCTGGGAATCCACCTCTGAAATTGTAGGAGTTGACAAAAAAGAGCCGGGAAGACTGCCACCGACAGGACCGCGAGAGTCTCCCCTCCACTCTTTCAGCACTTCTTCTTCTTCTGCTGCTGCTGCTTCATCTCTCTGTTACCCATTCCACATTTGCCTTCTCTTTACATTTTTATATCGCATTTCATCTCTGAGTCTATTCCCTCTCCCCCTCGGTTCATTCTGCCGTGCTTGTGTGCTGTAGTGGGCCCACGGGGGACGGTCTTGGCTGCTGCTCGTCAGATACCATGAGCAGGACTGATTTAGAAGCCAAAACTCTGGACCGGACGGGGAGAGAGGAAAGTGCTTCTCTCCATCTGAGGACATGAGAGACAGAGGGAAGTCCACTACAAAGTGAAAGAAACACAATGGAGGAGAGAAAGAGAGACCGGGCGGTCAAGTCATCCAAACAAGAGGACAAAGAAGAGCCACACGCAGCTCCGACTTGACCTGATTTAAACACCATTCCGGCCCGTGTGTGACAGGAGGAGGGGCCACAGATACAAAGTACATGGTGACATTTAGCAGATGTGCTCGCCATGTGTGCAGGGACACACACTAAAACAAAGTGCTGTTTAATCCCTTATATTATTCAGGATTTAACACCCGTGGAAATACAACGAGACACAGTTTTAAAACTTGTTTGTTCCAACCCCCCCCCCCCCCAGCCTTGTGAAATGTTATCATTGCTCAATATCCAAACTTCCCTGTTCTTGGCTTGTTTTTAAAGATATGGATGAGCGAACAGTTGCAGGATATTTTGAGCACAAATGGAAAGCAAAACAAAGGTCATTGCTTGATTTAACGGTGAATAAAATGGCAAAAGTAGAATTCATTGAACAGCAAGCGCAATATTTCCAGACTGTCGACACATCTGCTGTACACGAGGTGTGGCTGGTACGTTCTGGTGTGCAGGGGGAGTTTATCCGTCCCATTTCCACTGAATTTCTTAACTTCCCTCTGTCTCACTGAATGTCTCACTCCTCCCGTCTCCTTTACAAAAAGCACACCACTACAGTTAGCTGCCAACACAAAGGTAATCGGGGCGCTTCAACAATTCAAACATGCTGGTCGGAGGAATGTGAGGAATGTGCTTCGCTGTGCCCATTCACACACCTGTCTGTTTCCCACAGTCTGTAAATAAGGCTGACAATGAACCAGTGAAGACAGACATGGGTGGGAATTTTCTTTCCAGTACGCAGTCGCCATACTGCACAAGTCACTCTGCTCCTTAATTGATGGCACCCTTTCCCATCTGCGCGTCCTGACACCGCAATGTGCAATCTGCTGAAACCCTGGATCCACAGTCTCCGTATGCTGGGTGACACCGCTTCAGTCTCTCCACTAATTCTTGATTCTAGTGCGTCGGTCAGATCTGGCAGCTCCCGGTGTGCCGAGCTCTATTAATACCTCTGATATTTCAAGGAAGCTGCACTATAAGGCCAAGTACACGACCGATCTTTGACCTTGTCAACAAACCATCACTTCTCCTTCCTCTGATGGATAAACCAGGGACACCACACAGGAGCTACAGTTTTGCAGAAGTTATGTCCCAGTTATCACAGTATGACCTGCCCAAACCCTGACGGTTCCCTATTCTACTGCCTCAATCATTCTTTCTGACTTTCTCATGAAATAGTTTTGAAGCTACAGAGGACCATAGTTTCCATTCAATTGTCCTGCGGGCTCAATTAATATGTGATTACTATCGGAAAGTCACTATCAAAAGGCAAACTTAACTCATCACCAAATTTGAACATATAGAAAAGGATTTTCGTTGTTCCTAATTAGAAAGCAAGAACGGGACGGAAGCTTTCAACGATATAGCAACAACATATTACAAAACAAACAAATGCAGGTTGATAATAGCAGCCATACAATGAGATCAGCTCATCTGGCAGATCATTGAAATATACCAGTACACTGAGGAGTCTGATAACTAGTGTATGAACCGGCACTGCCTCTTGGAGAGGGAAATATACAAAACCAGAGAGTGGATGCTGCCTCCCTGCCAATGAGACGACCTGTGAGGTCAAAAAATATATTTATATACCACATTGTAGCTGATAAAGAGCAAAGGCGAACACGCCGGTGTCTCCGGGCCTCACTGACTGGACTCATTGTATGCTTCTATATGTGGGCAGACGACTTGGTGAGCTACACTCAAAATAACTTCTATTAATACCGCCACTGCTCAACTTCGGCCACTTTACACTACCTTATGTAACCGCCGGGTTGTGGAGGGCGCAAAATAGGAATCGACTAAAGCTGAGAAAGTGCACCTCACTCTTTGCCTCCACAAGCGCCGGCTTGCAAACAGACATAGGCACACGCACGCAAGCACACCAGGCATGCCGGAGTAGTAGTGCCCCGTGCAGCTGGTGCGACCAGGTGGGAGACAGATGCCACGCCTCTGGTTTGGCCTGTAGCCATGGTAACAAAACTAGTGCCTGACCAATCGCGGCAGTCTCTCGGGGACGGCTCCGCTCGACACCCAGAGCTATCCAGATGAATCAGGCCACCCACGTTCAACCACATCCCTGCCAAACGATGACAATTAGAAGCTGGAAATGCTTCTGCTTCATGTTTCTGTGGGCGCCGGATTTCATCCAAGGCTGAGTGTACAATGAGTACTAACAAATTTGACAACGTCGCAAAACACAAGGACATAACAGAGAAAAGCCGGAAGTTATCCTTTGAGAGCTCTGAAACAAAAGTATCAAATAGTTTGTTTCCCCATACGGACAGACTGTTTATGTGATTTACAGTACCAGAAACCACAACCAAACTATTGTGTTGTGGCGTGTTGAAAGAGCCGAACTTCCAACAGTCCCACGGGGTCAAAGTACAAACGCGGAAAGACGGGGCAGCGGTGAAACGAGACTCGGAAACCAATGTTACGAAAAATTAAGGGGAAGAAAAGCGGGAATGACGAAAGGGGAAAAATGAGGAGAAAGCTCCAAAAAGGCTGAGTGATGAGTTTGAGATCTTTGGAGAGCAAAAGGCTGCCGGTGGCCTCTCGCTAACAGATCATTTGTGTGTGCGGTTTGTCTGTTTGATGGAGAGAGGGACAGGAAGGCAAACAGAGAGAACGGAGCTCCGCTAAAGTGGCAACCAGCTGGGTCAACTCTCATCAGTCTGGGAAGGCATGATGGACGTATGGCGAAGCAGAGAGAGAGAGAGAGAGAGAATCAAAGAGTCAGAAGTACAAAAACAACAGCGGGAGCCGAGAAGAGAGGAAGATGAATATAGTGGCTATTAGTCACTTATCAGGAACAGCATCAGAGTACCCTCCCAGTTTTGCCAGGAAGAGACAAAGAGGAGGGACCAACATCAACATATATTCATACTGAATTGGACTTTAACAACTGGAGGTGGTAAACGTTTCTAGCGTGGCCAAAATATTAGGAAACATTCATCAGGGTAACGGAGCGCGTCTCCACACCACAGCAAACCGCAATGTCCTCACCTTTGTAAAGTCAAAATGTATGTCAGAGGTGTTATACTACTAGTAGTGTACAGAATAAAGTGAAAAGAATTGTGTGACACCGTGTGTGTGAATGAATATCAAATCACCATCTTGGCCTGTACAGAGTGTACACCGAACTCACCGAGCACACAATTACTTATATATGGCAATCAGAGGACATGACATAGGCATCTGGATACTGAATAAAAAAAGTGCCTGTTTGTTCCCTGACAGAGTAGCCTGGGACGCATTCCAGCGAGCAATAAATCACTGCTTCATGTGCTCCTGAGCCAGCTCTGGAAACCACCTCCCACTGTTTACTTCTGCAGGACACCGCCGCACAAAGGAGGCTGCAGAGACGGTCTTCAAGTGTGTCACTTCCTTCATTTACGCATGGAAAACATTATAAGTTGATGGGAAGGTTTTCCCGGGACCAAAAATAAGCAAGGGGGGGGGGGGGGGCAAAGTTTCCAGACAGTCAGCTGAGCGCACTGGACTGTCACAAGACAGCTTTTTATAGTGCTCTTTATTGTGTGTCTTGCACACACACACACACACACACACACACACACACACACACACACACACACACACACACACACACACACACACACACACACACACACACACACACACACACACACACACACACACACACACACACACACACACACACACACACACACACACACACACACACACACACACACACACACACACACACAAACATCTGCTGGCTTATCTTGCCCTTTTACTTCCTCCCTTCTCCCTTCCACTGTGCCACACACGGAGACGGGAAGTGTGTATGAGAAGAGGAAGCCGTCTATACAGAGAACAGAGGAAATCCTTCATCCTGGATTACTTTCTCTCACAACACTTACACGTGCACGCACACACACACACACACACACACACACACAGACAATTACACAGGCAATCAAGGAGATGAGGCCTGATTGGAGGTGCCGTTAATTGTGCGGCCACACATACACACACATATTGATGACTCTATTCCAGCTGTGCTGACTTGACTTGAAGCGGGAGACATAAAACACCCGCTCGCTCTCACAGTTCATGTTCACGTCTCACAATGTGGAATTCACATGATTAGATTAGCTCATAACAAAAGTGGATTACGCTGGAAGTGAAGCGCTGCAATAGCAGCCAATCAGCTGTTTACACGCGCACCGATGTGAGCACAAATTCGGCGTGGACGTAGCTCGCTCAGTCTTCTTCTCCTCTTTCCTGAGTGATGTCACAACACACACGCACACCAACAATCCCCACACATTTCCATTGGCTCATTATACATAGACGATACAACGCATGTTTTCTCACACTCACTCCACTCCATCGCAGAGCCGCTCACATCCCAACAGACCTGGACACGCGCGCACACACACACACACACACACACACACACACACACACACACACACACACACACACACACACACACACACACACACACACACACACACACACACACACACACACACACACACACACACACACACACACACACACACACACACACACACACACCATTAGGCAGCAGCATGGGCTCACAGCAGGAATTAGAGGACAATTAAAAAGCTCAATTAGACTTATACTCTTATTTCCAGAACTGAGCGAGTTACAGATGGTGCGGCACGCTCTCTGCGTTCAAAAACACACTTTGGTAGGTTTCTACCGGGAGACCAGCGAAAGGGAGACGAAAAGACGGGTGGGAGGAGTTCGACGTAGATATGTGTAATGGTGCTGAGTGGAGGCTGAGGTGCCTGATGAAAATATTCAAAACGAGGCGTCACTGGCACCAAAGTGACACGCCATGTCATCAAACGGGCCGCTCCAGCTTCAAGTCTCCCTGGAATTGTTTGCTCCATGACTGCTGGACTACTGGAGACACAAGGTGGTGTTGTTGTTGTTGTTGTTGCCACTTTTACAGCGTCACTTCCTCTCACAGTACTTAAACTATTTTCAGATCCGACATACTCCGTTCCCTCACTCAATCTTCTGGCCTCGTCTGCTCTTCCTACTCCGTACGTAATTTCCAGTAAAACGAAGAATCACAGCTCCATTGTCTTCCTCTCCAGCATCCTCTTGAGTTTCTCATGCCAAGACTGTTGAGTCAGAGACGGTGTATGTGTGTGTGTGTGTGTGTTTGGATTAAGTTATTCTTGGCCAGGTCACACACTTTGAATAAACAATGTTACAAAAACAACCCACATGCTCCTACACCGAGACAAACACGTAGGAGAGGCAGATGGTCTAACCTGTAGGTTCTCCATGGCCCATTGGTGGAAGGGCCATGCTGCACTATCCTCCCAGCACACACACACACACACACACACACACACACACGCACAAACACGCACACGCACTCACACACACCCACACACCCACACACCCACACACCCACACACCCACACACACACACACACACACACACACACACACACACACACACACACGAGTGGGCAATAAATTCAGGCGAGCATAATACAATCCCTGCAAACAGACATGGTGGGAGTGACAGCTGATGCCAGAGAAACATACCAACGCCCAGAGTTCATCTGGAGGTAAACTTGATTCACACTGACAGAGGGGCATGTGGGGCAGCGCTTCAACAAAGGAGGGACTTGGCAGCATATTAAAGACTTTTTTTGGCCAGTCAACCTCTCAAATCCAGCGAGTTAAATAGTTGAAGTGACAAACATCTTTGATTCGAGCAAAGATTAAGAACGGTTCGATCAAAGTCGTTGAAGTTAAGCACCTGTGGAAGAAATGATGGGAGAACGGAAATGTTCAATCATTTCATGTGTTCATGTCTGTATAATCAATTATATAGAGAGATTTTTATATATATATATATATATATATATATATATATTCTGGATCAGTGACTTCAGGATTCTGAGATTATGTGCTTTTGTAGTTGTAGCTCCAGAATCAGCTTAATCAGGCTATCACTCAAAACTGCTTCTGTCATCTCAACTTAAGTCTTTCAAGTTTTTAATATCAGTCACCTTCAAAGGTGTCGCGGGAAAAACGGTTTGGAAGTGTCAGGATTAGAGAATTAGGCTTGAATAATTGATTTCAAAATGGAATGAAAAGCAAAACCCAAATTTGAATACAGTTATCCGTGAATGAGACCGGAAGAGGGGGAAAAACAGGACTTTTGTGTATTGTTTAGGTTTTTCCTGGTACTTCAAGGAAAATACTTGAATACTTCACCAAAATGCACTACAGAGCACCACAGGAGATTCAAATATCATAAGACCATAAGACTCTTTAACTCTTCCCTCTAAATATTTGCTGTGTTTTGGTTAATGCCATCCTGTCTGTCCTAGTCACAGTTAAGCCTTTTAAATATTTACATTTAAAATTACTTATCAAATTTGTGTCCTATCCTATCTGATAATTCATTTTCTATTATTTCTATTATTTCAAAATAGGTCTGACAAATGCCGTTTTAGTCGATGGATTTTTTTTTAAATCAATCATTCTTCTTTTTTGGTCCCTTTTGAAGTGTGAATGGATTTATACTGAAAATCTCATACATACTAAATGCTATTATTTATGTTTGATGCCAAATATTCACTTTTCAAAAGAATAAATATTTTGGAGGGGGGTTTGTTTCTTCCCTCTTTTTCCGCCCCCTCCATTTAGAGGTACTCCTGCGTCTAACAATAGCTCTGAGCTTGGAAGCTTTATGAATCAATGTTGCTGCATCATTATCAGAAACTCAAGGCCATCTCTGACACGAAACAACCAACTCCCATTTCACAAAGTCCTATGCTCTCCAGATATAAACGATGAAGTCTCGCAGACAAATATCGCATTATACTGGCCAATATTTTACTCTCTTGTTCAGTCCTCCTTAATTCTTCCCTCTTTTCCGACTGACCCGCCCCACTCCACCCTACACGCTGTACTGATGGTCAAATTAACAGCGGCCAAGCCTTTCCAGCAGCTAATTGGTGAGGTTTGACAGAGACGTGCCCTCAATTTCCACCATCGCTTCGCTTTCTACACACGCTTTCCGTCTCGGCGTGTAGCCGCGATAAACATCACAAGTCGCCGTGCAGCCTGGGAGAAACAGGGATGAACACATCGGAGCAGGCACGCTTGCATGCACGCGGGCACATTCAGAACAATCTGCATTCACACACACACACACACACACACACACACACACACACACACACACACACACACACACACACACACACACACACACACACACACACACACACACACACACACACACACACACACACACACACACACACACACACACACACACACACACACACACACACACACACACACACACACACACACACACACACACACACCTACAATCGCAGAAGCAAGAACTGTGACACACGCTCGCACAAGTAAACACACACGCGGAGTGCTAACTCAGAGCTGTAGTTGAGAAGTCCCAGTGGGAAAAGCCACTTTCCGGAACATTTTACCCAATTTGCATTGCTTCTGGCTCCATCGCTCTCTCAGAGGAGAGAAGATGGGAATGAGGAAAAAGTCTGTGTGTGCGTGCGTGTGCGTGTGCGTGTGTGTGCGTGTGTGTGTGTGTGTGTGTGTGTGTGTGTGTGTGTGTGTGTGTGTGTGTGTGTGTGTGTGTGTGTGTGTGTGTGTGTGTGTGTTGGAGTATACCTGCACCTCAGTTGAATCAGTGTTGAGATTTTGAGAATGAAAAAAGATCATTTCTGCATTTTAGATTTCACTTCTTCTTTTTTTACCGAGGTGTACAGGTTAAATATGACAGTACGATATTTGGAGTATGGACTCCGATTATATCCATCAACGCTCCCTGGCCTAACAGACATAGCCATAAAGAGGCATTCACATATTTTTGCTGCACATCTGTGATTTTAGAACATAAGGACATGCCCCTCTATGGCTTTTACTCATCTAGCAAGGACCCTGCATCGCTAATGTGACTGCTCACGACACACACCCACACACACACACACACACACACACACACACACACACACACACACCGGAGAGGGTGATGCAGGACCAATGCATTAGAGAGATGATGCAATGAGAGGAGTCAGAGTCGCAAGCAATCAGTCTGATTAAGTGCGTGTGTGTGTGTGTGTGCGTGTTAGTTACTCTTTTCTCCTCCCCAGTTCTCCTCGGTTATCCCTCATTTCCTTTATCCTCAAAGGAGTTTTGTTTCTAAGGTTTGACATCGTATCACCTGGTTAGCTGCAAGATGTAGTGACAGTGTGACAAAAATATCGACGTGTGATCATCAGAGTCCCAGGAGACGAAGACGCTTTTTTGACAGAGAGATGACTGACAAGAAGGTGATCAAGCACTCAGTGAAACTATCTCTAATAAAGGCAGGAAGAGGAAGCTTTCAGCAACTAAAGCACACTCTCAAATACCGCCATATTCCTGCAGACAATACATTTCACCTGCTCCTTCCACTAAAATCCTGGAGGTCACTAGCAATTACAATCCCACCTCTTTATCAGAAAGTCCAATCGAAAGCTAATTTCCCTTAAAGCCTGTCTCTTAAGTCTAATCGCCTAAAGGGACAAACAGCAGGCTGGTAGTGCTACCTTCTCCCCAGTCTAACTCACCTCAGACCCTTTTCAATAACTCTAAGTGGCTTTGAGCTTTTAACGCATTCCTTGATTTTCAGTGATGCGGATATGTATGAGCGCAGGAAAGAAAGTTCATTTTGTGATTCATGTTAAGCCTGCCGATAGTGTTCAGACGCCCGTGAGCCAACTGGGAGCAAATATTTGATTCATGTTATTACAAAGTGACTGTGGACAACTGAAATAGCTGTATTCCCTTATCTTTTCGTTTTGAAAAGCAATTAGTAAACAAATAATAATCCAACTATCGAGAGAACTATATGTTAAACTCACAACAATGTACTAAACTCCACCCAGTGCCACAATATCATTTAAGGCTCTTTGACACACACATACACACACAGCGTGACAGAAACCTCGGAAGGTGAGCCGGGTTACAATAGCTGCTGTGCCGGCTGCTACACATAAACTTCGTCTGGCTTCCTCCCTCTGTCTCTCTAATACACTTTATTCCCAGCGGCAGCCTTGACCCTCTTGCCTCCTCTTCACTTCGTTGCATTACTAAATGCAGCCATTTTGGCTCCCGTAGGGCCCCGTGATAGAGCTTTGGTCACCTCCCGGCCACATTCATACCACTGGGCTTGTAATGAAACTATGGATTTTCCATCCGAGCACTGACACTAACTGCCTGTTTGCTGTGCATCCAGTCTCTGTTGCACTATTCTGTACCGTGTATGTGGAGGCGGACGGAGCGATGCCTCACGCTACAACATTTCCAGGTTCCTTCAAATCTTTCTGAGAGTGGCAATGGCTGTTCGACTGGACAGCCCGATACAAATACTACATTACTGACCCACAGTCAAACAAGGAGAAAAGCAAGCTTTGTAATTTATGTTAATGACAGATGTCACAGCAATGTTTAGAGTGAAATTTGATTAACAGGTTTATTAGCCGACGGTATTGTCTGAAACCCGTGGGAAGAGGTGTCAAAGCCGCGTATGAATCTGTATTGGATGCAGATGTTTGACAGAGTTTTACAGGTACAGAAAAGGAAAGGAAATTCCTCCAATGATCATTTCTGACCATTACTTAGAATAGCAGGAGCTATATGAACACTTATCTCCGAGACAAATGATAAATTTGTATTTTCCTTTGTCAAAGGAGAAATCCCAGTCCATACAGTTTATTAACTTACAAAAAGCTTGACTCGTAGTTGCAAGCAGATGTATACCGAAGCAACCCACTGCAGAGTGAATCCTGTCTGCAGTTTGCTGTGCATGAATGAGCACATGTGCATGGCACTCAACATGCAGGAGGAGTTAACGAGGGCCCGTGCTGTCTCTGCAGTTTCGTTCTGCTTGCAGAGATCTCTGCTTCTTTCCAGCCTCGCTCTTCCCAATCGCACAGATGCACACAAGGGTAAACATGACCTACAAGCCCAGTTATTTCCAACCCCAGTTGAAACTGCATTCCCAGTGCTGCCGCCGCTGCCGCCGCCGCCGCCGCCGCTACGTGCAACCCCAGCATTCAGCAATGTTGCAACAACCCAGTTTCAATGTTGTGGCTGCGTTCAAATCCCATGGCTGCCTCACAAACATCAGTGCTCCTTGTGACTATCTCTCTCTCTCTCCTTCTCATCGTCCCCTTTTTTACTACCGCTAGCTGTGGCTGCCCTGACTACTGTTGCCATGGCAACCGAGGAGAAGGCCCCGTCACTGGGGGATTCAGAGACAAGTTGGAGTAAAGACCCCTATGTTATTGGAGCCTTATAATTGGCTGTGTGCTTGTGTGTGACTGTGTTTATTGCTATGTTCCCAAAATGCTCCGATATCTTCTGCACAACAATAAAAACAGGCCGCTTGTAGGAGGACCAGCGCATCCACAAGCTTTACCTACGCACCGTGGCACAGAGGGACATATCAAATTTAAAGGAAACATTAAAAGCCAAACCTACACACATTTATAATGTCAGTGTGCTCATCACTTAACTGCAAGAGAATACAATAAGCAAGGGAAACAACTGAAAACAAAGATGAGGAGGAATTATACAGCAAACTATGGAAGAAGCATGTGTCCCTCCCTGTCGCTTTCTCCCCCTCCCTCTATTACACACCCTTCGGTGCTGGCCATATCCATTCCAAGGTTATCAGTAATCCAATAGGTTTCCCTGGAAGGAGGCAGTTTTCCAGAGACACCGCCAATATCCTGAAAGCAGAAACATCCGGAAGGAATTCCTACCAAGTGACACAGTGTTCCCACTCTTCTTTCCTTCCTCCAGGCTCCATTCCTGGTGGAATCGAATGTTGCTTTCAGTCCAGCGCAACTTCTTTTATCTTCCTTTTCTTGTTTGTCTCAAGAACAACTGATGACTCATAATGAGGCTTCAACGCATTAACGCATGCATGGGCTTGTTTGTCACAAACAATGGAGGCACATGAGTTACCAAGTTGACTGGCAACCGTGTCCTGAAATAGCCTTCACTGTCAATTGTTTCATCTCAGAATGCACACAAAATGCCATGAAATACACACACACACACACACACACACACACACACACACACACACACACACACACACACACACACACACACACACACACACACACACACACACACACACACACACACACACACACACACACACACACACACACACACACACACACACACACACACACACACACACACACACACACACACACACACACACACACACACCAAGGTTAAAGTGAGAGGTCTTGCATTATTTCTGGGCCACTTGTTCCTTGCCATTGACCCATAAATAGACAGCACAAGGCACTTATGGATGAGAACACATAACTGGGAGTCCTTAGGCTGAGGCTCGGAGCGAATGCTGGTGTTCCAGCGGTCCATATGGAGTGGGGTTACATGATCTTTAAACTCACTTCTTTACTGATGGGAAATAATTCAATCTTCACATAAATCCATAGAAATCTTGTGAAGTGGATCTTTAGCTTGTTCACAGCACTAAATAGCAAGCGAGTGGTGGATAAAGTATTTACATGATGCATTGAGGAGAAACATACAACGGTTACCTCTTTAATGTACGTTGTCCGCAGTTGTAACACATGGTAACGTGATCTGCATCTGGAGCTCCCGCAGAGGGTGATGCATGTCTTAAGCTGTGTGTTTGCTTAGTCTCATGTGTCTTTCTTGATTTTCATATTGTGTGCACGGGAGTATTTCCATCCGTTAATGAGTATATGTGTATATTAATGTGTGTGTCTGTGCGTGTGTGGGTGTGTCTGCAGCACGTCTCTGGGGGCCCTCTTTGCAGTGCTTTAATTAGCTTAATCCACCAGTAACACATGGATGGAGAAGCAGGGCAGTCGAGGGGTGTGAGGATGGTTGGAAAGTGAGAGGTGGCGGAGACAAGAAGGGTAGTCAGAAGAGAATATCTCTGTCTGCCATTTGTTACTCGCCCAAGAAACACGCCACACACACACACACACAGCCCTCCATCTTGGCTCCTGGCAGTGCCTGTAGCTAGCCAGACCATTGTAAAACCCAGAGGGAGGTGGAACGCGTCTTCGAAATGGCCACATGGGCTGTTGGAGGCCAACTAATGCATTTCCAGGGAGACACGGTATTCAAACCGTTGCCAAGCTAAATGACCAATTAAATAAAATAGTGAGGGCTTAATTGATGTTAGTCAATTTAGAGTGCTACCATGCAATTAATGTTACAGAGGAGGTATGAAGGAGACAGTCGGGAGTGTCTTTGTACATTGGTATGCTATTTCATTAAAATCCAAGCTTGCATATGTGGCCAAAACCATTTGAGCGAGGAAAAAAAAAAAGAGGAGGGAAAAAAACCTGTAGACACCATGCGGCGTGGAAGGAAAACAAAAGGAGGGGACAGGATGTGCGAAGAAGGTAGATGAGGTGAGAATGAGTTGGGAGGGGAAAAAAGAAAGACCATTGGGAGAGAGTGGGTGGGGAGAGATGGAAGATAGTGAACGAGAGGACCGGAGGAGGGAGGGGACGAGAGAAAGAAGATGAACAAACAAATGCTAGCCTTGGGAATAGATGCAATCAGCTCAGTCAGTCAGCTAATGACTAATTCCACGGAGGAAAAGGAGGGAGCAGGAAAGACGGTACTGATGGGGTGAATGAATCAAAAAGACAGCAGCCGAGTGAACGAGACGACAAGTGGAGATAGATCCAAGTTGCCACTAATCAGTGTGAAAATCTGAAACCAGGTAAAGGACAGCTAAATATTTTAGCACAAGGAGATGATTAGCGCTTAGCGAGTGTGGACAGAGAGAGGAGACAGAGGAGTGTGAGGGTACAGAGGGGAAAAAAGAAGTGATAAAGAAATAAATGCTCTAAAGGAAAGTGAATAAAACTCTGTGCCCAGTGAGCCGCTTCTTAAATGCCCAATTTTTCATTTTTAAGGGCTTAGCTGATGGAAATGTTAAAGGCACAAGGTCAGCTCCCCTTATAATAGAGCTGCTTCTTTGCTAGCTGCACTAATGCTGAAAACAAGGGCCCGAGCACGGCGGGAACAACAGTTGCTCCTCTTAATTTGTGTTAAATGAAATCTCAGCCACATAATGAGAGGGGACTTGCTGCCCTGCACATAAGAACTAAAAACAAATGAGCCAAAGAAACTAAAATAAGTTCACTTTAGCCAACTGTTACGCTGAAAGTTTAGCCAGAGGGCATGGGACCAGCGTGGGGAATTGGCTTTCCGCTCGGCTATCACCAGCTCGAACGCTAACTGGATTAGCCACAGTGGTCAGGAGGTGAGTGGTCTAAAAACAAGACGGGCTGGGGGCAAGTCAGCCAGCCAGCGAACATCGTGACGAGGCTCCAGGCTGAAGTTATTCCCTCCAGGGGCACGGGTAGGGGGGGTTGCACAGGACAGGGGGGTAATTAGTTAGACAGCGGGCGACAAACCCCCTGCTGTGTGAGAGGGATGAACACACAGAGCTATTGCTTGTGTTGTTTTTGTGCGTCTCTCAAGAGTATCTTGGAGTGTGTGGGTGTTTGTGTGCGTGTGTGTGTGTGTGTGTGTGTGTGTGTGTGTGTGTGTGTGTGTGCGCAAGTGTGTACTTGTACCTCAGTGAACTTGAATTTGAGTTTCAAATCATCAGATCAAAGATATTCCAGCTGGTTTCCATGGTGTTGTTACCAACAAAGAGCTTTTTCATAGTTTGGGTTGAGCGGATGAACTCGGTTTACATTTGATTAAAGGTTAAGCACGAGATAACCGTACAAGTGTGCGTCTGTGTTGTTGTGTGCATTATCCAGAGAGAGACAAGGATTAAAGCCCTGAGCGGATACTGTGTCCCTGAAATGCTCCCAAAGCATATGACCGCCATATGACGATAAAAAGACATGTTCAAAACAAAGTACACTTACACTGCATGCAAATATGTGCACATGCAAGTGAGCACAAGTGTTTGTTTCTTTCTGCACACACAAACCTTAATCACCCTAACATTACAAAACCAGAGGAACTAATCAAAAACAATCTATTAAGAATCTATTAGCTTGGCAATGTGTAATCTGATAAGCCCGCTCCAGTCGCGTCACATAGGAGAGTGCGTGTACGTACTGCAGTGCAGACTGCATTCTTCACAGTAGATTAGCTAATTTGATAGCAACTCACATATTTACACTCATCATTTGGTGTAATGGAAATGAAGAAGCTCATCGCATCCTGTTATGTACAGAGATTTAGGGCGAGCATCAAAGAGTGTAGTCTTGCACCATGCCTCTCCATGTCTGTGTATTCTACATCTATGTGTAACAGTATCCTTCTGTAAACATGTGATTCCTTCCACTTAATGGTTAAGAGGTTATGCAGCTTCCACACATGGTTATTAAGGGCTTGTGGAGAGCAGTGCAGCAATTCAAAGACAGCTTCTGCAAAAACCAAACCATATATTACATTACTCCGTTTAATAGCAGAGAAATTAGAATGTGAGATATTGTGTTAGTATATATCTTTATATATATATATATATATATATATATATATATATATATATATGCTCTTACAGGGGTGATCGATCTTTACTGTGCAACTAAGGACAAACCCTGTAGACTGGGCTAGAGCAGTGGGCATCCAAGTATGTATATACCTGCTTGAGAGTGCTCATTTTTAGCTTGTTAGCTTGAGAGATGGCATCCCCTCTGGCATGTGTATGTGTGTGTGTGCGTCTTGTCAGAAACGAGTGAGCCAGCTGAGCCCTGGCATCGCTCCATGCACCAGGTGTGCTCCTGGCAATATCAGTTGGCAGAGACCGAGTGATGCGCGGACCCTAGACTCCCTTCTCCACACACAGCGCTGCTCTGTAAAGGTGCACCGACACAGTAAGGCACGTCAACGCCAAAGAATTTGCTAAAAAACACTTTCTAACTTTTTAATTTAGATGCCTATATGATTCTATGGTGCTGAGACACTGGTAGCATCACAGCAGATGCACAAACTGTACATTTTCCTCACTCTGGTACGGTAAAATTCTTTGAAAAGGATTTTCTGGAAAAAGTAAAGGGGGGGGGGGGGGGGGGTAACTTTGCACACAGAGAATATATGATACGAGATGCAGGAATTCTTTGATGTTCTATCCTGAGATGCCTAATGGAGATGACCTAGAAACAGACTGGCCTCGTCCTCACTTGGATCATGTGAGCATCCCAGCTTGCATCCAGACTCCTCTAATCTTCCCTTAAAAATGGATTCTAGCATGCTACATTTATTATTCATCTCCCTGGCTCTTTCTTTTCATTTTGTCTCCCTTTCTCCCGGCTTTTTTCCCCCCGTTCTCATCTACTTTTACTTTGGCTCATTAACCCCTGGTAGCAGTGAATTAGGAAGGGGGGGGGGGGGGGGGACCGAGGTGGTGAATGAGTGCTGTGCGGCGCAGTTACACACTGTTGGACCAGGCTAAAGTGCATTAGCGCAGAGATTATCAAGGACAGTTCTCATATGTGATATTAGCGAACACAAAATCCCCACTGCAACTTACACTGCTCTTTAGACGTGATTACTTTGAACAGTTCGCACTGCTCTAGTTAAATTACTCAGTAATAGTTGGCATCAGGATGAGGAGATATTGGTTAAAACTTGCAAGAAGGACCATCAACTTATAGAACCCCTAAATGTCACCACTGCTTGTTAGTAAGGTGGGAAATATGGGTCATTATAGCAGATGAGGCTCTTGTAGGATAAAGGTGCAGAGCTGGAGACAGTAGTTTAATGAGGCTGCGTGGGTAGATTCGTGCTTGTGGGCTGGCATTAAATCTTTTAAGAAGACCCCTCGTTACCGTCTTCCCATTGCAAGCTAAGTGCTACATCCCATTTTCTAGGAAGTGAAGGTGGGTGCAGGAATGTCCATTTAAAGCAGTGCTCATCTCTTTAGACATGCCGAGGTTTCTCATGCAGGACATGTAGATTTGGGCGTCTGGATGTGTGTTTGTGTGCGTGCGCGCTCTCCTCTCTCTGACTTTAATGAGAAAGAATGATTAGAGAAAAATAGCAATCGCTGAGTCTCAACACATACAAACGCTCAACCATTATCAGGGCGAGAAACTTGGATCACAGAGACGGATAGAAAGAAAGTGAATATGTGAGTAGCAGATGAAACGCAGAAAATGAGCAAGAGAAAAGACGAAGAGAGAGGAAGTGAAGAAGCACTGGATAACTCCCTTTACTAATTCATACCTGTGGTTGTACAGTGGCTATTTTAGTTAGGAGCAACATTGCTGGAGTCCATAACATGCAGCAATCTATATGACTGCTGCTAATACACCGAGGGAAAGCAGAAATGGAAGCTCTGAGGGCTTGAAATGACAAATAGATTAGACTGTATAATTACTGAGAGAGACTGCGCAGGGACATCCTCCAAGCCTTGACTGTGGCTCTTTTGTGTGCATTCAGGGGGAGATGCTGCATATATTTCTAAGTTGAGTGTAACCTAATGTGAGGTCACGGTAAAGAGAAGGGTGAAAGTGATGATGAGAGAAAACGAATATGTTGCTGAGGGACACATATATAGAGAGAGTCAGGCATTGGTGACATCGAAAAATGCAATTCTCACTCTATTCCCACACAGTTGGAGCCATGAGGTGCTGAAGTCCAACAGCAGGGTCTACTTTTTACATGATGCCAGTTCATAAACAAAGCAAACACTTCCACTTTTCACACTGAACACTTGCCTGTTCAGATACATTTTACAAATTTTCATTTGTTTGTATAACAAAAAGTGTGGAATAAATTATGATTGTTAAGCTATCGCATCTCAAAAATAAGCTGTCAACATGTGATAGACGATGCATGCATATTAAAGCATGATATGGATTACGAACCCAAAAAAGGAAACGATATAGTACTGCATGAATGCCACATCACAGAGCTTGGAGGCTAATTAAAATACGTTTACATTATGCAATAATGCATGTCTTTTCCGTGTGTTTGGAGCAAAATGTTTAGGAAGAAACTGAAGACAAAAATGATCTTATTAAAACTAAAATAGCATCATAAACTGTCAGAAAAACATTAACTCTACAAACAGCTCACATAGCAAAACTCCATTTAGAGTGCAGTGTTTTATTCTAAATGTTCCATCATGTCATGTGGCACAACGCCTGCTGATCATCTATTTGCTTTTAATATATGTAAATAAAATAATATATTGAATTCTGTATGAAGACTGAAAAACGATGTACTGTGATTCCGCAACGCAGGGAGTTGGAGGCAGAGCTGGCAAGAGGGTTCGTGTGCCTGGGTTGATTCCATGCGAGGTTGCACGCTGAAAGGAGGCTCTTCCAGTGAAAAATATACACCGTAGTTGCTCAGTCTGTCAAGCTCGCGTTATGGCTTAACGGAGCTATATATAATCGGAAAATGCCATTAAAAAGCTCCGTTGTCAGGAGCGGAAAGGAAGTGCTGCAGAAAATGAGACATTTTGCTGTTAATTTGGGAACCTCGTGATAAGATTGTTTGACTGATGGAACTAAGACGGGACTAAATTAGGTGGAAACATTTGGCTTTAAATGCAGCGTTTCAAGTTTTTTGTTCCGTTTCAGCTACAGCTCTTGGTCAGTCTTTCTATTGCCTTCTCCGATCTCTTTCATCACCGTCTTTCCCCCGCCCGTCTCTTTTTCGTCCGCTTGGCGCGTGTTTGTGTGACCCTATGCAGTTGTGTGAACTAATGACCGAGGGCCACCGAGCACTTGCACAAAGCATTCCTCTGTGTTCATGGCCGGGCCAAACAACTCGTGGCCCGGCTGGCTGAGCCAAACGATGACACAAACCACTGAAACACACACACACACACACACACACACACAAACACATAAGAGTAAAGTGCCTAACCCAGGTTCTCAACCTGTGACTTTTAGATTTTAATTGTCGCGTTAAAACACTCATGAAGATAGAGAGCACTGGTTCAACTTAAGTCACACAGCTTTCCTCCTTCCTGAGCGCATTGAGTGATCAAACCCGGTAGTGTTTCCACCGCATGTTTGGTTGTTGCTCTTTGGGTGGAGGTCCGCAAAGAGGAGGTCGGAAACTCGCATTTAAATGCAAGCCACACACGGGGGAGTTTGACAGGCCAGCATTATGCACCACTAGAATAACAATCATCAGTCAATTAGGCCGTGACATGGTCTCTTGATGGTGACACAGGCAGCCCCGGTGGAATACATTGGCGACTTCACAGAGAAATATACACATACAAACGACAAACTGTCACTTGTTATTAACCCCTGCGATACTACGTCGTTACATCAGTTACTGTAAGAACAATGGGAATATCCAGGTATGAAGAAATCCACTCTAAATCTATTGTCCAATGTACTAAATTACAACGTTTTTCGGTCGGCCCAGTCTGTTTTCTTACAAACCAGTATGGTGCAAAAAAGGTGTGTATGTGTGTGAACACGAAACACCAAAGCAGCTAAACCGACCAAAAGAGGATGTCTCCTTTTATTAGTCGGTAAACATCGCACTCCCCATGTCATGCTCAGTTTGCATTGAAGCACGACACAGTTGATGTGGCATTTGGACCAGAGCTGCAAGACGTGAACCATACTAACTCCAATCAATCAAATATATATTTTGGTCTGCCCCAAACTGTGCATCCTGAGGTGAAATTACACACAAACTGTGGCCAGACGTGTCCACTCATTGATTCTTACTCGAGCTGTTCAAAACTCATCTCATATCGCAACTCCGACTGTCGCCACGAGCTACCGGGGGCTTCATCGACACTCTGATGAATGGGCACTTGGGTGCGGCTCCGCACCGACCCACCTGAGCCTTGGCACGGCCACAATGGACACACCACGAGTGCTGGAGGGCCCCCGCCACCTGGCACATGGGCCACATACACACACGGCAGATGGTTCACGTTGGCCCCCCGACGGAGAGCGCAGCTGAGGAATCCAAAGTCACGTCTGTGTGCAAATGTGCACATCGTATCAAAAGCGAGTGCTTACAATAGGTATCGGATTATCGAGCGGGATCCCCTCTCTTGTCTCGACCACCTATAGGGAACGTGCGCATGTGCCAGTGTCATGGCAAACGCCCTTTCATTGTCATTGCTCAACGGTGCCTGCAAGTGCAGAAGTGGAGGAGAGAATCGGCCAATGGTTTCATTTGAATGCACATCTGTTGGCTGGTTGCTTAGTCACCATGCTTCTTCACGCACAAGAAGGCGCGAGGAGAAGCGCAGGAGGTGCACTGCAGGGTGACCGATCACAAGTCAAGCCAAGCAGCCAGGAAATAATTGAAGAGTCTGAGAGAAAGGAAGGGCTTTAATTCTAAATATCCAGTGCAGCTGATGCCCGGTCCCTGTCACGTCCTTGACCACAGCAGCATCCAGATGACCGCCAGAATGAGTTAACCACAGCACCGAACATCACATCTCTTCATCATGTCCTCTCTCCTCCACCTCCTGTTGCTTCCCTCTCTCTATCGGCCTCATCTTTCTATCTCTCTTCCTGTTTCTGAATCTCCCCCTATCTATGTCCCATCAAACCACAACTCATTAGCAAACGCTTCCCCTGTGAGAGCATGCGACTGTGTGCGAGTATCAGTGTGACTATCAGAGCACAGGGGGACTTCATTAGTGCTTTAAACATGTTGTTTATGCCTCCATCTCATTGCTCCGGACAACCTTGAACATTAGAGTTGGTTAAAAATAGACCGGGTGCAGATAAGGCAGTATATGAAAGCACTTCAATGAAGAGATATTTCAAGCAAAATATGTTAGTTAAAGCAGAAATATATGCGATCCAAATGAGGGAGGAAACTTTCTTTTAACCAGAAATAAGCTGTCATTTTGGGTAGATTTTTCTTTGGTCAATCCTTCCTTCTCTTTTTTTCTTTAAAGTGCAACTGAAAATACACTGAACACCTCTCCTTGAGGCATATAGATCCACCCAACCAATATCTCCATTGTTCCTGCCCCTCACTTGATACCCAACCCTTAGGGCATGACTGTTACAAACAACAGTCAACTCCACCGCTCTCCTGAGGAAGGTGCAACAATAGGAACATGTTTCGTCATTCCATCACGGCCCGCTGCTCTCCCAACAGAGCTGTCAAAAGCCAAAAATGGACTCTCAAAAAGACAGATTCCTCATTTACTTAAAGCGCGACAAGACAAGGAACGAAATACTGATGCAAACAAATTTGAAGCCCCGAGATCTGCCTTCACGTCTTATTAATTTGGCTGCTCTTTGCTCATTTTTTTCTTCATCTGTGTGAATATCTTCCAACGTCAGGTTTGAGATATTGTTCCTTCTGAAGAGACGGAATCCGTTTCAAGGCTGGATTTATTTATTTATTGTTTTTCTATCTGAAACACAAACCAGCCAAAAGAACTGCAGGCTCTTTGGCTCAGCAAACACACACAGACACACACACAATATCTCAACAACCTGCTGCAGCATTGCTTTCTCAGGTGATGTTCAAAGCGCACGCAGACACCTGAACCGCAGTGCATTACAGCGCAGCAGAAAAGACACATAAGAACAGCTAAATAAATAAATGGAGCCGTTGCCAAGCTAAGTGAATGGGTGTCAGTTTGACAAATGCACAGCGCTGAATCTTTGTCGACATTGTAATGTCTGTCGTCTCCCGTTCCCCCCATAAACACAAACGCAGACGTGCACGCACAAGTCCGTGCCATCGCAAGCTCCCGCATCATTGTTATTATGCATACTGTGAGTGACAAACACACAAACACAGCGTGCATACACAAACATGCATTAAAAGCACACGAGCACGCAGGCTGATTATACATTCATAATATTGAATGGATGACAGGTCTTGAAGCAGTACAGAGGGAAATGGGGTGAATTCTAATGAGCTACCATTTACCCCCAGAGCTCTGTCCTGCATAGATTGGATACACATGCTCAGACAAACACACACAATAGCAAAACCTCTGATTCACCACCGCCGTATTGCACCAAAAGAATTGTAATTATTGGATATTATATATACAACCTAATTCAGCAAAATATAAGTAACATGCAGGTGAGCTGCAGAGGTGTAAAAGCTGGGTCAGAATGTGCATTTGACGCGAGCACGACCACAAATAAGCAAACAATAGGAAATTAATTGAAAAATTGAAAGTAAAAATTCTATCCCTCCATCAATCACCACTTTATCCCTCCTTCTGCTTCTCTACCCGACCATGTGAACTGTCAGCCGTGCGCAGCTGACCCGCACAGAGAAGCCATTCGCCAGTCATAGCTGCCGGATTGATTGAAGGCAAGCTCTTAAAATTAGAAGCAAGACCGTTCGTGGCATTGGGACACAGCAGTAACGTTTTATGTCTTGACGTGACTAACATGACAATCAATGAGGGAGCAGCAACAGACTTGGCCTGAAATTGCTTGTTAAAGGAACAGGTTTTAAAGAGGCACTTGAATGTCCCATTGGAAATGGCCACGAGTGAGAAAAAAGGGTGTTGGCTGAATTTAATTTTGGTGTAAAAAGCGGTCTGCAAAGTGCCTCCTGTAAATCGGCAACGATTAAGCCATGAGGACACAGGTCACAAGGTGATGACCAGGACAAACAGCGACTGACTATGCAACAGGAAAAGAAAAAAAGAAAAAAAAAGTCAAATAGACCTACCTTCTTGAGTTTTCCATTGCGCGTTCCAACAAACGCCACAGTGTTGCCACGGTAGTCGTACGCCGCCACCGAGGTCATGCCATCGTCCTTATCGATGAAGAGAGGGGTCCCCTCAATTGTGCTGGTGCCCCCTAGAGGCTGATTGAAGTCCTGGCCACAGAAGTTATCGTCGATCTGCAGCGGCTGGAGGAAGAAAGAGGAAATGAACAAGACATAACTGACAGAGCGAATGAAGGGCCAGTTGTAAAGATGGCATTGGGCGGAGTAAGAAGGAAATAAACACAAGCTGATGGGACTTTTGGGATTTCACTTATGTTGTAATACATGAGATCTGATGCATTTGTTTCACACTGAGCCGACTCTCCCCAGGCTAAAAGGCCTCTCTGTGTGGAGTTTGCATGTTTTCTCTGTACGTGGTCCCTCAGCCAAATATTGTGTTCACATCCTCAAGTGATCAGTATGGAGACTAACAGTAAAATGTTTATTTACAGCCATGCCGTTTCTGTGTGTAATTAAATCCAATGTAAGCCGACACTTTGAGAGCCTCTTGCGTTTAGAGGAACAACAAAGCAGCAGAGCAAGAACACTCAACAAAACCAAAGTCAGTTCGCCTCAGAACAGTGGGTGCTCCAACCCAAGCACCCCCAGTATACCTCTCAAAACAAACCCTGAAAGCAGCCAAGCTGTCGAAAAGTCCGCTCGCCACTTGTTTCCACACCCAGCGGGCCCATGCAGAGAGGCCTACAGGTGCATTATCTCATTTTAATGCTTTTCTTTGAGCATGTTAAGTGGACTATTGAAATCACAGGCCATTCAAACACACATACACACAGATGCAGCCACCTCTCAAGCAAAATCCCATCATACTGATCTTTTTTTTTTTTTTTTTATTATTATTCTTTTTAACTCTGAAGTGTTCAGTCATGCTGGTGACACGGCGGTAATGCTGGTGACCATGTGAAAATATCTGCAGCATTCCAGAGTCACAAGGGGCCTATCGCCCAGGGCAATCCACTGACCCATATAATGCCTGAACCAGTCGCACAAACACGCGCACACACACACACACACACACACACACACTTGGCATAATCTATGACGGCAGGTTAGAGTGGAAAAGACAATGAATGCTTTGTCAAACTCACATTTTTGCTGTCATACACATCTTTAGGCTATCACTCTACTATGAGTGTGGTTTGATTATGGCTGAAGAGGTTTTATTGAATCAGATAAATGCTTGATGACATCTTTAATAATGGCTTGTTCTCACCTCCTCTTATGAATTCCTTTTCCACTTTCCCCAGTTTAATAATATCAGAATGACAGAATGATATTTCAGTGTTTTATAAGGTTTTTTTTTCTTTTCAGTGTTTTTCAGATTATAAGAGCTGTAGGAGTTTTTATAACATGGGTTGGACAAAAAGCCCAGACACCCCCACGCACTCCCAAACACTGTATTGTATTACAACCCTTGATTCCTACTCTGACCACGACGTATGAAAATTAAAGAAAACGTGAACGGAAGTGTGACAAACAAAATATTCAAGATGCCATCAAAACCTACACTGTCAGCAATAATCACTAAATTGTAAGGGATCCCTGTCCAAAACAGCTCAATACAATGAGAGACGAAGTAATAACAAAATATTGATTTTCTATGAATTTAATGGTGAATTGTAAAACACTTTTTCTCTTGGTTTTCGTTTTACAACGTGACCACTGATGTCATAATAATCCATTGTGCCGCTTTATTAAGGCTTTGTTGTGATCACGATTTACATGGCTGAGAAATATATTTCAAAATGTATACCAATATTAAAAGTCCAATTCACAGAATTAAATTACAACAGATAATACAAAATAGCGGCTTACTAGCCTGTAGCTTGATCATTAAAGTTGTTTATGTGCTATTCTCTAAAAGTTGGTTTCAGGTGCAGATTCGATTATAGTGTTATTGACCGTGTGTGTGTGTGTGTGTGTGTGTGTGTGTGTGTGTGTGTGTGTGTGTGTGTGTGTGTGTGTGTGTGTGTGTGTGTGTGTGTGTGTGTGTGTGTGTTGTGAGACAGGATCTGTTTGCCAGCTGAAGTGCAGAACTGAATGGGCGTCAGCTTGTTTACCAGAGCCGATGTACATGTGTGACTTGATAGACACACACACACACACACACACACACACACTGGGAGTGTGTAAATGGCAGTGTAATCCACAGTCTTATCACTACATCATCTGATTGATCCACACAGGAGAGAAGATAACACACCCCTCCCTCCCTCTCTACCTCTATCCCTTCCTGATCTGCCTAAATTGCCTGCAGCTCAGCACGCGTCAATAAAACATTATTCTGCTTCTTTTTTTTTCCCACCTTCTCACTCTTTTTCTCCGTCTCCTTCCAGCAGCTACGGTAACTGAGCAGGCATCAATATCATCTCCCCGTCCTGCTCTCCCTCGGCCGTGCCTTTCCTTATCCAAGAAGTTTTGCCTCCTTCTCTCATTCAGGTTTAAAGGGCCAACAGCACAGAGGGCACTTTTTTTAAAGCCCCCCATCCACTCATCTTCTACATCCAACTCTAGGGTCGCGGGGCACTCCAGCCAATCCCTGGAGACTACAGGTGAAAGGCCACGCACACCCTGGATGGGTCGCCTGTCACTTTTAAAGTGGACGCAGCCTCAGCTACTGCTCAGTCGCTTTGCCCTGTACACGCTCACGTGAAGCCATATTAGATTGTCCAGAGATATCAGCTCAAGTCAACAGTACGCTTGGCCCCTCTTGCTCTCTATTTTTTCCCCCTGCACGGTCGTGTCACACGGTTAAAGAAACGAACAAAGAAAGAGGACAATTTAATGGAAGCCCCAGTATGTAGCGGTGTGTGTGTGTGTGTGTGTGCTAAGGAAAGTGAGAGATGGAAACACACAGAGCCATTACCTGAAACAACTTTCTTTTGTAACCACTAATGGCTCGGGGGGCAATTTCTTCCCTCAGAACAAAAGGTGACACACACATGCACACACACCCACACCCATACACACACACACACACACCCACACTCAACTGAGACCAACATGAGCCTACGGGTTGTGCGCGTGTTTATTTTCTAGGTGTGCACACAGAATTCGCTTCAAGCAGTCAAACGATTCCCATCGCGGTCACATGACATCCGGCGAGGGCAATGGTTTTAAACGATGTAGCTATGTGTAAGAGATCCATCAGTCTGGATTAGAGTCAGCCTCACACTAACAGACACACACACACACTAACACACGCACACGGGCACAGAAGTAAACCCTGTGACGTCACAGCCTCCGGGAGGCAAGTTTAAAAGGGTTAATCCATCATCTATAGATGGATCCGGCAGCACGCGAGACGAACTGGGTCCATAACAGGTTCACACACACACACACACACACGCACACACACAATGCATGAACTGAAAACACTAACCTAGTAGCCTGTGCAGCTTACTGTGTGGCGGTGGAGGGTAAAGATGCAGTAACATTCCTGATCCCTCAAATTTCCCCTTGAGGTCAAAAAACATTTTACCAGAGGTTACGTCCTGAAGTGAGCGCCGCATTTCAACAAAGGAGATTACCATGTGATTTAGAACCGATATTCAGCATGAAAAGAAGAATCTTTTCTGTCTTCTCTGCAGGGTTATTGGCTTCAGACTATTTAAATGTTCTGCGGACCCAAGACAAAACACTCCACGGGGATGAAGGAGTTAAGCCCGTAACCTTCTCATGACTTTGGCATGCATGAGAGGAGGTTTATTGTTTTGGTTTTCAGGGTGCGTGCGGTACACTCACCACGAATCTGCGCATTTGCAGTTCGGAGGACCTTGTTTTGGGGTTTTTTTTCTCTCCCTCTACCCTGGAAGCATTGGGGGGGGGGGGGGGGGGGGGGGGGGGCGATTTTGGGTGATTCGTAATGTGGGGAATCTAGACAAATATCTGTGTGTGCACGTTTGACTACATCAGTGTACCCGTGAGCAGCTGAGCAAAATAAAATGCTCCTTGAGGCGAATCTTCACTTACTTGTGATTTGGGTTAAATGTGCCTTCTAAATCAAGTTGTAAAGGAAGGAAAAGGTGAGATTTATCACTGCGAATTCTTTGCAAAGGTCTACACTGTGCAACGGCAGTGAGGTGACATCAGATAAATGACTCCACAGCGTGAAGTCTCCACATAGGCAAACAGGTGAGGATAACCTCATGTGAATGGTATGAGCCAATTGTGTCAGCTCCTGTATGTACGCCACATTGTACTGTGCTCTATAAGAATTTTATCATGCTTGTATATAAGAAGATCACTAAATGGAAGAAAGAAAACAGCATATATATCTCAGAATATGCACCAATACTTAAAAAAAAAAAAACTAAATCAATTGTATTACACATATACGGCTGCTGTATTAAGATATTATCCATGAGACATTGTACATTTTTGCCCCCCACCAAAAAGAAAAATCACAAAATGTGTAACTTATGATATAGTGAAATCAATGTATTTTATCTTGAAAACAATCAATATGTTATCATAATTGTTCCACGTCTACTTCATCCATTAATCAGATTTGTTCTGTTCAATTAAACCTTTATTGCATATCGAGTAGATCAGAAGTCTTCCTGGCTTAGAAGGGGTTAACAAACAAACTCGTAGCGAACCATTATATTTACGGCGTGTACATGTGAGCTGTCAGCTGATATTCAAGGTCAGAGAGAAATATGTGACCCAGATACTGCCGATACAATATATAAGGATTGTACACACATAAAGCCAGAGTGGTCGCCAGAAACAGCCAGGGGTCACTTATGACAACGAATAACGGCCAACAACTGCCGTGGTTTCCCATGGGTGGAGCCGCTTCACCCACTTCACACTGGAAAAATCATGAAATATAGTCATTCATATGGCACCAAACATGTGTGGACACACAACTCAGCCCACAGTAACATTGACTGATTACAGATGTGCCCTGGCGAGCCTGCGCCCAAGGAAATGGTGGAATAATCATCCCCCCTATGATTGCTATTTCTTTAACATGTTGCGTCTGGCGAATATGTGTGGGCAGACATTACGCTGACCTCAAGTGG